>NW_017728937.1:10880-78498 GCF_001723895.1 Crocodylus porosus | reverse complement strand
GAAGAGATTGATGTCATATATCTTGACTTCAAAAAAGCCTTCGATCTGGTATCCCATGATCACCTCTTGGCAAAACTGGCCAATTGTGGCAGAAAACATTATCAGATACAAAATTTCTTGGTTAATTATTGGACATAAGGAAGAACTTTTTTACTGTCCGAGCCCCCAAGACCTGAAACAGACTGCTGACAGAGGTGGTGAAAGCACCTACTCTGGATTCCTTTAAGAGTTAATTGGACATTTATCTTGCTGGGATCCTATGATCCTAGCTAACTTCCTGCCCCTGGGGCAGGGGGCTGGACTTGATGATCTTCTGAGGTCCCTTCCAGCCCTAATGTCTATGAAATCTATGAAATTTAAGTTAGCCTATTATTATTTTCTACATTGGCAATGTTTAAGGACACTGGCTGGATCTTGTCTGCAATAAACTAGTGTCCAAAATATCTCTTATCTCAAATGCACATCAAGCTTTTCTTTTGGCTCAGACACATTTCACAGAGAGTAGATCAAAGGTGCAGGTATTTATTCCTTCAGATGACCAAATATAAGGATACCAGCAACACTGGTTGCAGGAACTGTCCTGATAAAAACTAACAAATAAATTTACTTGTGGTGATGAGCACTCAGTAGCTGAACATGTATCCTGAACACTGAAGAAGTGAGCCCTGATGATGTTAGCATGAATGGACCTAAAATTTTGAAAAGAGGGCTGGGGTGCAGATGGTGAGGTGCATCATCACATATAAAACAACACATTTTTCTCCAGTTAAAATAAGAGAGACGCTTTATGAATATGCTAGAGGCCCAGGGCTGTATTTTTCAGTTTAAGATTGAAGGAAGAACAAATATAACGTCATTGGAATTTATTAAAAACAATCTGTATGGCTGTGAAATAGGAGTTTCATTACCAGAAACAGCTAACAGATGTCAGAATTGCAGAAAAAAGGACAGCTTGACTGGTGGAATTTCAAGACCATTAAAAAGAAGAGAGAGTCATTAATGCCTGTGCAATGAAGTGCTTAGAAGGGATCAAGTAGATTATAACGAGCCTTCAGCACTGCCTAACTAGAAATGCTGCTGCCACTGCCAGGCAAGTTGGTTTTAAACTTTGGATGGACCATGAATGAAAGGGGGAGGGGGTGCGAGTGCACCAGTGCACCCCGTGGATCTACCCCTAGATGATAGGTATGAAAAATTGACCCTAATTTTCAACGGTAGGTGACAGTTCCCAGCTTTTGCAGACCCTGCTATCCTTGACTTGCTGTACCCCAGTGTAGTCCTCATTTGTAATTTAGAGCAGCATGAAGGGGCTGCTAGCATGAGCCTGCTACTGGTAGCCTCAAGAAACTGATAGGGTAACTGAAATTCTATAAGATTCAAGGAACTTCTTGCTATGTCTCTTTCCTTACAGTTGTAATCACTATACACGGATGGACTGTGACATAGGAGCAGCTATACTAGTTCTGCACTGAGAGGATCCCCTTACTGTGGCAATCTTTTCCTGGCTAGTTTCCTGAGTGCTACCATACTTTGTTCCAGTGGTGAGAAACTAAATGAGAGAATATGGGAAGATATCTTCAGAGCTTTGAAAAGGGTAAGGTCTTGTGTTAAAATCTCAAGGACTCATGTAGACTCTGTGCTTCCCTGTTCAATGCTTTAAAATGATTGCTGGTTATTTAAAACTGAAGTATTAACTGAAATGTTACAATTTTAGTGATGATGCTTCCATTTTCTTTATGATCTTATTGTTACTCCAGGGTTTCAGTGTATAACTGGTCTTCCTTATTGCATGGGGCAGTTTGAGTCAGGAATGAAAGGAGCATTGTCCTAGAAACAGCCTGCTCTATTTAGCTCAGTATCGAAGTCTTGCCAGACAAAAAGCTACAGTGAGGTGGAGGCCAGGTTAAGTATATATATTGAGAATGTAAACCTAGGAAATGCTACAGAGAGATTTAGTAGTGCTGAAGTAATATTGTAACCATGATGGTCTAGAACAAGGGTGGGTAAAATACGCTGGCAGGCCGCATCCCGCTCACCAAGGTATTTTGTCTGGCCTGCAGCAGGTCTCTTGGCCCTGCCTGGCCCAGGTGAGAAGCAGCCTTGGTAGTGGCATGTGTTGCTGATCCCACTGCTCCTGGGCACACAGTGAAGCTGGGACAGCACGATGGTTGGATTCTGCTTCCTGTAAGCCTCAGTGGTGGCTCTTTCTGGTTTCTGCTGCTGGCCCTGGCACCGCTGCTCAGGCACAGTGAATGACAATGAGGAGAGATTGAACAGAAAATACACTGAGATTTAAGGAAAAGATGGGGAGGGCAGCAGAGGCAATGGATGAATCTGAGGGAAAAGGAATACCCAATTATATGTTTCAGATTTTTTAAACTTTTCCTTTGAGCTTTCTCGGCAGAAAGATGGAGCAGAAAGGAAAGGAGGTGAGTCTGTGATACAGCCAGAGCTTGAGGGAGAGGGTAAATGTACATACCAACTGTGCATGCAGACTGGAGAATTTTTGGCCTGATAATGTCCTATCCAAAAGTCATGTTTTCTATGTCCACAAACCAGAGTGGAAACCATTGAATTTACTTTGGCAGCGTAGAGATAAAGATCTAGATTATTTGTAACCCATGCTAGGAAGGTATGGGTCATTGTCTCCCTCTGGTCACTGGCCCACATTTGACATTCCTAGTGATCTCAGTTATGTTTGCAAGTTAGACACCCAAGTATTTTTAAAATCAATCCCTTAGTTCATGAAGTGTGTACCCTCACAAAAGCCAACAGATCAAATTTGCTGATATTAGCTCCACAGCTTTTCTGCAGGAGCATGTATCCTTTGAAACAAACTCATGAGAAAACAGGTGGCTTTGGAAAGACTCTCCTGGTACATATAGTGCACAGGTGCCCATAAACATACCTTTTAATTTGTCATGCTTTGTTTACAGAGATGATTATACAATTCAATAAGAAATAGCTGAAAGTTGTCCAGCTACCTGGAGGGAAATTTCAGAAAAACAGTATTAATTACCATTATGCAACCCAGCATTCTAATACTGTCAGGACTTTGACGTGGCACTTGTTCTGGATTTCATTGAGCTTAGCCAGCATAAAGTAGTTGGAGGAGCAGGGAAATGAATTCACCCTATTTGTTCTGATGACAGGATTAGCAGCCAACTGGGTGAAAGGCTGCATTTATTGCTGCACATTGAGAGCTAGGCATGGTGTAGATTTAACTGCACAAAAGATTCTATGTAGCGAAGGGCAGGAGAAAGACACAGATCTGAAGGGAAGGGAAAAATCAGCTTTCTGAGAAAGAGACAGGAAAAGAAAAATCAAGGAGACAGGAAGAGGAAGAGAAGCAACTGAAGAAACTATGAAAGGGACAGATAGGAGTGTGTGTGTGTGTGTGTGTGTGTGTGTGTGTGTGTGTGTGTGTGTGTGTGTGTGTGTGTGTGTGTGTAAGAGAGAAAGAGTGGTTGCACCTGATGGAAAAAATCCTACAAAACTGACTAGAAAATATCACTTTCCTATCGGCTTCTTATCTTTCCTACAGAATTTTATATCCTTGCTACAGCTTTTGATAGGATTGATTTTTATAGAGCTCTACCTTTTTAGAAAAGGTTTCATTCTTTATTAAAGTCTAGAGGGTAGCATTGTGGTACGTTTCTGTAAAACACCATTGTTTTTATCCTTTTAAATTTAATTTGATTTTTTTCCTGGCAAAGTTTGTGGATGACACCACATTATGGGGGAGTGTGGTCACACTAGAGGACAGGCTGGGGATACAGGTTGACCTGGCCCGGCTTGCTAAGTGAGCGGATCAAAACTTGATGACATTTAACATGGAGAAATAATCCACAACACACTTACAGGCTCCGTGGTGCTACACTTGCCAGCACCAGAACTGAAAGAGATCTGGGAGTCATGATAGATCTCAGAATGAACATGAGCCACCAAAGTGATGCAATAGCTGGCAGAGCAAATAAAACACTGGTATGCATCTACCAATGCATCTCAAGCAAGACATAGGATATCATCCTCCTGCTCTGCTTGACTTTGGTGAGGCCGCAGCTGGAGTATTACATCCTGTTCTGGGCGTCGCACTTCAAGAAAGTTGTGGAGAAGCTTGAGAGTGTCCAAAGGAGGGCCATACATATGATTAGAGGTCTGGAGAGCAGGCTATGTGAGGAGAGGATGAAAGACTTAGAACTGTTCAGCCTGGAGAAGAGAAGAGTTAGAGGGGACTTGGTGGCAGCCTGCAAATATATAAGGGGCCCACATCAGGGCCTGGGGGAGCATCTGTTCATCAAAGTACCCTAGGGGAAGGCAAGAAGAATGGGCACAAACTGCTAGAAGATCACTTCAGATTGGACAAAAGGAAAAATTTCTTTATGGTTTGAGTGTGCAGGGTGTAAAACAGACTCCTCCCAGAGGTGGTACAATCACTTACCCTGCAGATCTTAAAAAAATGAGTGGATGTGCACCTGGCTGGGGTCATCTGACCCCAGATGTCTTTCTTGCCCAAATCCAGGGGGTCTGGACCTGATAATCTCATGAGATCCCTTCCAGCCCCTAATATTTATGAATTTATGAATCTATGAATCCAGATGGGAAAAAATGGTTGAGGAAGAAAAAAATTCAAGGATTATTCTGGGGAGTTCAACTTTGTATAATTACAAAATTTGTGACACTTTGTTCAGCCTTTTGTTAGATGTTTAGACTCACTTTTAATGTCTGATACTGACACCCATTTACTGACGTGTCACATGTATGTGGCCAACTGAGTCAAAAGGAATCTAAATTGGTATAGCGCATATGCCAAGAGATGAGAAGAGAGAGGGAAATATCAACAGCAGTTAACTCAAGGGAACAAGCAGGGGGTCGTTAAAACAAGGGGGTGCTAGAAAAAACACCAAGTATGGTGCTAGGGTCATGGTGTGCTCTTGACACTCAGGCTACAGTGGAATCCCTCTAACTTTTGAACTTTACTCTGAGATTTTTTTCCTCAGTCTCTGGAAAAATCATGGAGCAGATCCTCAAGGAATCCATTATTAAGCACTCTGAGGAGTAAAAGGTTATTAGGAACAGCCAGCATGGATTCACCAAGGGCGAGTCATGCCGGACCAAACTGTTCGCCTTCTATAATGAGAAGACTCTTTCTGCGGATGCGGGGAAACCAGTGGATGTGGTGTACCTTGATTTTAGCAAGGCGTTTGATACAGTCTCCCACAACATTCTCCCAGGCAAGCTAAGGAAATATGGGCTAGATAAATGGACTGTAAGGTAGACAGAAAACTGGCTGGAGCATTGGGCTCAGCGAGAGGTAATCAATAGCTCTATGTCTAGTTGGCAGCTGGTATCAAGTGGAGTGCTCCAAGGGTTGGTTCTTGGGCTGGTTTTGTTCAATATCTTCATTAATGATCTGGGAAATGGCACAGAGTGCACTCTCAGCAAGTTTGTAGATGCCACCAAGCTGGGGGGAGCAGTAGACATGCTGGAGGGTAGGGCTAAGATTCAGAGTGGCCAAACTGGAGGATTGGACCAAAAAAATCTCATGAGATTCAACAAGGGCAAGTGCAAAGTCCTGCACCTAGGATGGAACAATCCCATGCACTAGCACAGGCTGGGGGCTGCCTGGCTGGGCAGAAGCTCTGCAGAAAAGGACCTGGGGGTTACAGTGGACAATACGCTGAATATGAACCAGCAGTGTGCCCTTGTTACCAAGAAGGCTAATGGCATACTGGGCTGCACTGGTAGGTGTGTTGCCAGCAGGTTAAGGGAAGTGATTATTCCTTTTTATTCAGCACTACTGAGTCCACATCTGGAGTACTGTGTTCAGTTTTGAGCCTCACACTACAGAAAGGAAATGGACAAATTGAAAAGAGTCCAGCAGAGGGTAACAAAGATGGTGAGGGGGCTAGGGGACATGACTTATGAGGAAAAACTGAGGGTTATTTAGTCTAGAGAAGTGGAGTCTGAGAGGGGACTTAATAGCAGCCTTCACCAGAAGTGAGGTTTGAAAGAGGATGGAGCCAGACTATTCTCAGTGCTGGCAGATGACGAAGCAAGGAGCAATGGTCTCAAGTTGCAGTAAGGGAAGTTTAGGTTTTCTCACTAGGAGGGTAGTAAAACACTGGAACAGGTTACCCAGAGGGGTGGTAGAATCTCCATCACTGGAGATTTTCAAAACCCAGCTAGACAAATATTTGGCTGGGATGATCAAGTTGGGGACAGTCCTGCTTTGACCAGGGGGTTGGACTAGATGACTTCCTGAGGTCCCTTCCAACCCTCATTTTCTATGATTCTATGATTTAAAGCATCCCTGTCTAGGTCAGGAGGCAGCAGAACACACATTACGCCATAAGGAAGAGGGGCTTAGAGCCTGCCTGAACAACCTAAGCACAGCAGGGTAGGGGGTGCCCTTGCATGGCTCCCAGTGTGCCCTGCAGGCTCCCTGGGCTGCTGAAGACTCCCAGATGGAGCCTAATCGCTGAGCTGCCCCTGACTGGCTGGTGCAGACATCATGGTCACCCACCTGGATGCTCTTACTCCACAGAACCCAGGCATCCTGGATACTCTCACACACATGCACACTCATATGGAACACAAACATGTGGGAAATCTGGTGGTCACACCAGATGACAAAGCTAACTTCTTTAACAATTTCTTCACCTCCATCTTTTTGAGCAGGGATCAGGTTATCCCCCCCACTGGGATCCCCGATGAACCCAGGGGAGGTGCTGCCAGGCCCAGGGTCAGTGAGAACCTAGTCAGGGAACTTCTGGTGGGTCTAGACAAGTTCAAAACAGCAGGTCCTGACGATCTCCACCTGAGAGTGCCAAGGGAATTAGCAGAGATCATTGCAGGACCCCTGGCATGGCTTTATGAGCACTCATGGTGTTCTGGCAAGGTGCCAGAGGACTGGAAAAGAGCCAGTGTGGTCCCCATTTTCAAGAAAGGGAGGAAGGAGGACCCAGGAAACTACAGGCCCATTAGTCATACCTTTGTCCTGGGAAAGGTCTTTGAGAAAATTATCCAGGAGCACATCTGCAAGGGGCCAGGAGGGGAGATCATGCTTAGGGGCAACCAATATGGGTTCATTCGAGGCAGGTCCTGTCAGACCAACCTGGTGGCCTTCTATGACCAGGTCACAAAATCCTTGGATGCAGGTGTTGCAGTGGACGTAGTCTTCCTGGACTTTAGGAAGGCCTTTGACACTGTCTCTCACCCCGTTCTCATTAAGAAACTAGGCAACTGTGGTGTTGATGCCTACGTGGTCAGATGGGTTGCAAATTGGCTGGAGGGCTGGAGTGGTGGTGGATGGGTCTTTTTTGACTTGGAGGGATGTGGGCAGTGGGGTCCTCCAGGGCTTGGTCCTCAGGCCAACACTGTTCAACATCTTCATCAGCGATTTGGACGAGGGGGTGAAAAGCACCTTGTTCAAATTCACAGCTGACACTAAGATAAGGGGAGAAGTGCGCACACTGGAGGAGAGGGACAGGCTGCAACTAGATCTAGACAGGTTACAGGGGTGGGGAGATGAGAACAGGATGGGATTCAATACTAACAAGTGCAAGGTACTGCATGTAGGGAGGAAGAACCAGCAGCATACCTACAGGCTGGGGAACTCCCTTCTTGTCAGCACAGAGGCAGAAAAGGATCTTGGTGTCATTCTTGATTCCAAGATGAACATGGGCCACCAACGTGGGGACGTGGTCAGGAAGGCCAACCGCACCTTGTCATGCATCTTGAGCAGGGCCAAGGAGGTGATCTTCCCCCTCTATGCGATGCTGGTCAGGCTGCAGTTTGAGTACCACGTCCAGTTCTGGGCGCTGCACTTCAGGAGGGATGTGGGCAACATGGAGAGGGTCCAGAGGAGGCCACTCGCATGATCAGGGGGCAGCAGGGCAGGCCCTAGGAGCGGAGGCTATGAGACCGGAACCTGTTCAGCCTCCACAAAAGAAGGCTGAAAGGGGATCTGGTGGCCATCTACAAACTGGCCAAGGGGGACCAGCAGGCTATGGGGGAGTCCTTGTTCCCCTGAGCACTACTGGGAGTAACGAGGAACAACAGCCATAAGTTAACCGAGAGTAGATTCAGGCTAGATATCAGGGGGCTCTACTTCATGGTCAGGGCGGCTAGGATCTGGAACCAACTTTAAGGGAAGTGGTGCTTACTCCTACCCTGGGGGTCTTCAAAAAGAGGTTACACAATCACCTAGCTGGGCTTGTCTGACCCCAGTACTCTTTCTTGCCATGGCAGGGGGTCGGACTTGATGATCTGCTCAGGTCCCTTCTGACCCTCCCTACTATGAAACTATGACACACAAATACATGCAGACATGCATAAACACGTGCACAGAACTCAGTTGTCCAAGGCATGACTGGGCTATTGACTTCCATGTGGCTGGTGAGGATGATGCCTGCCACTTGTGCAACTTCCTGTTCCCCAGGGTGGCAAAGAGTGGGCACTATGTCCCTGGGATCCCTGATTTTATCATCAGCAATGTCATCACCCCTCTGATTCTCTTTGGGGATCCAGCCTACCCCTTCCTGTCCTGGCTCTTGAAGCCCTTTGGGGGGCAGCTGGATTGCAGGAAGAAGTATTTTAACTATGGACTGGGCCTGGCACTATGAGCACACGTGGTGCAGGCAAGGGGGAGAGGGCAAGATCCATACCGATGTGTGTGGCCCCAGCCACCTGCCTCCTTACCCACATGGACTAGGAGCCCTTTCTGGAGGAATAGGGCCTGAAGGCTTTGAGTACTCATGCCCTGGCACTAGGCCATGGGTCCCCTTCCATGGGCTCGTCTAGCCCCACATCACAGGCACTGCTGCCCACAACCCAGGCTGCTCAGGCACCATCCCTCTTCCCCTCTCTCTCCCCAGCTCCCACCCCAGGGGCACACACTGGAGTCTGTGGCAATGTGGCATGAGGAAGAGATGTACCTTGTTTTAATATAAAGTTGAAACTGCCAAACTATTAGTGTGTTTATTAAACAAAAACTGTGCAATGTTGCTTGGTCTGGAGCCTGGAAACTTCTTCTCAGTCAATACTGGGAGAGTAGGGAAAGATCCTTCCTGTACCAGGTGGTTATGCTGTTGGGGAGAGATGGGGAAGAGCATCTGTGGGGATTTACCAAATACAAAACCTTGTGGTTGCACCCAAAACTTCCACCCCTCAGTTTAATTAAATGTTGAAGTTGCCAAACGTTTTGTGTGCATGTAGCAGGGTGTTAAGATAGGCATCCTGTTACTTGGGGAATAGTTCTGGGACATGGGTAGCCTAATGCTGGCTCTGGCATTGGGTTTCAGGCAGGGCCCCACCCATGGTGCTCCCTGCCTGCACTGCTGCTTCCTAGAGTGGGCCTCAGTGGGTGCTTTCCTGGCTCCTTGAACTATGGGCCAGCAGCTCCCATATGCCATATCTCCTGATCCAGGTCCCCCTCACCCCCCGCAGCATTGCCCCAATCAATGCACAGTTTGGAGCATTCCCTCATAGCTGCCCCAAACCCACCCTTCTGTTGGACTCTCAGATATGTCACCCGAGGGAGCAGGCCTTGGAGTGGGGCTCTCCACGGTGGGGGGCATGGGTGGCACAGTATCCCATCAGTCCAGCGCGGAAGGGCAATGATCACACTGTGGGAGGTGGCACTGATGCCATTCAGGGGTGTCATAGCTGGATCCCAAGTGGTCTTTGAATCTGTGCATAAACTCCTGATTCTGGTGCTGTGATTCACTTCCATACCAGCATGTGCACCCTCCTTCAGATAGTAGCTGGCCATCCATAGACCTCATTTTTGGACCTTTGCAGCCTGTTTCTGGTGCAAGCAACCACCAACCTGTCCTTTCCAGCCCTCCATATTGATGGTCTCCTCTGGTCCTCATGTTGCCGGTGTCATCTATGCATGTGTTTCTGGTGCTCTACAGGTGTCCAGCCAACCATCCTGGATCCAACATCTTAGGCTGCATGTCCAGGCCTCCCACACACAAATGCAGAGTCTGCAGATAAGGGAGACACCGAGGGACCTGTGGTGAGTCTCATGTCCAAACCCTTTCCCCTGCTGGGGGCCAGAAGCTGCACAGCTGCTCACAATGTGGCACTGACCACGCTGTGGAACGTCTGCATGCTACCTGTGGTTAGGAAAACCTGGATGCCTGGGATACATCTCCTTGCTGTGGGAGCCAGGAGTGCTTGGAAGCCCAAGCATCATGGCCCAGAGTCATGAGCCTTCTCCAGTTCTCCTGGAGGAGAGGGAGAGAAGTGGGGAGGCAGGGTTGTTAGGGAGAATTCCCATTTCCCACTGCACCTTGCCTCATTCATAGCTGTTCTGCCAAATGGTGCCTGGAGGATTGCCAGCAAAGACATGCAGATTCACCTCAGCTGTAGAGCTCAAAAAAACCTTTTCAGCGTAGATTGGGGTCTGTCTGGGTTAGGGTTTTTGTCAGGTGGTCCCAGGTAACATGCTGGCCTCTCTCAGGAAAGCAACATGAGCTTGAGGGATGGGGTAATCTGTTGACAATTCCCCAGATTTATGGCCCCACTCAATGTAACGTAGACTGATAAGGCCCCAGCAACAGTAGTAGGGACCTAGACCAGTGCCTCAGCTTCATTCCAGGCCAGTGGCTTGGGGGTCGGGGGACTTTTTTGGGAGGCATGAGATCAAGGAGGAACATCAGTAAATCAGTATCATCAAGCCAAGACCATGCTGAATATCAAAGTAGGCAACCGCAGCCTTCTCTATGAGCATACTCCAACTTACCAAGGAGTCACATTAGACCATTCCCTTACTTATAAACAGCACATTCAGAAGGTCAGAAGTAAAGTTTCTGCATGGGTATGTGCCTTATGATGTTAAGCTAGCATGACATGGAGTGCTGACTTCAAAGTGCTCAGAAGCAATGCACTTGCAATGGTATATGCCTCAGCAGATTACTGTGCTCTTGTATGGCTCAGAAGTTTTCACAAGAAAGAGCTCGACTCTATACTTAACAGTGTGCAGAGACTCATAACAGGCTGCACAACTTCCACACACACAGATGTATTCCCTGCACTCTTGGGCATTAGACCAAGTGATATAAGAAGACAGTCCCTAACTGCTCCCATGTGGCTAGGTTTCTGGGCCCATGAAGAGCCTGGCAGGCCAGGTACTGTGGCCTTGTGTGTTGTGCTAAATTTAGATAAGAGGTGGGGTGAATGGAAATGAAATGATTGTTCAGAGTAATCCAGTCTGAAATTGATTCCTATAGCGTTTTATACCAGCACCAAATGAATCCCCCATTGGGCACGACCCGGATGGAGAAGCTTGGGCCAAGCTTCAAAACAACACTGTACAAGATGAACATCTTGGACAGCTCCCTGTGTGAATGAGGTGTCCTCAATCAGCACAGCACTTAATCAGAAGCTGCAATCTTTACAAATGCCCAGATGGGGTAGATGGACTCCGCACACTAAGTGATAATACCAGACTGTGGCTCATAGCTGGCCAGGTGGAGCAAGTGGGGAGTGGGTTGGAAACAGGGGCTTTGCTGCGTTGTCAGTGACAGCCTGGGGGTGGGACAAGCCCAATGCTCAGGCAGAGGAGACGAGCTCTGGCTGAGGCTAGAGCACAGCCCTGCACCACAATAAGGGTAACTTCTGGACCTAGCCTCAGTGTTCCCCACTGCTACCCCAGAGAGCGTGGAGCATGCTCTCCACAAGGGGCCAGCAGCAAGGTGGCCATCATAGAGGACACTCAGGTTTTCTACTGCTCTGTCCTCTATTGATACGAAACCTGATGCCGTTAGGTCCTCTGTTTTTCTTTTAAAGAGAGGACACAAAGGTGTCTGGTTTTATATCAATAGAGGACAGAGGACAACCAGACTGTCCTCTATGATGGCCACCCTAGCCAGCAGGCATATGGTCAAAGCCACACCTTGACTGGCTGATGTCTCCTCTAGTGTTGGGGAATAAGGAGCAGAGCTGCAGAACAGCTACGCAGAACTGTATGAGGGGAAACCATGCATATTACAAGGGGGTTGCCATGGTTACTGATTTTGTCAAATCTCGTTCATCCCAGCTCAGTACACCCAGGTAAAATGCCGTAGCATGTGAGCGGCTGGTATGAGTGTGCAATGGGCTGAGACGCCCCCTCCCTCCTGTTACGTGGAGAGGGTGGGCAGTGAGTGCGCAGAGGAGGCGGCACGGGGAGGGTGGACAAAGGGCTGAGAAGAGGTTGCAGGCGGAAGAGGTATGGATGTGGGAGCCAGTGAGGAAAGCCAGAGGGAGTGAGAGAGAGAGACTAGGGGCCTGGTTTGTGAAGGAACTGTTGTTTCTAAAGATGCAAACAGGCAGCTATGAGTGTCTACACATGCTCTGCGGTGGGGGGGCACTTTAGTTAGAGCAGCTCTCAGAGCCGCTCTAATTAGAGTACCCACAGCCTCATGTCTGTTTAGCATCCCGTGCTTCAAAATGGCGGCAGGGGCGCTTTAACTGAAGCTCGTTCAATGAGTTTTAGTTAAAATGCTCCCACTGCCATTTTGAAACACGAGGATCAGTGGCGACACGTAAATGCTGGATGGGGGTGCATATGCACCGCCTGAGGGTGCTGGTGCACCCCATGACCAGCTGTACTCCCTGCTTAGGCAATGGGCAGAGGGGATTGGGCAGGAGCGCCGGTGCCCCCCCTGCGAGCACTGGCTGGGGAGTGGGAGCGCTGGATGTAGACCGCAGCCACTTCTGGAAGCACCGCAGCCACTTTGGGGAGCAACACAGCCGTTCACTGGTCAGTAAGTTTGGCCACAGGGGGAACCGCCCCCCCCAGTCAGCAAAATTGGCCGTGGTGGGACTCCTCCCCCGCCTCCCGGTTGCTGACGCTGCTGGAGCACACTAATTAGCACACTTGGTTAAACTAAGTAGCACGCATTGGGGCTCTGTCACATGTATAGATGCCCTAAGATATTGAATTATATTTATAATTCCATCCCTGAGAAACCAGCCCCAGAGAGAAGTGGCCATTGGTTATTTCCTTTTAACTGTACTGGAGGGAAGGTCTGAAGGGCTTGGAATAAGACCCTGACCTTGGGGCTGAGGTGGATGAATAGTACGTTAAAGGGCAGGAATGACTTACTGAATTTGATAAGTATGGAGAGTAAGAATGGACACTGGATTATGAATTGAGGGATTTGAATGGGCACCAGACTGTAGTAATATTTCCTTTCTAGCATGAATATGATAATGGAATCTTTTTCACATTTTGAGTAAATTCCTGGTTCTTGAGGAATATTTACTTGACTGTGTAGAGAGTGGCAGAGGGTGGGATGGACTTGATGGTTGATAATATATTAAAGAAGGGATTTATGTATTAACAGTATGGGGAATTCAGGACCATGTTAACCAGAAGATTGGGTTACCCAGAAGCAGAGCTGAAATATTTTAAGTGGAAGGCAGTTGTTTTGCCTAGGGGGGTAGGAAGTAACTATTGTACATTTTACTTATCTGGATTGAATCTTTGCTTCATCTGGGCTGCCAAAGAAGTTTTCTGTAGTACAGAGAAAGAAAAATAATTTGTAGTCGGCATGTGTACAGGAGACATTACATGAGCTACGGCGATGAAGCTCATGGCTATGGTAACGTAGCGTCAGCAGGGATAAACCATAATGCCAATGCTATGGTAATGTAGCATCTAAAAATAATGGCATTGCCAGGACTGCTCAGTACCAGGAGGTACTGCACAGTCAGTTAGTACTTGCTAGTACAGGGGCAGGCAATTGTTTCAGGTGGAGGGCCGCTTACTGAGTTTTGGCAAGCCATTGAGGGCCACGTGACAGGCAGCCAGGGGCAGATATAAACTAATTTTCTAAACATTTGAGGGGCCCCACGGGCCAGACTGAATGGCCTAGCAGGCTGCATCCAGTCCATGGCCCACATTTTGCCCACCCCAGTGCTAGTACCAAATGCGTAGTCAGGGACATGTATAGACGTGCCCAATGCTGTGATAAAAATCAGAGTCCTTCAAAAAGGCAGCATGAAACTGCATTTTGTGGATATTTCATAACTAAATATAGGGCCAAAAAAGATCTCTGTTCTCCTTTGGAAAAATAGTCAGAGGAAGAAAAGGCATTTCCTTCTGGGAATGGAGGTCCCCTCTCTGCTTCCTTTCCATCTGGAATGTGGCTTGGCAATTTTACTTGCCTTAACAAAGTGATTTAGGTATGCTAAGCCACTCCACATGTAGCTTTTGTTCTATACAAAGTCCACAAAGCTGCCCAAAAATGTCTTTATTAACCTCACTGATCCCCAAGCCAGAGTTTAAATGTATTGTATTAGGACCAGAGCCAATTACACTGCTTTTAAGACTGCCTATTATTGGCTCATTAGTTCTCTGTGCTCTCCAAACAGTCAATATGTATCAATCTGTTGTTTCATATGTTTGTTGGAAGTTCCCTGGGGTGAGCACCATCTTTGGTCCTGTATTTATACAGTACTCAGTGCCATGGGGGTCATGATACATAACTGGAAGTCTTAGTCATTAAGTAATAGAAATAACAGTTAATTAGAAAAGTGAGTATATTAAAGCTCCAGCTGTCACCCACTAATATTTTCTAAACTTTGGGTGCTATGCTTTTTCAAAAGAAGTTCTAGATCAGGGGTTAGCAACCCCTTGGTACATGTGCCAGAGCATGGCACGTTAGGCCATTTTGCTTCATATGCCACAGTCAGCCTAGGCTCTGGGCAGCTGCTGCCGGCTGCGAGTCAGGGTTACTTGCAGCAGGGAGCAGGGTGGTTGCAAGCCTTGCTGAGAGCAGCCAGGGCTCTGTTGCAGGCACCAGCTGCCTAGAGCTCAGGCCAGCTGTGGCAGGCAGCTGAAGAGCTGCAACCGGCACACCAGGTTTTGGAGTCCTGACCCAGCTTTGTAGCACTGGCAGTTGCATGTGCATCTTGGGGCACATGATGGAGAGGGGGTCTAGGGCAGCCCAGCCCTGCCCCTTCTCTGCCATGTGGTTTGAGGTGAGTGTGCAGCTACCGCTGCAATCGAGCTTGGGCTGCTCACAATAGGTGGTGGGCAGGCTCCAAACAGCGGCACCGGGGTCTGAAGCCCTGGCCCAGCTCTGTGGCTGGTGATGACTGCATGTGTACCTTGGGACACACGGTGGGGAAGGGGCAGGGGGCAATGCAGTCCCAGCCCCTTCCCTAATGTGCTGCCTGAGGTGCATGTACAGCTGCTGCTGGTAACTACCAGAGCCTCTGAACCCAGGTGAAGTTGCTTGCGAGCTCATGGCTTCCTGCTGCAAGCAGCCAGGGCTTTGTGGTGGGTGGCACGGTTGTGCCTGGAGTCTGGGCTGCTTGCAGCAAGCAGCCACAAAGCTGCAAATAGCTGTACTGGGGTCTGAAGCCCTGGCCTGGCTTGTTGCCAGCAGTGGCTGCACATGCATGTCAGAGAGCATGGTGGGGAAGGGGCCAGCACTATGCTACCATGACAAGTATTGGGTCCCTGGCATGTCAACACCTTTGAAGTTCAGGTTGAGGGGTTTTTTTGGCACTTGGCTCAAAAACATTGTCAATGCCTGTTCTAGATAAACCCTGGTGGGTCAACCTACTGTTGTACATCTCCCTGAAATCTTCTCACTGAAGTGCAAGTGGAGAGTGTGCAGGTATTAAGAGATTTTTGTTTCTGCTTTTTGGGGGGTTTCTCTTGGTTGGCTGGCTGGTTTGAGGTTTTTGTGCATATGTGATCAGTACACTGTATGCACATTAGCAACGGGCAAACCTCAGAATTAAATATATACACAAAGCATGTGAAATTTTGCAAACTGTGATATAAGGAGCCCAGAAAAAAAGCTGCCAGAGATACTACACTTATTTTGATCTGATATTTAGAATGCTTAACTTAAAAAAAATGGCAAGAAGTGACCAAGAGCTGTTAGTTGTTCCCTTTGTCCCCATCACACCTCAGCATACCAGAGTGTTCAAGGGGTCCAGCACTTAAGAGCTTAGCATTATTGTGCGACTACTCACAAAGCTTTCTAGCTCATAATAATGGTTACTGTGTGCATCTACATGAAACGATGCGCAGTAGCTTAATAATACTGCACAGTAGCATGTTGGGCAAAAACCGTGCTAATACACTACTACACAGTAGTATTAGGCTACTGCGCAGTAAGCATCACAGAAAAACCATTTGCCAGCATAACTGCACAGTAGCTATAGTTACTGTGCATTTAGTTAGTACTTCATTAAGCAAGTACTAAACTAAATGTGCAGTAACTACTGAGAATTAATGAATGTGTAGATGCACCCACTGTGATCTAGGTAATACAAGCCCGAAGTGTAATGTGAGACAAGGCCCTTAGTCAAAACACAAGTTACTAAGTTTGATACAGAAGTAGTCTCTTTTAGCTTTAATATCTATGAAAGGAAAGAGCTGTGAATATGTTAAAGGATGTTTAGGCTTCTTTATACATCCATTACATTTAAGTGAAACTATGCTCAAGAAATGACTCTTGTTGGAAAATATAATTTAAATTGTTGTTATTTTTCAATTATTTCCTATAAAATAAGATCAAATTGAGAATCTGATTCTTCTATCTACTGGAAACTCAGTCAAGTATCTTATATTTCAAGTTGTTCTACTTTTGTGTTTTTGCAGGAATAAAAATTATTTGGTTCATAAATGTATTGCTTATATAATAGAATTTCCAATTTCCACTTCTGTGATCATGGCTAGGAGTAATAAGAAATGTATAAAAGAAAAGAGCAGGGCTTAAGACAAAGAAGGTAAGCATGAGTTAGAAGGTGAGTTATTGGCACTTTTATAACCAAATCTCATTTCAAAGTGGGATTCCATCCTGAAAGTTTTTTTGTCCAAAAAAAGGAGGTGTTGTCATCTTGGAGCCTCATAATGCCTGTCTAGCTCCAGTTAAAAGGGGGTGTATGCGTGTGCTTTTTTCCTTTAGCTGCCAAGCTTGAAAGCTTACCTTGGGATCAAGAGGTGAGGCAGGTTTATTTCTGGCTTATGTACAATTGCCAAGAGTAAAGGTTCTACAGGCCAAATTGTGCTTTGCTATCCTAATATTACTTGATTGGAAAAAGTAGTTGCATAGGTGCCAACAGATATAGAAATCCTTGCTAGTACAGCTTTCATACCGTTGATTCAGGAACCAGCTCACCAGAACCGTAACATGACAGTTGAGCACCAGTGATGCATAGCAGCAGCAACAACTTCTGGCTATTGCCGTGCTGCCAGCATGGCCATGAGGCAGCTACTTTTTTTTTTCTGCCCCTCCCCCAGGTTGGTGCATGGGGCTTTTGCCCAGTCACCCCACCTTAGTTTGGCTACTGCAGCTCACTATCCCCTAGCTGTATGATTCTATTTTCAGGCCTGCTTCATCCAGCATTGGAGTAGGTTTGCTACATTTGTATTATTTGTGGCACCTCTCCCTCCCCTTCTAAAACCACTCTAAGGTTGTGCTTATTCATGCTCCTGGTGCCACCCTGCCCTACCTTGTGCTTGGTTTAGATTAGTACAGCTAACCACCTCTATTCCAATGATGATTTAAGTGCTCATAGCTTAAGCGTTAGGGTTTATCCAATGCCTACATGATTAAGGGGCCTTATGTCTTCCCAATAATTTGAAAGGACAATCAGAACCAGTTTCATAACATAGTGAGGATTCTCAGATGTTTTAAGATCAACTGCCCTGATACATATGGCTCTCATGTGGTATGTACATTTTGGTTTCTCCGTTGACAGATACAACCTTTGAAATCCCCTTCCTTTCACCAAATGAAAGACTGAAAGGCATGTTCATAACTTAGTATCTCATTATAGCATCGGTGATGAGAGTCCAACCAAAATGTTGGCTTCAGATCACAGAGAAAATGAAAGAGCTGTAAATTGACAGCTGGCCAGAAACTCAGAGCAGCAGTATAATAATGATGTAGTAGCCACATTCCAGATGTCACTGGCATTTTCAGTTTGAGTTGCAAATGTCTTTCTCTCTAAATTTTGCTACAATTTTCAGTTCAGTTTTTTGGCACTATGTAGAATACTCTCAAACAGTCTCTCTTCTCTCTCAGAGTGTTTGGTGAGTTGGTATGGTTTCAAATCTTGAGCACCAAAGTCAGTTATACATGTGAATGTTCAAGTAGGTTCGTTCACACTTAGGGAACAGGATCATTTACTCCAAATTTTTCACAGATTGGACAGGCTGCAGGCCTTAATTATTAATTTTTCTGCAGGAAAGATATGATTGAAGGTTTGGTTGAAAATGTCTTTTGAAGACAGCTCTAGGGTTTATGGATAGGGACCTATCTAAATTGTGGCAGATGTTTGCAGTGCAGTGGCACCTTTAGTCTTGCTCTTTTCACCATGTTGAGGAGTAGCTGAGAGGCAGTTTAGTGCTGCGGTTTGCCACTCAGCAGCCAGGGGATTAAGTATCACTAAAAAAGCATGCAAATGTGCTACTGCGTGTTAGCTCAGCCTAATGTGTATTAATTTAGTACCTCCAATTAGAGGTACTAAATGTAATGCGCATTAGAAAAGGTGCATTAATGCATTATAGATGTACCTGCTGCATTTCTTCCTTCTTATAAGGTGCCTCCAGTAGCTCTTTCAGACACTTAATGCTGATACAGTTTGTTCATTTCCTAAATTGGGGTGAGTTTAGGCCAGAATGTGATTCTCAGTCCCCTGGTAGAAATAAAGTTCCACTCTCACAGTAGGAAGAGGCAGAAAGAGAACATATGAGTGTCTGAGCTGTCCTCACTAGGGTGAGAGACAGAATATGTAAAAGGACCTTGTTTTCCCTCATCAGACCTCTACTCCAGTGGTCTCCAAAGTGGGGTGTGCTCAAGACGATCTATTGGGGTGTGGGAAGAAAATATTAGAACTTCTATTTAGATGTATATTTATATACATACACATATATTGGAGGTGCGTGCCCAGAAATTTTTTACTGATAGGGGTGCGCGATCAAAAAAGTTTGGAGACCACTGCCCTATTCTAATATGTCAGGTTAGAACATGGGGATCAACAGGTAGTTATTGCTCACTAATTTCTCTTCTGAGGGGTGGTGACCCACAGCATGTCTGCTAGGGTCTGTTCCAAAGCCTACTCAAAACAGGCTTCTGCTTATTATTTCTTACTGCTGCTTTCTGGTGTTACTGGGCATGTCTACACACGTGTCTGACTGTGCAGTAACTGTCAGTACTGCGCAGTCCAGGCACCGCATGGGCCATTTCTGACCCTATTGAGTAGTACCAATGAGCTACTGTGTCACAGTTCGTATCCACTGACGCTATGTCACTGTAGTGATGAGCTATGTCACCATAGCTTGTTGCTATGGCAATGTAGTGCCGTGTGTAAATGCGCCCACAGACTCACTTTCTCTCTCAGGAAATGCTAATTAAATGGGTTGCTCCACAGCCTAAGAATGAATTTTAACAGCAATATTCATCTCCTTTGTGTGGGTAGGAGAAGCTGTAGTTAAATTAAGGAAATACCTGCAGGGAAGCAGCAGACAGATTGTGCTATAACAAAGCCAGCAAGAGTGTGATGCAGGCTATTTCTGTCTCAGGGTTAGGAAGCAGCATCAGACTGTAAACTGATAACCCTCCCAGTAGCTTTAGAAACTAATGCTATGGCTTGTCTGAGGTTTGAAAGCTGCCTTTTTTTGCAGCAGCCCCAAAGTGAATGCACATGGGGAACTGAGAATCATCAAGGACTTGAGGCTGGATGTAGCCTTCCT
This sequence comes from Crocodylus porosus, assembly GCF_001723895.1. Classification (NCBI taxonomy): domain Eukaryota; kingdom Metazoa; phylum Chordata; order Crocodylia; family Crocodylidae; genus Crocodylus; species Crocodylus porosus. The sequence continues at coordinate 58,781 of NW_017728937.1, read as the reverse complement.
TCCTCCATGCAGGATAAAGGGAGAACAGAATACTGTGATCTGGGATGGATTTTCCCACAGCAGTGGGCAGGTATTTCAAAATCTGATAGCTGCGCCTCAAAGCCATTAAAGGGGGATACTAACATTAATACAGATCAGAGAGAGAGAGAGAAAGAAATGACCAAAGTTCCTCAGTGTAGCCTTTCATTTTTCTTGTGCAAAATTGCAAGTGTACCAGATTGCCTTTGTAGATATTTTATGTATTGAATGTATCTGGACAGAGTGGAAGGTTGTGGGGCAGGGGTGGGCTGTGGCACGGGACCAGATGTGGAGTGAGGGTGGGTGGCACGCGGCCAGATGTGGAGCGGTGGCAGCATGGGGTGGTGGGGGAGGACGAGGCTGGATATGGAGCGGGGGGGCATGGCACATGGCTGGACATGGAGCAGCGCAAGCCTGTGGCAACCTACCCCCCTCCTGGGAGGCAGCAGCAGCGTGGGGTGATGGTGCCTGGCATTCCATCCCCGCCTACTCTGCCTGTCATTCTTGACAGACAATTTGCTAGTATTAAAATAAAATAATATGTAATAGAATCAATTCCACAGGCAGTGTCCCAATCTTAACCCCACCTACTGAGGTCTTTCCCAAATAAAATGGTTTAACACTTCTTCTGGACAATGAAAAGGCTTAGGCTCTGATGAATCACAAGGGGAAGAACATTCCAGAGCTGAGAAGTAACTACCAAGAAAGACTTCCTAGGTTTTTTCACCAAATGGACTCACCACACAGATGGTATTTGCAGGAAGTTGCTCTTGGCTGATCTTAGGGATAATGATAAAACATAAGAAAGGTGGTGATCCATGACATGTAGGGTCCAGGACCTTTAGGGCCTTGGAGGTGACAACCAGTAGTCTGAATTATGCCTGGAAAACTACTGGAACCCAGTGCCAACTGTGGAACATCAGAATAATGTGTAACCCAGCCCCATCAGAATCCAGGGTGCCTTATTCTTCATTAGCCTCAACTTCCAGATGGTCCTAAAGGGCATCTCCATGCAGTGATCATTGTAGTAGTCTAGCTTCAAGAATTGACCCCATTCCTGCAGCCACGGAGATTAAGCTGCAGTGACAGTTTTGGCCTGAGTAAATAGCAGCTTACATGAAAATGTTGTCAATTTAGTTATGCATAACTGGTTGCATTCACAGTTGTGTGGAAGGGAAAGTGGAGGCTGAGTTGAGGATTTTTTTGGAAATGTTGATGGGAAGGACAGAAGCATGTTGTGGGGGTGGGAAAAAGGCTGATTCAAGCTCAGTTAAGTTGATGGAAAGTCTTCAGTTGGCTTCAGTAAGTTTTGATACAATTTCAGGTAGGCAAGAGCAGCAGAGAGAAACAGGACTAATGTTCAAAGCAATAATACAAGACAATTCTGTTAAAAGATGAATGGTGATCTAAACATTTAGGCTGACATTCGGTTGCCATTTAGTGGTTTAAATTCTGTTTCCGTTTAGTCATCCAGCCCATTAGATTTAATAGCCACTTAGATGACTAAATGGTAATAGAATATCACTTTAGGCATCAGTTTTCTCACCTTGGCATGTGAGTTACTTTCAGCAACTTTATTGTTAATGGGGACCAGGTCCTCATGCCTGGTGCTCATGCCTCATCTTCTGAAGAGATGAGATGGGAGGAAGATACAACAAACCAGTACAGGTGGCTATGGATTTCCACAGAGAAGGGCTAGAGTGTTGTTGTAGCTGATATGGTCCTGTAAATGTACAGAGAAGGTTCACTTTGGTAGATACCATGGGGTCAATGTGCTGGAGAAGTCCCCAGCTGGAGAGAGCAAATGGTACATACCGACTGAATTGCAGGGGGCTACCCAAGCTTTTTAGTAAAATCAACAAGCAAAAATCCTATTGACTTCAATTGGAGCAGGATTGTACCTTTAATATATTGTACGTTGGTGTCCTAGGATTTGCCTGGTCTGCTGTACTGCCTCCCATAACCCCTGGGAAATCCATTAACATGGAGGAAGAGGAACTTGGAAAATTTTGCTCCAAAATCCTTAAATTCAAGGAGCCCCTCCATATTTATTAGTGCTATTCCAACCCAGAATAGAAATCAGAAACAGCTCCAGTTACATTATAGTGTATTTTGTCTCAATTGGCATTCTAGAGATGGTGCATCCAGTTTGAATTTGAGCTTGAGCAAGAGTGGCAAATAGTGAAATTATTTAATTTGCTGGTGATTTTACTGGAAGACTTTCTAGTTTTCCCTTTGGAGAACATTTAATGCCACCCAAGTAACATAAATGGACCTCTACAAAGCAGTCATCATCCCCACACTCCTCTGTGGATGTGAAATGTGGGTGACCTACTGTCATGTAAAGAGCCTGGAGAGGTGTCTCTGGAAAATCCACCACATCACATGGAAAGATTATCACACAAATGCAGGCATCCTTGCTGAAGGCATTGCTACCCCAAACACCAACAAAAACCACAAAACCCAACTTTGCTTTATTGGAAGTTGCATGCAAATGCCTGACTCTTGCCTCCCAAAACAAGTGCTGTACTTCTAGCTCAGTAATGGCCTGAACTTTTGCAGTGGCCAGAGGAAACACTACAAGGACATATTGAAGGCATACTTCCAGAAAATGGATGCTGACATCAAGAGTTGGGAGGAGCTAGCTGCTGACCAACTCTAGTGGTGCTGTAACCTCAAGCAAGCCGCAGACCGTTTCGAGGTAAAGTGTCTTGCCCTCAAAGCAGGGAAGGAAAAGGAGAGGAATTCCAGCCTGGAGCCTACTGTCCCCTGCAGAAAGAACTGTAACTTCTGCAGATGGATCTGTGGCTCAAGAATTGGACTCGTAAGTCAGCTCAAGAACAATTAATGAGCTATGGTTGAGTTCATGCTTCAACTGAGAGATTGCTACTGCAGACAATGAATTTATTTGGACAAGGGTGAATGGGTGACTCTGTATGTGCACATGTGTGAGTGTGCATGGATGTTTATGTGATTACACATACATATATATTACACACAAAATGTATGTATATGTGAGTAATATAAGACTTAGATTCTTACCAAATGTGATCCCAATGTGGAATTCAGGAATATAAGGCCCAGCAGAAACCCCAAATGGATGGATCTGGTAACTAGTATGAAAGAGTTAAACCAGAGACTAAAAGACATATTTCACATTTATGGCCTAAAATATAAAGATGTATGCAGAAATTTCTCAGCCTTCCAAAAGTTATAAACGTTTTGCTGAAGTTGAAGAAAGGAAACTGAAAAGCCTTGGTAGAAAGGAAAATGACATCAGTAACTCTCCTAGGCCTGAAACAAACTGTAAGCCAAAAGGACACTGCAAGTAAGATGCAACCCTGGGAAACTTCTAAAAACACATTGGATGTACTAAAGCTTGCTACATTTTATACATTTTGTCACATGAATTGAGTTGTTGAAGTAGAAATGAAAGAAGTGGGAGAATGACAACTGGACAAAAGGAAAGAGGAAAAAAGAAAGAAAATTACTAGAAAAGTAGTGTCTATTGAGTGGCCTAATCTGGTACTTTCCTGTTAGCTGCCCTTCACCGGAGATGAACTCTGCTAATGCAGATGGTGACAACTAGTTGTACAGTACTAGTGAGTGTATAATAGCAGCTGTTTTTTCTCCATCACAAAAACCTCATTCTTGCCTGTGTGAGGCCCTTTCAGACACTGCGTATGGCAAGTGCAGGAGGTTTTACCACTATGGACAAATTGCAATTTGTTATGCAATTTACGCTATGTATTAGGCCACTAAAATTTTCATTCAGAGCTGGATGTAATCTCCAGGAAATGCCTTTTTCTACCACCTAGTCAAAAGCACCCCTGAACTACAGGCAACATTATAGGGGGAAAAGAAATAGTTAGCCTGAAGTTGTTATAGAGTACCTTCTGGAGCAAGTGGAAAGTCTAGGCTCCTTCCCTCTCTGAGACCTCTGGCCTCTCACCTTTCCTGTGACCCTAACTCCAGAAGCAAAGAGCTCAGCTCCCGAGTGAAGGACTTGATGACCTCTGGCTGGGGAGAACCAGAGCAATCCACAAGTATACCACAGCATCTTCAGCAAAGATATTTATTGGCACAAAGGCTAGTCAGAAGGTCTCTGCTCTCTCTACAGGGGTTAAGCTGCCCCCAGTCCAGCCTGCACATTTGTGCATACCCCCAAAGACACTCAGATGCACTGTAGGTGGGACTGGAGCCTACAGTCCCTGGATTAGAAGGCCAATGCCTTATCCATTACGCTGCTGGGGCTATAGCTTTCTATGATTGTCTGTTAGGGCTGTATGAAAGACCATTGTTTTCTTTCAATGTCTGTTTTGCCATTTCGAAAGAACAGTGTTTCATTTCATCATTTTGTTTCCTTTTGAAGCACTGTCCTGTTTTGTTCCATTGAAACTGCTTCGCTGTTTCAACGAGCTTCAATATTTTGCCCATAGGTTATAATAAGGAATCATGAAAATGTCTAAAACTTTGTCATTTCTTGCCTGATTTGGATGAAAATTGCAGGGATGGTAGCCCCATTTGAGGGCATGAACCCTGCCAAGTTTCAAGGATGTAGGTGCAGAGGTTTCTGGGAAACTGCACCTAAAACAGTTTAAACCAAAAGTCCTGACACTTGCCGGCAGCAGCAGCCTCCATTCATCTGGTGCAGATCTGGGGGCTCACATCTACAGGAGGAGTCTGACACAGCCCAGCAGCCCTCCTGGGGGTGCGAGCCCCCAGATCTGTGCCTGGGATGGGAGGAAGCTTAGTCTGCTTCTCCCGGGATTGGTGCTGGCTCCAGCCCCCCTGACAGCTTGCCAGCAACAGCAACTGTATTCTTGGCCTTGTGGCGCAGCCCCTCTGCACAGTGGGGGGTAACATGGCTCTGCCCCAGCTGCCAGGTATCCATGCAGTCTCTGCCACAGCATGCTGCTGCAACTCAGCTCGGTGCAGCGTGGGGCTGTGTGCTTTTAGGCACCTCCGGGCTGTTACCCGGGGCTATGCACTGCTCGCGGAGACTGCCGGTCATGCCAGTCCAGGTCCCACATGAATTAGCCCTGTGCTGTCTGGCTGGGCCACTTGTGTGCACACAGGATCTGAGTCGGTGTGGTGGGCCCCCAATCTGCGTGCTGGATGAAAGGAGGCTGCTGCTGCCTGTTGGAACCAGTGCTGAGCGCATCCTGTGCGAAGCGCCGGCAGTACTGGTGCATCTATCCTCCCACTGGATTTGAAGGATCTCCTGCAGGCAATGGTGATGGTACTTCTCCAATGACTTGAGGTGTCTCTTGTATATTGTCCACATCTCAGGTCTGTACAGCAAGGTGGGGATCATAATTACTTGATAAACCATGAGCTTGGTTTCAGATCTGAAGTAGTGATCTTCAAATGACTGTTTCATCAAGTGTCCAAAGGTTGCACTTGCACATTTAAGAAGATTCTGGTTTTCTTCGTCTATGTCAGCCTTCTGTGAGAGATGGCTACCGAGGCACAGTAAATGCTCAACATTCTCCAGTCTCACTGTAAATCTGAATTACTAGAGCTGGGGACTACTCATTAAGAGCTTGTTGATGGAGGACTTCAGCTTTCTGAATGTTAAGCGTCGACCCTATTTTCTTGTCTGCCTCAGTAAAGACATCGACAATTGCCTGAAGGAATGCTTCTGAGTGAGCGCAGACTATGGCATCATCAGTGTACCAGAACTTTGTGATTAAGATCAGGTTGTCTTTGGTTTTGGCTCGTAGTCAGTTGAGAGTCCGACTCTCACTCAGCTAACTCAGCTTTCATTTGATCTGGCATTGCAAGATGCAGGCTTGCTAGATTTGTCAGATTTGCAAGCTTTAATGAGCTAATCAGTCACATTACCATGAGAGAAAGTCCAGATGGTACTGAACGTATGTATCTTTCTTGATTGATTCTCATTTTCAGTATAAGCATTACGCTGCTGTTACATGCTTGTATGTTTGGGCTTGCAGATACTTTTCATGTTCCTGTTCATTTAAAGGAAAAAAAATTGTTCCAAAGCCCCTCTGGGTACGTCCAGATGAGCACGGTCATGCCGTATGTAGCTCTGCAAACACATTTGTAGCACCACATACAGCACAGTCCAGAGTTCTCTTCTCTGCAAGGGCATGCTACCTGAGTATGCTCTGCTCCATTTTTTTCCTGCATTTTTTTTGATTCCTGGATATTCAAGGGTCGAAAAAAAAAACCTGCAGAAGAAAAAACCCGGAGCAGTGCATACTCAGGCAGCATGCACTACTAAAAAGCTAAGTCAGGCCACTTGGAACTGTGTTGTGGCTGCTGGCCAAGCTCTGCCCAGCAAGATCTCTGTGGCTGCAGCTCTGGGAAGCCCCCGGGACCCCAGGTAAGGCTGCTGGGGCTAGCACAGTGCTAGCCCCAGCATTCCTTATGTCACCCGGGGCAAATTGCCATGCACCAAAGTGCACATGACATAGGCTTCCCCAGAGACAAGAAGTGGCAGCTCAAGGTGTGCTGTTACTTCTTGTCCCTAGGGAACCAAATATCCATGCACATCTGGATACACCCACTGTGTCCCCTCTGTGTGTCCTCTGCTCTAATAACCCATGGCATCATTATTCAGGATATAAGTCATTTAGGCTTGAAACCTTGCATGGACATGCAAAGAACACTTTAGATATTCCTTAACTTCCCCTGTTGTAAAAAAGCTCAAATGCTTCTATGGATGACAGAATTCCTGATTCAAAGTCAACTCAGTGTATCTTTCCCAGTTGCAGGTATGTGCTAAATAAAACTGGTGGCATCATTCCCAGTATGACAGTGCTCATCAGCAGTCTCAGTGGAGTGAAAAAGTGCAGCTTTTGGAGGAAAAAGTGTTTGCATGTTATGAAGTATAGAAGGAAGTTTAGAAAAATTAGTGCTGTCCCAAACAAAGCTGCTCTGGATACTGTGGTTTCTTTTATTGCCTTTTCTCCAACTTTCTGTGACACTCCTACCACTTTGCCACTTTTGTCCATGACTTCAGTTCCTTTCTCAAATTCACTCTTTCTGACCAATGTTGCAGTTATCACCATCATAAAGGCAAAAAGTGGACCAGGTAAAACATTTCTAAAGATTATTTGCACAGAAGGACTATATTCATTCATGACATGAGGAAGAACCCCTGTGAATGCAGCATAAAAGCCCAGTTCCTTCAGGCTCTGCTCTGAAGTTGTGTCCCCTAGACCCCGAACCATTTTTGTTGTTCTGCACTGGACTCTTCCCAACTTGTCCACATCTTTTCTGTAGTGGGGTCCCCAAACTAGACACAGTACCCCAGATGTGACCTTACCAGCACACAATAGATGGGAATAATTAATTCCTTCGATGTGTTTGCAATGCTCCTACTAATGCAGCCCTGTGTGCTGTTGGCCTTCTTGGCAACAAGGGCACACTGCTGACTCATATCCAGCTTATTGTCTACTTATTGTCTGTAAACCCCAAGTCCTTTTCTGCAGAGCTGGTGCCCAGACAGACAGCCCCCAGCCTGTACCAGTGCATGGGACTGTTCTGTTCTAAGTACAGGACTTTGCACTTGTCTGTGTTGAACCTCATGAGATTTCTTTTGGCCCGTCCTCCAATTTGGCTAGGTTACGCTGAATCCTAGCTCTGCCCTCTAGCACAGTGGTTCTCAAACTTTTTTGTACCAGGATCCATTTGTAAACGTCAACGGCCAGTCCAGGCCCAGTGCCCCTCACTCTCAACCTGCTGCCCCCCCACCTCCAGCATGTGGGGCAGGGAGGGCCCCCAAGCAGCCCCTTGCAGGCTGGAACTCTGCAGGGGAGTCTGTGACCAGGGAGCCAGTGAATACGGACTGCCAACAGGAGCAGTTTCCAAGCAGTTTGCAGGCCAGTTCATGAGCAGGAGTACATGGGAGCTTCTGCCAGAGACTTCAGGTAAGTGAATGAAGAGGGGTGCTCCTATGGGGGTGGTGACACAGAACGCAGTCAGGATCCCTGTCCTGCTGCTGCCCCTGGTCTGGACCTCCTGTGAGTCCTCCACCCAGACAGACCCCTGGGATGGGTTGGCAGTGCCTTGGCCCCCTATCTGCAGCTGTTGCCTAGCGGGACCTCTGAGGCCTGGGGGTAGCATGGGGGTTGGGTGTTCCCTCGTCTGTCCCACATGTGCCCAGATTGAGTCCCTGAAGGGGCAAGTGAGGGAACTCCAGGCAGAGGTGAGCAGGCTGTGGGGGATCAGGGCAATTGAGGAAGAGGCTAATGCCTACTTTCATTCTCTGCAGGACAAGATGCCTGGCGGAGAAGCTGTGAGGAAACCCCTGGAAGCAGAAGCTGGTGAGTGGAGGACAGTCACCCCTGGGGCCAGACCTCTTGCCATAAAAACAGCCTTGGGGAACAAATATGAGGCCCTGGCTGCACTGGAGGAGTGTGCAGTGGGGGAAAGTGTACTGAAGGAGCCTGCCACCATCACTGAGCGAGCTGAAGGCTGGCCAGATAAGCAGAAGAATAGATGCCTTGTCATCATTGTGGGCGACTCCCTGCTGAGAGGAACAGAGGGACCCATCTGTCATCCAGATCTCATGGTGTGCGAGGTCTGTTGGCTGCCCAGAGCCAGGATCAGGGATATCACGGCGAGAATTCCCAACCTCATCTGGCCCTCCGACAACTATTCCATGGTCCTCATTGATGTGGGAACAAATGATCTGGCCATGAGTAGTCCAGACCATATCATGAGAGACTACAGGACTCTGGGGACCAGGCTTAGGAAGACGGGGGTGCAGGTGGTCTTCTCGTCAATCCTTCCAGTCAGCGGTTGCAGTAGGCATCATGTCACCTGTGCCAGAGAAGTCAACCCGTGGCTCCAGAGTTGGTGCCATCATGCAGGTTTTGGCTTCCTGGACCATGATCCACACTTCCATGCAAGGGACCTCCTGGGACACAATGGACTTCATCTTTCTGCAAAAGGTAAGGGTCTCTTTTCTTACAGGTTGGCTGACCTCCTATGTCAGGCTTTAAACTAAGTATGACGTGGGACGGGGAGACAGGAGATGGAGAGAGTCTAGAACCTACAAACTGCGAGACATGCAGCAGTACACCCCAGGTAAGTACCAAGGGGCCCTTTGGGCAACAGAACAGGGGGGCACGAAAGGCACCATTTGGAGGGCTCAAGTGCCTTTATACTAATGCTAGGAGCATGGGGAACAAGCAGGAAGAACTTGCACTTCTGCTTGCAGGTAATAACTTGAAGTTAGTGAAAACATGGTGGGACCCTACCCATGACTGGACAGTACACATTGAGGGCTACAGGTTGTACAGAAGGGACAGAGTAAGGAGGAAAGGGGGTGGGTTGCTTTCTATGTAAAGGAGCATTATACATCCACCCTAATCAAAATGGGACCAGAGGAGGAGAAAGTTGAGGCATTGTGGGTTAGGATAAATGGAGCTTGAGAGGAAAGGGACTTGGTGGTGGGGATCTGCTACAGACCACCACACCAGGAGGAAAAGCTAGACTTGGAATTCTTGAGGCAGCTCTCAGAGGCCGTACAGTCTAGGGACGTGGTTGTCATGGGGGACCTAAACTACCTTGACATCTGCTGGGAGGAGCAGTCAGCCAAATCCAACCATTCACGTAGGTTCTTAACCTGTGTGCAGGACCTTCACCTAATGCAGGGGGTATATGGTCCCACTAGGGAATGCCTTACTGGATTTGGTGTTGGCTATGGGGGAGGACCTGGTAGGGAGCTGCAGATTTGTGGTCACCTTGGGGACAGCAATCGCCAATCAACTGAATTCACCATATGGCATAGGGTGGATAAGATAATTAGGAGGGTGGAGGGGCTTGACTTTAGGAGGGCTAATTTTAGTGCGTTCAAGAGTGTAGTCAAGGACGCACTGCAGGATAGGAATATTGGTGAGATGGGAGTCCAGGAAGGGTGGTCGTTCCTAAAGGAGGCAATCTTTCAGGCACAAAGGGAGATGAACCCTATACAAGGGAAAAGGGGGAAAGGAGCCAAAAAACTTCCTTGGCTAAACAGAAAAATCCAGGGGAGCCTAAGGGCAACAAAGAAGGCATATAGGCAGTGGAAGCAGGGGGAAGCTACCAAGGAGGAGTATATCTACTTGGCTTGCATTTTCAGGAAGGCAGTTAGAAAGGCCAAAGTAACTACAGAGCTGAGGCTGGTAACACAAATTAAAGGCAACAAAAAGTCTTTTTTTAGGTATGTATGGAGTAAAAGGAAGATGCAGGGCAGCATAGTAGGAGCAATTAGTGACAGACTGGGGGGAAGAGGGAGGGAGGAGAATAAGGCTGAGTTATTCAATGAGTTTTTTGCCTCGGTGTTCTTGAACAGGGGTCAAGATAAGTCTCCTAACGGGCTCTTAGACAGGCATCAGAAGGACGCCAGCCCACCAAATGTTGACGCTGACTTGGTGCAGAGTCACTTGGATGGACTGGATGTGTTCAAGTCAGCAGGCCCAGATGAGCTTCATTCGGGAGTACTGAAGGAATTGGCCGGTGTCATAGCAGAACCACTGGCATGGCTGTTTGAGCACTTGTGGCACTTGGGTCAGGTCCTGGAGGACTAGAAAATGGTCAATGTGGTCCCTAGTTTTAAGAAGGGGAGGAAGGAGGAACCAAGTAATTATAGGCCAGTCAGTCTCACCTCCATCCTTGGAAAGGTATTTGAAAAGATTATGAAGGATCATATCCTTGGGAGTCCAGCAGGAAAAATAATGCAGCAGGGAAACCAGCATGGATTTGTAGCAGGTAGATCATGCCTGACCAATCTGGTTTCGTTTTATGACACGGTCACAAAATGCTTAGACACAGGAGTAGAGGTGGATGACGTTTTGTTGGATTTTAGCAAGGCCTTCGATACGGTATCTCATCCCATTCTCATAAATAAATTAAGAGGCTGTGATAGAGATGTTTACATGGTCCAGTGGGTGGCAAATTGGCTTAGAGGTCGTACCCAGCGGGTGGTAGTAGACAGGTTGGTATCAACCTGGAAGGATGTGTGGGTAGGCAGGGTTTGGTTCTTGGACATGTGCTCTTCAATATCTTCATCACTGACTTGGATGTGGGTGTGAAGCGTACTCTGTCCAAGTTTGCGGATGATACTAAATTGTGGGGTGAAGTATACACTCTGGAGGGTAGGAAACGACTGCAGGCAGACCTGGACAGGTTGGAAAAGTGGGCAGTACACAATAGGATGCAGTACAACAAGGACAAGTGAAGAGTGCTGCACCTATGCCGCAAAAATATCCAGCACACCTACTGGCTGGGAAGTGACCCTCTCAGCAGCACAAACGTGGAAAGAGATCTCAGAGTTATAACGGACTCCATGATGAACATGAGTCATCAGTGTGATGAAATCATCAGCAAAGCTAACCAGACTTTATCATGCATCAGCAGATGCATGCTAAATAAAACTAAGGAGGTGATATTTCCCCTCTATGTGGCATTGATCAGATTGCAGTTGGAGTATTGTGTCCAGTTTTGGGCGCTCTAATTCAAGAAGGATGTTGATAGACTTGAGAGAGTCCAGAGGAAGGCCACTCATATGGTCAGGGGCTTACAGGACAAACTTCTCCCTAGGAGAAGGCTGAGAGGTGATCTTGTGGCTGCCTACAAATTCATTAGAAGGACACAGCAAGGGTTCGGAGATCCTCTGTTCACCAGGGCACTTCATGGGGTAACAAGGAACAGTGGTCACAAACTGACAGAGAGCAGATTTAGGCTAGATATCAAAACTTCTTCATGGTAAGGGTGGCCAAAATTTGGACTGGGCTTCCAAGGGAGGTGGTGCTCTCCCCTACCTTGGGGGTCTTTAAGAGAAGGTTGGATAGACGTCTGGCTGGGGTATCTTTCCTGCCTAGGCAGGGGGTTGGACTCGATGAGCTGTTGAGGTCCCTTCTGACCCTAGCATCTATAAATCTATGAAAAGCCCCGGTTTCCTGGGTTTTTCTCCTTGAAAGGAGAAGCCATTTTTAGTGTTTGTTCACAACCCTTTCCTATATTCTTGTCAGTCACTTCTGGGTTGTGACCCACAGGTTGAGAAATGCTGCTCTAGTGTATCCACAACCCCACCCCCCAAAAAACAAAAAACCCAACAACAACTCGGAAGGGGGTCCAAAACTGGACACGGGACTCTGGATGTGGCCTCACCAGTGCAGAATAGAGGGGAAGAATCACTTCCCTCCACATAGAATCATAGAAAGTTAGGGTTGGAAGGGACCTCAGGAAGTCATCTAGTCCAGCATGTCTCAACCCGTGGGTCATGACCTAAAAGTAGGTTGCAAGACTATATGAAAGGGTCAGAAACAAATTTTAAAAATGGATTCTTTTAAAAAAGGAAATCGTGGGAAACTAGCCAGTATGGCACCTAGACTTCTGGCAGCCCCAGGTGAACTTTTAGTATCTGGCCCCCCTTTGCCAGAGATAATGATAACAACAATAATAAAACCTATCATTTTCAGGCCCCCTTTCTGTCTGGGCCCCAAGCCGCTGCTTGGTTCACCCTTGCCTGTGTCCAACCCTGGCTGTGTCCTGGGGCCATGGGTGCTGGATCAGGACTGGCCACTGATGTTTACAAATGGGTCCTGGTACAAGAAAGGTTGAGAACTGCTGAGTCCAACCCCCTGCTCAAAGCAGGACCATCCCCAACATGAAGGACTCATTCCTCCTGAGGGGGTGTGTGTGTGTGGGGGGGCATGGCGGCCCCTTGCAGGCAGCAGTTTGGCGGCAGCGAGTGGGGGCTGCCCACAGGCAACCATGGTGACGTTGGTGGCAAGGGTGGGCCGGGCAGGGTCCACCCGCAGGCAGCTGCAGAGGTGTCGGCAGCGGGGGGGGGGGGCAGAGTGGCGTCACATCTCAGAGGTGGCACGTCCCCCCTCCGTGCTCGCCTATGTGTTGCCTATGATCCTCAACTAGATCATCCAGGCTCCTACTCATGTGGCGCAGGGTCCCAGTGTGGCAGAGAGCGGCTGCTGAAAGGGAGAGTGGCACCTGCCCTGGAGACCTTCAAAAGCACGCGCACCTCGCTGGGGCTATTTAACCCCATTTGTCTTTCCTGCCCAAAGCAGGTGGGCTGCACCCAGTGATCTCACGAGGGCCCTTCCAGCTCTAAATTTCTGCGACTCTGGGAAAGGAAACCCAAGACACGGCGGCCGAGGAGAAGCCCAGGCCCCTGAGGACACCCGCAGCCCAGGCGCAGGACGCCAACAAGAGGCGAACCGCACGCGCGCCAAGACGCCCGCCCGGCTCCAAGCGGAGCAGCGGACGCGACGGCTGCGAGCATGCCCCGGCTGTCCCCTCACGCCGCGCCCGGCAGGGGGCGGGCTGCGGGTGGCACCAGGGCTGGACGGGGCGGGGCCAATGCGCGCGGGGGGCGGGGCCAGGTGGTGGCGCTCTCCGCCCGCGCGGGTGCTGTTGAGCGGGCTGCGGCGGGGAGCGCGGCGGCCGGCCATGGGGGAGCCGGAGCCGCAGCCGGGCCCGGAGGGGGGCTCCGCCGGGCGGCGCTTCACGTGGGAGCAGATCGCGGCGCGCACGGGCCGGGGGCAGCCGCCGCAGCCGCGCTGGCTGGTGATCCACAGGAAGGTCTACGACATCAGCCACTTCCACCGGCGGCACCCGGGCGGCGCCCGCGTCATCAGCCACTACGCCGGCCAGGACGCCACGGTGAGGAGCCCGGGGGCTATCGACGTGCCGGGCGGCCCTGGGTGTAGCAAGGGCAGGAGGGAGTGGGGAGCCCGCCCACTCCCTTCGCAGGAAGCGGGGAGGTGAGCATGTCCAGAGGGCACAGGCGTTCCCCAGCTTCAGCAGACGCTGCAAAAGGACGAGCAGTCTGCAGGGTACAAAGCGGAGGGCGCCACGTGATGAGGGAAGGTGGGGAAAGAGGAGGAAGGGGGCCAGAGGGGAGCAGTGCTGGGAGAGGCAAATGGGCAAAGCACCCGTAGGAACAAAGGGGGGAGGGTCACAAACACTAGTCCAGGTAAGGTATTCAGGTTGTAGCAGTATTGATTTAGATCAGGGGCAGGCGAAATGTGGCCTGCGGGCCAGATGCAGCCCGCCACGCCGTTCTATCTGGCCCGTGGGGCCCCTAAAAAATTTAGAAAATTAATATTAATCTGCCCCTGGCTGCCTGTCTTGCAGCCTTCAGTGGCTTGCCAAAACTCAGTAAGCAACCCTCCCCCTGAAATAATTGCCTGCTCCTGGAGGGGAATTGCCTGATGAAAGGTGTTTGTCCCTGAAAGCTTGCAATGAAAGATTTTTTTGCAAAAATCTTTTTGGTCTAATAAAAGATATCACCCCTGTACATGAGCCCTTATTGGTTAGTCCAGGTAAGGAGGTGGAATCCATAGTTCCTGTTTAAACCATGCTTAACTTGGTCCCATCTGAGGATGATTGCTTCCTCCTCAATTTCCCACTCAGACTGGTTCTTCAAATTCTGCTCACGGGTACAGCGTGTCTTTCCAGTCGCTTTCCCCAGATCTTGTATCTTTGCTCAGAGGGAGACAGCTCTGCCAGTTCTGAAGTGGCACCAATTCTTTCAGTTCTGTGCAGGTTCTTGCAGGCAATCAGTTGTGGGTGCACTCAGTTGCACAGCCTAATCCTATTCAAGATCAACAGGGTGATGGTGGAATCCATTTTCTTTTGTGTACCTGGCTGCCAGTCTGGAGAAGTGGATCTGTAGAGCTGCTGTACGGCAGTGGGAATTACTGACAGTCTGTGAAGGAGCAGGGAAGCGAAGGCAATGTGGGGCACGAGGTCTGCAGAACGTGCACACCAGCTATGCCCAGGGATACAGTGATAGGAAGGAAGAGATGAAAGTAGTGTGATCTCTTTGTCTCTGTTTCAACAGGTAGTTTGACTGTATATGTAATTCTGGCTATGTATCTGATATTTTGAAGCTGCAGACTGAACCAAAAGGTCATATTTTTAGTGCCAAATGTAGTGGTGAGAGGTTGGTGAAAAGAAGGCTGCAGCAGTGAGATTCTGGGAAAGTGTCCTAGTAGAAAGTTGACAGTTCTCTAGATTTGTCAAAAAAGAGGTCATCTGTAGAGATGACATTTTCTTGTTTGTCCCCTACAGGACCTCGCTGTCCCTAGTATCTTCTGTTCTTCCTATAAGTTCCAGTCCAGCAAAGTACTTAAGCACATGCCTATCTTTAAGCATGAAGTCAGCAGGACCATTCATATGTTTAAAACTAAGCATTGTGCTTAAATGCAGTTGTAGAGTGGCTCTTTAAAATGTATCTGCTTTCCAGATTATAGTTCTAATTTATTTGTTACATAGCACTGGAGATAGATTTGGTGTTTAAATAATCTCTGCCAGACAAGGACCAGAATCCTTGCCCTGCTGAACTTCTGTTTTCATTTTACTCGAGGTGGTAAGAAGAACGCAACATTACGGAACAAAACATGACTGGTGGCCATCTTGCTTCAAGTGAACACAATGTCCATTGCATATAAAGGGCATCTGTTGATGCTAAGTGCACTTTAGTGCCTTAAGTTTGATTCTGTTTTATTCTGTTCACATCCCAGAAAAAAAAGAACATTAGTGCACCATCATCTTGGCCTTAAGGCTATCACAGAGAGCAGTGAACAGGATGAGGACCTGTCTACCCTTTGCACTAACTGTTTTTCAGGGACTGGAGCAGGGTAGACTAGAATCACACTTAGGTTCCTAAGTCCACATAGGCACCTAATAAGGTAGGGTCTGTCCCAGAATTTCTGGGCCTTGCTAGTTGCCAACAAATATCTACATCAGGTATTAGAGTATGGCACATATTTTTGCATCCTAAAGGTCAGCCATGTGCTGTTAAGTCTTTTGAATGAAATGTGAGAAAATTTTAACAAGTATCTTAAAAAGAATCAGATCTTCTAATGGTTTGGCCCATGTTCCTGATCCAAGAAATGTGGCTTTCCTCTCTGGCGGTGTGGACAGAGCATGCTTAATACAGAGTAAATTGACTTATCTTCCTAGGAAGAGTGGTGCAGTCACACAGTGGTGTAAATCACTCTACTCGAAAGTCATGTTACCCCTCATGCTGAGGAGTTACACCTGTGTACTAGTTGTGTCTCTGCTCACCCAACCAATGTCATCCAGAAGCAGCAAACTGGCTTCTCCACCACCTATTGACCAGGCATTCTGATAGTGCCTACTGAGAGAGCAGACACTTCTCACCAAGGAAGAAATTAGGTATAAATTACTGGGTAAAATACTCAATAGAAATTGAGTTGTTTATCTATACCATGGCTCTTATTCCATTTTTGTAGGAATGAGGCAGGAGGCAATACTTTCTTTTACAAGTGGGTAGGGAGGAATTGCCATTATTTCACACAGTTGTAAAATAAGGCTTAGAAAGACTAAGGCCAACATTGACATAGCCTAATGTCATCCATTTGTTTAAGGGTCTTCTCCAAGAGGAGCACCCAAATTTAGTGCATACTTTTGCGCATTATAGCCCCTATTAGTTATGGACAGATTTTGGATTTTATTTTACTCACTTAAGTAATTCTACTGTGGTTTGTGTTTACAGAGCTGCAGCTTCCTGCCTTAACTCCACTTAACTGCAGTGTTCTGTAACAAGGTATAATGTAATGAAAAACAGTTAACACTTTGCACCTGTGTACATAGTGTAAGAGCACTTTAGAACTTGTTGGCATTTCAAGTGATTTGAATGACAAAACATCAATATTTACAATGTTCAGTATTCTTTATAGGAAATTCAAGCTATAGCCTTAGGTATAAAGTGGGTGTGTCTACATGTGCCCCGATTATAAAGTTGTTACTGTGCAGTCATTTAGCACTTGATTTAGCAACTATTAAACGACCGTGCAGTAATTGCCGGTACTGCACAGTCCTGGTGCTGCATGGGTCATTTCTGACCCTGGAGCATAGTAGCAATGAGCTACTGCGCAGTAGTGGCGGCATCACGATTTGTGCCTGCCAATGCTGCATTGCCGTAGTGACAAGCTACGTCACTGTAGCTCGTCGCTCCGGTGATGCCGTGGCTCATGTAGCCGTGCCCACTGAGTAGCTGATTCCAGGGGTTACATTCTCAAAGGGAAAACTAAAAGTTGTTAAGCACATTCTTGCTAATGGAGCAGCTTTTCAAGGTGTTATGCCTGCTCTTGCCACATAAGTTTGAACAGAGCCAGCCAGGCTATCCCTCCAAAAAAAAATACTTGAATGTGTACTATTATATTCCTCTAACTTTAAAAATGCTGCACAGTTTTTACAAAGGGCTAAATTAGTGCAAGTTATTATTGAAGGGATGTTGTTAACTTTTTTTTTTTTTTTAAATCAGTCTATTTCCTGAAAATGTTTAATCTGCTTCTTTCACAAAGGACAAGTACGATCATATAACTGGAGGAATGTTGTACTTGGCAGCCCTGACTGTATGTAGTCACCACCTGGTTGGTTAATTGCCCTCCTTTGGTTTCTTGTGTCTGTCACACGGAGTACAGGGAAAGAAAAGTATTTTTAAAATCAGGAAGATGTGATTCCAAATTGCGAAATTCCGCCCATGGAGATACTGTATCTGAAAGTACTTGTAATTTATTTTGGTAGACTACAGTTTAATTTAAGACTATGGTGTTCTTTAATATTAAACCCTGACACGGTGAGGATTAGAGCTTAGGACTCGATGAATCCCAGTGCTGCACAATATGACTATAGCAGACAGCCCAAGACAATAAGGGCATATCCTGTGCAAGATTGTGAAAATTGCATACCGTTTTAAAGCCCGGTTACCAATGAGGCACCAGGAGTTTGTATTTAAAGGGGCTACTGGTACCCAGGGCTGGGTTTATGTAGCATTGAATCCTAACCCTGGGAGCACATAACAAAAATGATACTATATATTCTCTGAAGATATAGTTTGCTGAAACTGAACTGCTGACATTTTAAGCAGTCCAGCTGGAGTGAATCCCAACTTTCTGGAAATATCGGTTTTGGAAATCCCAAATCAGCCTCCTAAAAAGCAGAAAGAAGGACAAGGAAAGTAAGCAAGAGCACTTTCCCTTTAAGTATGTAGCTTGCTGCCTTTGCTGTTAGGAATACCATGGTTCCCAGAAAGTACATTAGAAAACCCCATCAATCCCCCCATCCACACTCCCCTTTAAGAGTTTGCTGCTAGGTTTTACAACCGCTATTGTAATGATTGGTCAAAGCTTGTGGTACCACCGTCTCCTGGTCTGCCCTTGTACCACCCCCTTTTTGCCCTCTTCCAATAGGAGAATGCAAACAGAAATACCCTTCTTGCTTTCTCCCTCCCCTGTTCAGATAAGCCTGAGCGGAGATGGTGCTGTATTGCCTTCCTGATGGCAAGCATTTTCAAATACAAGCATTTGAAAAAATTTTGCCTGGCTGAGGACCATTTAAAGGGGCAGTGCAGTCTAGGAGCACACAAAGCTGTGACAGCATATGCAGTACTGAGCAACATGCTGGAAACAAAGGAAACGGGTGCAGTGGCAGGGATTCCCTGGAGAAGAGAGCACAAAGTTAGACTGGAGGAGCCTGAGACCGTGGTGATAGGGGAGACACCAAGGAAAGAAAATATGCAGTAAGAGACAAAGATGGAGACCTTGAAAATTCCTCCTGTGGGCCTGGAGACTAAGGCAAGGTGGACTGTAACCACACAGCTGTGTAAATCCTGGCTGCTTGGTTCAGGCTATAATTTGCCAGACAAGGCGGAAGGTCCCTAGATACGCCCGATGATTGACACTTTGCTGCCGTGACAAAAAGTCTGATTTCTCCTGCTGAATTCTCTCAAGTAGCTATGGGGAGACACAAGCTTGTTACCAGATCTCTCAAAAACAGGGGAGGCAAGCAGAACTATTCTGGGAAATTAGGGGAGACATGGGAATTTGTTAAGTGGGGGAGTGACGTAGTCTGAAGCAGGACCCTCCCCTACTGCACTACTTGCCTAGATAAGCATTCCTAATGCAGCCAGATTCAGTCTCTACCCTGTTATTTGCCCCTATCCCTAACTCCTAGCTCCTTCAATTTAATCCCTGTTCAGATGGTGGCACATCACTGAGGCAACATGCACTGATCTGATGCGTTCTACTATAGTTGAGCCATACCAGTTTATAATTTGCAGGGAGATTAGGGAAGATCCTGAGTAGCAAACCGCCTCTGCGAGAACCACAGTGATCCCTAGTGGGCAGAGGAGGAACTGAACCCTAAACTTTTCTGCCTGCTCTGAGGAAGTGTGGAAAATAGTGTGAATGGAAATAAAACCCTTGCTTACGGAGTTTTAAGGTAAAGGGGAAAAGGAATAGGGTGTTAGAAACCAGATAGAGAAGAGGGCATGTAAGTGCATATTTTAAGGTGGAGGCTACAGAGCCAGAAGAGGAATTATTGGCGACAAACTAAAGGAGGGACATGTAAGCAAACAAGAAGTGGACAACCATGAGTCAAAGAGTTTTGGTATGAGATTGGACTGGAAAAGGAAGGCTTCAGATTCAGAAACAGGGAATGAGATTCCATTGGTGACATGTGCATTGATAAAGCCAGCAAGAAACTGTGGTATAGTATTCCTCTGAAAGGTATGCTTTTTGGCTTTGAAGAAGCCAGTAAGATCTTGGGCAGGACAAATAGAAAGGTCCAGTATGTTTCAGCCCTTGCATAGTCCTGTTGAGCTGGGGGTGTTCACACAGTATCCTTGCTTGTGAACGTGCCCCACAGTGTGGTTTTCCTGCTTCTCTTTTTTTGTGTGAACTCCAGGATCCCTTCACAGCATTCCACCTTGATAAGGCACTGGTGAGAAAATACATGAATTCATTATTGATTGGAGAACTGGCACCAGATCAGCCCAGCTTTGAGCCCAGCAAAAATGTAAGTGTCCTAAAATCTGCACTTTGGAATAGGTTTCTGGCTAGAAGGGCACTATGCTATTTTTTTTTTTCATTTTCTGGCAGTTACAACTCCCAATATATCATAAATGGCAGTGGATTATGGAGGAGGTGGGGACACAGCACCTTTAATCTGGTGTAATATGTCTTTAGACTGGTGTAAACATGTGGAGCAGACATAGCAAATACAGCCCTACTCTATGTGAAACACCTTACTCCAGGGTAAACTCAAAATCAGTATATCATTGTGATGTATTGTGTATCCAGAGTTTGAGACAATTTCACCCTGGAGTAGTTACTTGCTTAGTGCAAACAAGTAACTACTGACTTCCCACCACCTGTTAGTAGAATATTGCCCGCTGCTACTTGCAGAGAGCTGGATAGCTATTTGTTTTAGACCCTATTTGGGCCCATCTACACAAAACATTTACTGTGGAGTAGACTAGCTCCACAGTAAAACATCTTCCATCTACATGGGTGAAGCTATTAGGCCAGAGTAAACTAAGTGACTTCGCTATAGGTTAGTACTGCCAAATACAAGTACTATCCAATGGTAGAATTATTTACTCTGCCAAAATGCATGTATAGATGCTGGTGGGGCTGGCTGGGGCATGAAGGTGCTTCAGTGTGGGGGCTGCCTGCCAGCTAGCCCTGCACTGTAGCATCCTCGCACTCCAGTCAGCCCCTCTGCAGCATGCTGACCCGGGTCAGAACATCCCTGGGCTGGCAGGCTCATCCCTGCCAACTGAGGTTGCACTGCCTCAGTTCAATGTGCTGTGGTGCCAGGCTTATGTATAAATGCTGCACTGGGAGCAATAAACTCTGGTGCAGACAGCGCCAGAGTTTATTCAGCGGTGTTAATTTCACATGTAGATGCACCCAGTATAGCTTACACTAGAGTAAAATTCTGGTGTAAAGTGTTTCGTATGTCCACAGCTGGAGTCACCTTTCCCATCTCAGGCTTCCCCTTGGTGTCATAACATTATCTGTCTGGGTGAGCAGGGCTTATAGATTTTGGATTCCATATTGTGTTACAGCAGTCCCCTGTGAGGAATGGAGTGCCGAGCTTGTCAGCCACAGGTTCCCTTTGGGATAGAGAGACATGGACGTAAGAGGGAAATCATAGCAGCTAAGGAATCTCTCTGGTGTCACAGTGACTGTCACCTGAGGATGAATCCAGATGTGAAGGCATGTGCAGTTTGTGGTGCCATAAACCTCTTTGCAGTGCTGCAAACCACGCATGTTGCATGTTAAACCATGTGCGCTGCTGCTAATTTGCAGCACTGGAGCAAAGTTTGCTACTGGGATTTATTTCCAAGTTAAAAAAAAAAACCCTCCAAAAAAGGGGGCACAAAGGCACCAAAGACCATGTACTGGGACAAATGCACAGCACTGTGGAGCTCCCACACTGAGGCACCCTGTGCCCTAGCCAGTTGCTTGGCTGGCCAGGGTGCAGCATGCCTCGAGATGGGGGAGCAGGCAGCCTTGGGTTGGCTGCTTCCCTGCCTCTGCGTGCCTCAGCGCAGAGGCTCTGCAGGTGCCTGTGGTGCAGTGTGCCTCAAGATGGGGGCTCCATGTGCCTCAGCACGGGGCTCCACAATGGAACTCCTGTACTGAGGCATATGGAGACAAGGGAGCAGTGAGCCCAGGGCTTCATGTTTTCCCATTTCAAGGAACACTGCATCCCAACCAGCCGTGGGCTGCCTGCTCCCCTGTTTTCACATGCTGCTCCCCAGCTTGCTGGAGTACAGGATGCCTCAGTGTGGGAGCTGCCTGCCAGCTAGGCCCACACTGAGGCACCCTGTGCCCTGGCCAGCCTCCCTCTGCAGCACATGAAGCCACAGGACAATGTGTTCTGCTGCCAAGTGCATGAACAGGGGTGTGCACTGCAGCACAAAGTAGTGGCACAAATTTGTGCTGCTGCAAATACACACCTCTGCTCATATGGACATGGCCTGAAGGTGGGAATGGGGAAGACAAATCCACTGAGCCAGTGGCTCTCCCAGTGTCAGAGAGATCCATTTACCTGGAGGCAATGGCATGTCAGCTGCATGCTTCTCCTGGTGTCTGAGGGAACCACAGCTTTCCCCCACTGCTGCAGTGCCTTGTCCAGAAGTGGAGGAATTAAACATCTCCCAGGATGTTTGAGGGTACCGTGTTGCATGTTGAGATCAGAAAGTGCTGTATTGTTGGTTGTTTCCACAGAAACTGCTGGTAGAGGACTTTCGTGAGCTGCGTACCACTGTTGAAAGGCTGGGACTCCTGAAGCCCAACTATCTCTTTTTCGCTCTGCATCTCTTTCACATCTTGCTGATGGATATTGCTGCCTGGCTTACCCTCTGGTACTTCGGGTCATCCTTGGTGCCATTCCTTTTCTGTGCCTTGCTGCTAGGGACTGTCCAGGTAAATGGTCTAAGCCCCCCAAAATAGGGAACAAACCTCTCCTCCCACAATCTCTAGAACAACTTGGTGCTCCCTGGTGTTTTTGTCTGTATCTAGGGTGTTCTTGTTCTAGGTGATTCAGGCAAAGATAAATACTTAAATGCTGCAGGAAAGTTGGGAACAGGGATCTGGCAACAACTATATATTTGCTTTCTTCCAGTAGGAGATGCTGAGGAGAAGGGTGTAGGAGTTCTGGATGTGGGGAGGTGACAACTTCTCCACCTTTGCCTCTGTTAGCAGGACTCTTTGTGGGAATGAAAGTGAGGAAACTGGTTGTGAGAAGTTCCTAGCCATTTTAGTCTTGTGTACCCAGCTGGAGATGCTGTAAGAAGTGCTGGAAGCTCTGGATGTGGTGGGCTCTTAAGAAGTCCTAGTTCCTCCCAGTTTCTAGAAGAAGGGAGGCAAAATAGACTTAAGATGATATGCACTTTCTAACTGAGTGGATTTAGAACAGTGTCCTTCCCATTGCCCGCCAGACACCTGTTCATTTCCTCTCAATCTTCTTCCCACATTGCACTTCCCTGATTTCTGAGATACGCTGTGCTAGTCAGACCTTTCTTGTTTTCCCATGGGAACGTCCAGTGAACTACTGCAGAGGGCACAGCAGCTGTGAAAGCCTCAGCTTCCCATGCCTAGCTGGTCCTTTTGGAATTGCAGATACTCAGAGGAGGCAGCAGCAGGCACCTCTTCAAAGAAAACTTTGTTGCAGAGCTCAGAGCAATTTGAAAGAGAATAAATGCCCCCTTTCTCAATTCCATAACCTCTTCTTCATGGTGCTTATTTTCCCTGTGAAAGCAGCTACCTAATATTGTATAATTTCCCCAGGTCCCAGGTGGAATCTGTTGGCACTGCAATGAAAGAGCAGCAGTAATCTATACAGACAGCAGTATTTGGGGTCACCTGTGGAGAATGGAAAGACTCCATTGCTATCAAGAGTGGGGGTGCTCTCACCTGGCTGGAGGGCACAGTCAACAACGAGAGTGCACTCTTTAGAACTGAGTGTACAAGGAATGCACTTTGTTGTAGATGGACATGAAGGCTGTTTTATCAGTGACCCTTTTTGCCTTTCACAGGCCCAGGCTGGGTGGCTTCAGCATGATTTTGGGCACCTTTCTGTCTTCAGCAAATCTAAATGGAACCACGTGGTTCATAAGTTTGTGATTGGCCATTTGAAGGTAAGTGTTCAGGGATGAAAATGGCTGTCAGATTTTTAACAGGACTAATGAGAGGGACAGGCCCTTGGGTTTGGAAGGCATCTTGTCTGCAAGATGTGGCAAAGATTTGGACATGATGCCAATTTTGGGGAGGGGTGAATAAACGATAGAAGAATTGGCTTAATTTTGACAGCATTTTAGTTTGGATCATTTTGTCTCATCTGTTTTTGCAGGGAGCACCAGCCAGCTGGTGGAACCATCTGCATTTTCAGCACCATGCCAAACCCAACTGCTTCCGCAAGGACCCTGATGTTAACATGCACCCCTTATTTTTTGCTTTGGGGAAGACATTGTCTGTAGAAGTGAGTCTGAGTGGTGTCTGGGGTAGAAGGAGGTGGCATTAGAAGATGTGGAGGGTTTGCCTCGATCAATGGGATTCTGTCAGTGCATGTTGGACTGGGTCCAGGCTGGAATCCAAATATATCTGTAGGGTAATTCCACTGAGATCAGTGGCATTACAGATGACCCTCGCCATTTGTGGGGGATACGTTCCCATAATCCCCTCGAATGGCAAAATCTGTGAAAGGGCACTGCATTCATGAATGCAGTCTGCGTTCATGATCGCAGTGCCCCCGGCAGCTGTGGGGGAGGGGCGGGCATGGCTCTGGTGGTGATGGCAGGAGCATGGCAGTGGTGGCGGGAACCTGGTGGCAGCAAGCGCAGAGCTCCCAAGGTGCTCTGCTAAGTGTTTAAAGTGTTCGGCATTTGTGAATATTTGAAATTGCGAATGCTGAACCCACAAATACCAAGGGTTTCCTGTACACCCAGAAGGTCTTTGGCACTTGCAGCGTTTTTAAAAAATACTAACCCAAATGAATAACGTCACCTAGTCAAATTGTCTGATTTTTCATTAGAACTGAGGAACTGAAAAAAACTAGACTTAGTGTATTTTTAGACTCTGATTCTGCAAGCTTAAGTACTGAGTAATTTTAGGGGCTACTTCCATGCTTAATGGCTGCGCCTACATGAGGCACTGACTGTGTAGTACCTCGTTACTACTGTGCAGTAGCATTGCATGGCAATGATGTGATGCTACTGCACAGTAGGAATGAGCTACAGCACAGTCAGCATCACCAAAACGCCATTTGGGGACGCTGCTGTGCAGTAACTCCAGTTACTGCGCAGTCGTTTAATACTTGTGTATGCAGTACTAAACGACTGTGCAATAACAACTGCACAGTCAGTGTCTCATGTAGAGGTGGCCAGTGTTAAGCAAATTAAAGCCAGTGGGATAACTCACATGCATAAACTTGCATAAATATATTCAGAATCACAGTCAGATCTAAATCAGAAAGCCTAGTACAAAAATCCATATAGGATTCCACCAGCCCTCGTCAAGATTATCTATTCCAAGGAACACAGTTAAATTTGAATACGGCTGTATAAAGCTATGGCTTGATTTCTCTGTGCTTTAAATTTGATTTCAGTAGATTTCCGAAAGGATGATTCAAGCAAAGAAGTGAGTTCAAGTGATAGGTGTCATAGCTGTTGTTTGCAGTATTACTTGTGAGGAATTACACAGATATTTTAGAGGTAAAGTGGGACAGAGTTTTATTTAAGAAACATCTTTCCGGGAAATTGCATCTCGAATGATTTTAACTTTTGGAATGTGAAAAATGAAAGAATGTATAATAATAGAGGGCTAAAAACATTAAACAATTAGGGAAAGGGAGATGAAATGCTTTCAGAGGGATCTGAACTGATATGGAGGAGGAAGATACAGGAAGGCAGTTCAATGGGAAAGGAGCTGCAGAAAAGACAACTACATTGAGACTCAGAACAGATATTACATTTGTCCTTGGACAAGTTGTGCCTGTATTTGTCCCAGAACAGAAATTTCTCAGGATTCGCATGTACATAACCTTTGTTATGTACATGCATGTACATGTACATCAACCTTTCTGATCAAGCTTTAGTAAGTGGCTGAATGCACTGCTGCTTTTCTGCCATTAATTCAATTATGCAGTCCTGAGTAACCACTCAGATGCACTTTGCAGTGTCCCAGAATGAACTGTTTGTACATCTTATCCCATAATCTTTATCTTATCTTTTTAGGATTTATTTGGAACAACTGGCATTGACGTCTGAATGATTACACTCTGTCCTGAGATGAAATGATTTATCCATTTATTTAGGCATTTATGAAAAGATAAATGCAATGTCCCTTTGTAGCCCAATAGTGGGAAGTCAGTGGGAGTGGCTCCAGGACTGAGGTTTGGGTTATACGTGAGGAGAAAATGCTAGAAGATGACTAGAAAGAGATAGCCTCCAGTTTAGGGAAGATGAAGGAAAACAAGTGCAGATTTGAAGAGTTAGGAGCACTGTTTTGAATTGCCTCTGGATTTGTTTAAAGAGCTGGTGAAGTTGTTTGAGGACAGAAGCAATATGGTCTCTTTGTTTGACCAAATGACATTGAAAATCAACAGTATGTCATAGAAAAATATGTTCATCCCTGTTTCCATGGCAACAGCCTAACATCTAGATAGTTATCTTTCTGCTTTGGAAACTAATCTGATGTAGGCGAAGGTTTTAAACATTGCTTTATATATCAAGAGAATAATATTTTATTCAGGTTATTTCGTAGGAATTTACACAAATTATGCTCATTGACTCATGCATTTTTCCAATTCTGGGAATTGCATTCACCAGCTGTACTGAAGGGAAATAGGCCTAGATATTGCAAGCATCTGTTACCAAAAACAAATTACTGTCGACTGCAAGGCTTTCATCATGCACATGCTTAATTTTAATCTCATAAATAGTTCCATTGTCTTCAATAGGATTATTTACGTAAAGGAAGTTAAGATGACATATAAACATTTGAATGATTGGAACTTAGAAACAACAGGGATTGTAGGATGCACTAGACTAGTACGTGATCACAGCATGATCAATAAGATGCACACTGAAGTACACCAAAAATACATTCACATTGTATTTGTGTGCCTGCCTTTGTGTGTGGGAAGCATCTAGTGCTACTAGAAATTTATTTGCCAAAATGTCAAAGATGGATATTTTCAATTTTTGAAATCTGTTGCTGATTTGTGTTTGTTTGCATTCAAAAATTCATATTGAAAAATTCCAGTCTGTGAGTAACTAGGCAGCCAAAACTAGTGGTAGAAAAACAATGTAAATAATAAAAATCTTTTGCCTGTTTTTCATCCTCCACATCTGGCTTTCATCTCATCTTTTCCATTCCATTGAAACAGCTGCTATAATTATCTGTCTCAGCTTTGACTGGCTGAAACCTTATGTCAAACTTCTGTGAGATTTCTGTACCTTCTCAAGTTTGTGTTTATGATGTATTTTAGCCAGTCTGCAAGGTCTTTGGGGCAAGAATGGTGACTTCTATTTGGGCATAAGGTACTCAAAATATAACATGAAAGGGGAAAAGAGGCACAGGAAAACCTGAAAAAGGAAGAATGGAAATGAAAAAATAGAAACAGGAAAGGGAAGGGTTAAAGAGCGTCTAAAAAAAAGTTGTTTATCTTGTGTCTTGCAGATGATTCAAGACTGTTAGCTTAAGCTGCAGAGTTTAATTTGGGAGGTTCCTGTTTTCTTACCCATATCAGGATGGTGATCTTTTTATGTATCCTTACTAGTCCTGTTTGTAGTGTAATTCTCAAAACTGATGATTATAAAATAGTTGTCCTTGCAGTGCAAGTTTGAAAAAAGTCCTGAGCAACCTTGAGAGAGTCTTAGAAGCAGTAATGTGACTAAGAAGGGGCAACTGGGACAGCAGCCTTTGCTGGGAAGGGCATAAAAATAGCTGTAGCTGATGGCTGGCTTTGCTGCTGTCACTGACAGTGCAGCAACAAGTGCTGTCCTGTGCGCTGCCGCTGCCCAGGGTGTGGAGCTGCCCTGTTATGCCTCGACTTAGGTGTTCTAGGGATATTTCTTATTACTTGCAATAATACTTTAGTTATCAAGCAAGTACATCCCACCTAGCCCTTGGAGAATGGGTTAGAGCAGGGGCAGGCAATTATTTTTGGTGGAAGGCCGCTTACTGAGTTTTGGCAAGCCATCAAGGGCCACATGACAGGCAGCCAGGGGCAGATATATATTAATTTTCTGAATTTTTAGGGGCCCTGCAGGCTGGATAGAATAGCCTATTGGGCTGCATCTGGCCCGTGGGCTGCATTTTGCCTGCCCCTGGCTTAGAGTCTCTACAGTGCTGGTGAGAGACCATGTTAGTACAAATCTTTGCTGCCTGGCTCTCTTTGCAGATGTGGGAATGATTCTGGATGCGGATATGGTTTTATGGAAGGTATCTATTCTGATCTAGGGCCCTACTGCTCTTTGGTTCATTTCAGAACCTTACTAAGCAGTCAGGATAGCAACATTAGGCTGGGGTTCAGTGTGATGTGACATAATGAAAAGCCTTTGCTGGACTTGAATTTGTGTGGACAGTATTTGTGTTAAGGTTTTGTTATTGTTTACTTTTTATTTCAAACATCAAAAGTGAATATCATAAACTTAAAGTAAGCATCTGTAACTTGCAGAAGAATATTAACATGCATAAGCAAAACCATTTCAGAACCTTAATATTAAAACAAGGGAATCAAATAAACTTCTGCTTTACACCTTATGGGGAAAGAGCACAAACAAGTTAGGAAGGAGGATCATAAACAAGAAGAAAAGAAGGGCAGGTAGAAGGGCACATGGAACAATTTCTCTGTTTGCTTAGTGGAGGGAGACAGAGTTTTGCAAGATCTTATGCCCTCTTTCTACCATGCTGCAGATATCCCTTACTATCTTAAAATTTTGTCTCCCATCTTTATTATCTTATCTTTACCAGGCTGGCATTACTTAACTTTGGCAACACAGGGAAACCCGATGACCCAAAGTCTTGCTTGGTACTGTTGTATTATTTATTAGCAAGTGCCAGTATTTGCCAGTCTGATTCTTGGGGCTCTTATTAGCTCTGCTGTGTTCTGAGAAAGCAAGTGTTAAGATGAAACCTTAGCAGTGGTTCTACCAGTGGTTCTCAACCTTTTTGGACTTGAGGTGCCCTTCTTTGGACTCAAGGCACCGTTCTATAACTTTTTTTAATTGAGTGACATCAAATTTTCAACAACTCAATAATGTATCACAGTGCTTACTTTCTTGCAGAGGAGGGATCCTCTGGGCAGGGACAAGCCTGAGTCTGTGCTTATCTCCTTAGTTTAGCTGCTTATCTCCTAATACCTCACTTATCTCCTCACACCTCATGGCATTCTTCAAAAGATCTGGCATCACACCAGGGTGCCTGGGCATATCATTGGGTTATATGGTAATAATAAATTGCATCTGATGTTAGGTGTACCTCCAGTGCCCCCTGTTGGAGCAGAACTTTTGATACATCTTATTCATATTGTAAGGGACTAGGTTAATTTGTTGTGTGAAAGAAACAGGCTAAGGAAGGCTTTTTTTAGTAGACATAGTGTGTTATAAAAAGGGGGTCAGTGGAGCAATGGGTAGGTGAGATACTAGCACAAAAGGGCAGCTAATAAAACCCTGTCTTGGGAAAGTCTGTCTAAGCAGGCATTTCTCTCAGAAGAACTGATAGGGACATGGCAATGGGCATTTTGCAGAGGGCTGGTTGGAAATGCTCATTTAGGTGTCTTTGCAGCTTGGATAACTTGCTTTCTTTTTACAGCTTGGGATGAAGAAGAAGAAATTCATGCCGTATAACTACCAGCACAAGTACTTCTTCATAAGTGAGTAACTCCACCTTTTTGTTTTATTGTGGGGCCTTCATTCTGTAGTCACCAGGACCCTCTGAATTAATTCCTTTGTGATGGAATTATTTGGCTAATGTGTGCCTTTTTTTTTTCTTTCCTTTAGTTGGACCCCCAGCCCTGGTGCCCCTCTACTTCCAGTGGTATATATTCTACTTTGCAGTGCAACGGAAACAATGGGTGGTAAGTAGATCCCAGCGTACCAGGCCCTATGGAGTCCCTACGTTTATGGTCAAGATTCAGTGAAGCGAGTTGGGAGTGAAAGGTCAGAGGGAAGCTGGTCATCATGTTTCCCTAGAACAAAGAGAAATGGGTATAGGATCTGTGCAATATCATAGACAGTTATATATTTTTTGAGAGGAGGAGAAGACAGATGTCTTTCTTCTAATGTGTGTGCTTCTCAGTCTGAAAGAACAGCTTGCACATGGGTAACAGATGGCATCCCTGTGCTGTGGTGGTGGTCATTCCAGAAGGGGGTGAGGGCTTCTACAGATATTTCCTTCTACTGTGGACTAGGCGCAGCCAAGGCTGTCCTTGGTTGGGGAGAATGGGGAGAATGCCCCGGGCCCTGCACTTTGCAGGTGGCCCATGGAGCTGGACAGAGTAGCTGTGACGACATTGTGCCGCCACCATTGGCTTCATGTCCGGCAACTTGCTACCCCCACATCCATCTGCCGCTGTTACCGCTGGCGACTTCTCTGCATCCAGGGCATGCGGAGGCAGGGCCGTGCACTGGCTGATTTGCAGCTGGGCCCCACACTCTGCTTGGGTCGTCTCTGGGTGCAGCTCTACAAAATTTGAACATCAGATGGCACCAGTGGCTGATAAAGGACAGAAGAGAAATGATGCACACACTTTTTTGGCTGCCTAAAGGGAAAATCCATTGAAAGCTGGAGGAATGGGAAAGAAAACAGTAGAAAGTAGAGGGTGCTGAGAGTCAGATTCAGAGCTCCTCTACCTAGGAGAACCACATGCTAAAAGAATGAGTAGATCTTTCTCTTTGCATTGGGAGAATGCCAAAACCTTGTTTCTCTTTAGTCCCAGGTTTCCAGTTTTCATTAGCTGGTTTTCAGGCTCTCATCCCACAGTTTACCATGAGAGAGCCCCAGAAATTGCATGCCAATCTCCTGGTAGCATCCCAGTGTTTTGTTTCATCTGCTACTTCTTTGTGCCCTGAAATAAGGAAGGGGAGATGTTCTTACCATCTCCCCTTCATGCTTTTGGACCATCCCACATGCCTAGAAGGCAGTCCTTCAGCAGTGCAGGGTGGAATGGAACAAAGAGAAATATGTAGGGATTCTGGAGTGGATAGAAGAGAACTGGATGGAGCAGTACTCATAGCGGTAATGGATTTTGGAGACCTCAAAGGGAATGTAGTAATGGTTGAGTGCTGGTTTGCGATTTTGGTGACTGGGGATATGGGCAGAAGGCACAACCCAGAGAGAATGAACGGAGGAGGAAGAAAAAGAAAATGAGAAAAATCCACAGGAACAACAAAGAGGAACAATGATGAGTGGGAGGGGTGTCTGCTTTCTCTTTTTATTGCTCACTTTATTTTCAGAGATGAATGCTATATAGTTCTACAGAGCATGTCTTCTCCAGTCCTTAGTCTAGCTCAAGCTCATTATGTGCAGAGTAAGGACAGGAAGTTAGAGTTCATGGACTCTAAGAACATAGGGAATCCTTCAGATGGTATATGAAGGTGGGGGAGATGGGGGTGGGACAGGGAAAGGATTGCTATGTTGTGTGGATGATTGGAGATTGCAGCAGTGGTTTCTTGGCCAGCCAGTGCAGGATGATACATGGTAATAGAATTTTCCTTCTTGAAGAATGATTTTGTCTTCTGTCATACAGGACCTGGCCTGGATGTTGAGCTTCTACATCCGATTCTTTTTCAGCTATTCGCCCTTACTAGGGGTGAAGGGTCTCTTGGGGCTCTTTCTGCTGGTCAGGTAACATTCAATGTGTAATTTCCTATAGGTGCTTGAGCTTATGCCTGTTACCTATTGATCCCTCTACTTTGTCATTCCCTAGTCCTTTAGTTCTCCTTCCCATCTCTCCATTTTGTCATGTCTCCCCTCTTCTGCCCATTGTGCCTTTCTGTTGTATAATAAGAGATTGGTTTGCTTGGGGCATCATCCTCTGTGGGGCCTTTTTCTGACCAGTTGGTTAGAACATGTAGGACTGTTTTTGTCAAGTGAGGACTAATTTGGCCTAGTAAAAGTGTTTTTTACTGGGTTCTCACTTCTTGGGCATGCATGTCGTCAGTGAGTGCTTTATGTGTTTATATGCACAGGTTCATAGAGAGTAACTGGTTTGTGTGGGTGACACAAATGAACCACATCCCAATGCACATCGATTATGATAACAATATGGACTGGTTCTCTACTCAGGTATGATCCTTTTCTTTCTAAGGATCTGTGGTTGTAAAGGGGGATTTCTAGACCAAATGCATACTCTTTGAGATACAGGGGGATGGAGGGGAGGGGGGCAGTATTCAGCTCAAAGACTATTACTAGAATTCAGTGACAGGGTAATACTAAAAAAGGACTTGTGTTTGTTCCATGAAGTGTGTGGTGGTGGGAAGGAACTGGGGCTGCATAGGAGTATTATGGAGAATACTGGAGGCTAGACCATAATGAGAATTAGAAATTTTGGAAAGACGTTTTTATGGGACCCTTTTCTTATACAGGTAGTGTCTGTGTTCCCCTCTCATCATGTTCCTTCATCTTATGTCTGTTCCTTTTAGTGAGAGGTGTGAGGAGATCTCCAAAACTGAGAAGCAGGGCAGCTCTGTAATGCCAGCTCTGTGAAGAGTTGGTTAAGACAGCAGTAATTTCATATCAAGCTTGCCATTATCATCCAGACCAAGTCCCAAAGTCCTCAGGAGGAAGGGCTGTGAGCATCATCCTAGGATGCTTGTGCTCAGGGTAGAGGAGTTTGAGGATGAAGAAGATGAGAGAGGGAGTATGCTTGGAACAAACACCGTGCTCTCTCTTTATTCCCTCAGCTCCAGGCAACATGCAATGTTCAGCAGTCACTGTTCAATGATTGGTTTAGTGGGCACCTAAACTTCCAAATCGAGCACCAGTAAGTTTCAGTACTGGGGGCGGGGAAGGAATCTTAAAGGGTATACATCAATATGACCACTAAGGGAGGAAAATGGACACTGTGGCACCATTTAACATTCAGAGGTAGTTAGCTGTGTTAGTCTGAAGTCAGGCAGAAGGCAGGATAGAGTTTTACCTTGTAGACTAACAGAATCAGAGATGCATAAGTTTTTGTAAGCAGAAGTAAGCAACTGCTTACAATAGCCTATATACTTCTGATTCAGTTACTCTGTAAGGTACAAATCTACCTTGACTTCTGCCACTTAGCACAAACATAGAAAACTTTTGGAGCGAAGAATGTGGAGGAGGAGTGGGATTAAGAGGAGGAAAAGGAATTCTGTGCTACTACTGAGCACATTCTTAGCTGGAGAGGCAAGAACCTCACAGGACACAGGAGAGAGTAGAAAGTACGACTTAGCAGTTTATAGTGGATGGACAGAGGTGAGATAGGGCACTACAGCACACTGAGGATCACAAGGTTAAGGGGAGAATAAAGCAACTGTGACACTGGGTCTGGAAGGAGCAGTTGGAACCCTTTGGGGCACTTTATGGGAGACCAGATACCAGTGACACCACCTTATTCTATCTTTGCAGCCTTTTCCCCACGATGCCTCGACACAACTACTGGAAGGTGGCTCCCCTAGTGAAGTCCATGTGTGCCAAACATGGCATTGAATACCAGTGCAAGCCTCTGTTCACTGCCTTTGCAGATATTGTATAGTAGGTATCAGTCAACTGATGTTCACAAGTGAAGAATTTCCCCTTGTTTGGAAGTAAATGATCTAGTGACATTGGGGCAGGATGGAGGTAGCTGAGGTTTAAAGCAAACAAGCTAAGTGAAACTAAAAATCAGGGAGGCAAGCACAGAAGAAGGGCGAATAAGGAGAAAAGCCTTGATGCAGTGGAAATAGGCCTTGATGGCTTATGGGCCTGGGCATGGAATGAATCCTTTAAAATCTAGCCCTGATTTCAGTCCACCTTCACATAACATCCATAGTTTCTCCAGTAAACACTAACCACCTGCTTCCCTGTCTTCTATCAATGAGGCTCCAGATCTTGTGCACTTGTCTCTGAAAATATGTTATAAAGAGAGAGGTGAAGTCCTCAACAATTTCGAGTCCAGGCCTCATTTATTCATTCTACTTTATTCTTTTTGTGACATTGTTTCCAAGAAACCTTATCTGACTTTCTTCTGTGCTTACCTCCCTGATTTTTAGTTTAACTTGGCTTGTTTGCTTTAACTGTCAGCACTTTGATCATTCTCTTATGACTCCACAGTAATTTCGTCATTCATTATCCTTCCCAAAAGCCATGGCCTGAGTTATTGTATGTCTGAATATCCTGTTCACTTGTGTCACAGAAGGGAATTTTAATGTTTCTCCTCATTTCACTGTTCTCCCTTGATTTTTTTCCCCCTTCCAGAAGTGTGCACACACTGCTGCTGCACTTCTTCATCTTGTTTTGAAACTAATTGGCCCTCTCTCTCTCACTCAGCTCGCTGAAGGATTCGGGAGAACTCTGGCTTGATGCCTATCTGCATAAATAGGAAGCAGCAGTTCCTCACAGCGGACTTACCCACCTCCACTGCATCTTACAGTGGGTATGCATGAAGACAAAGCACAGAGGGCAGGCAGCTGGCTCAGCCAGGGGTAGGGAACTGAGCAAGCGTAATTCTAGTATTGAATGTTTTCTTTTTTATTGATTTTTAATCTTGATTCTTAATCTGTCATGCTTCTCCCATTCCTCCTTTCTGGTGCTGAGTTATAGAGAGGAACAGAATGGAGAAGACTATGCACACCAGAGAGGAGGTCTGGGAATTGAAGGCCATAGGACTGAGAATTGAAGTCCTTCCTGCTCCTGGCCTTTCACTTGCTGTGGCTAAAGGAAGGAAACCTCTTAGCTAACATAGGTTATATTCAGTGTGAAAGACCCAAGGAAGTTGGGACAGTCTGAAGTCAGTGAACAGGGAAATTTAGGAGTGGTGGAAGGAAGAGGAGGAAAAGTAAAGGAGAAATTCAAGTATTTGAAAAAAGAAGAAACTAGGGACTATGCTTTCAAACACATTTGTGCATTTAAGCACTGCAAAGGAAGTGTCGCAACCATGGTGGAGTGGGATAGAGAAGAAAGCTAAACTACTGAACAAGGCTTAGACTACTTTTTTAGGGATGAGTGAGAGAAGAAAGACCAAAGCCATAAAGGGCACCTATACACATGCAGGAAGGCTGCTCCAGCGTGCTGTTATTACAGTCTGTTGGAGCAGAGTCGATTAATAGAGTCTTCTGGAGCGTGGTAATTACCACACTCCAGCAGACTCCAGCATCACGTATATCAGCATCCCTGCGCTGAAAAATGGTGTTGGGGGTGCTTTAACTAAAGTCCATTTGATGAGCTTTAGTTAGAGTGCTCCCACCGCCATTTTCCAGCATGGGGATGGTGATACACGTGATGCTCCAGATGCTTTAATTAGAGCAACTCTTGGAGCCACTCTAATTAAAATGCACCCCCCACCAGAGCACATGTATACACGCCCAAAGAGGCCTTGATGGAAATTTGGGGAGTGGCCAGGCTCTTCTCCCAGAGTTACAGTAGTGGAGCATTTGACACAATGTGTTCCCTGGGAATACTGCTATATACATGCCTTTTGTGCTGTTTTCAAGGATGTAGGAGAGTAAGCCTCTGGATCTCCAGGTCAGTTACCACAGAAGTTTTTCCAGAGGTAGTTTCCTCAGTGTCATACTCCTACAAATGAAACTGCCAGTGGACCAATTACTGATATACCACAGAGACAAAAAATAGTGCAAATGGATTTCTAGTTTCCTAGATTAGTTACTAAAATGCCTCCAGCAATTTAGATTAGGAAGTAAAAGTGTAATTGAGCTGTATCTACCTGAGATTTCATGCTTACTACACCTTCATAAATAGGAAGATAACTGGATTTCTTGCTCTTAAAGCACAACATGCTCCTTCATGAGCTAAAGACCAATCTTATTTAACTGTCAGGCATTTTGGGCACCATTAGAGTGAATCTCAACATTCCAGCCAACAGAAGGCAGTGGTGCACTTGTGCACACACATACCAGTCAGTATGCTGCAGCTGTTTTCATTACATGAAGTGCCTCTAACACATGCTTCAACGAAGTATGTTCTTCTGTGTAACTCTGTTAAAGAGTATTATCCTTACTGCTTTTATTGGGTCCACTTACCAGACCAAATGCCACAACTGCTAAGTTAAAGGTAGGACCTGTCATGCTTAAAGATCTGATTAGATAATGCACAAAACTCCTCCTTTTCTCTGCCCCATAATGTTTTTCTCTCTAAGTCTCAAGCTCGTCCCTTCTGGGTTTTGGGCCTAGCCTTTTCTCTTCAGCCACTACTGCTGTCATGTAGACAAGCATATGTTACGAGGTGTCTCTGCACCTTCCTTGTGCTTTTCCCTCTCCCTGACACTCACTGCAGTTGAACAGTTTGCCTGACAACTTTTCAAATTAAGCTAACAGGTGATTTCAGATCCAGAAAGGACTAGGTAAGGAATGTGACTTCCCTTCTCTGGCTGCCACCCAAAAGGTGGAAGGCTTCAGGAGGGGCTAGTGTACCTTCTCTCTGGACACACAGTTGTGAATAATATTCAAGTTTTATTTTTAATGGAAATAAAGCACTATTACAGTTATGAATTCTAAGTGTTGAATAAAGGCTGTAAATTAAATTAAATCCCATGGACTTCTGTAATTTTTGCCCCCCTCTTCCCTTTTTTTCCCCCATCATCATGTTTTGGAGGCAGGAGTGAGGAGTAAGTCAAGTAACAAAACTCCCCCTCTTTCCCAGGCTGCGCTATACAAAGGGAGAAACTCATTTATGCAGAAGACAGATCTTTTGTGTGCCTGGTCTGAGACTGAATTAGGCCTCATCCCCTTTCACTTTAAATATAAGAAAGTCTACTTCAGTTATGTCCTCTCCAACATAAAGATGGTGTATCTGTATACTTTAAACAAAGTAAGGCCCATGAAAGCAAAAACTGTACACTGTACAATCCTGCTGGGTGAAGATAAGAGAGAAAAATAACTAACATTTGTTTTGCGGTCCATATTGCTTAATGTACTACTGGAAATGCTCAGTTACTACAGGGATGAGGACTGTATAAGAATATGTAGACAGTTCTGTTCAAGTGAAGAGAATTTTTAGGATAAATCTAATTTGTCCATCCCACAGCACTAAAATCTGGGCCTAGTTTTGCTTGGTGGCCTGGCTTCATTTGTTCCTTAAACAGAATCTCTCCAGACTTGGAAGGAACCCTTCATAGATATGCTGACTCTGCTCGAAGTCTCCCAGCTGTGCTGACTTATGCAGTTATCCACAATTTTTCTATAGTAGCTTTCATTGTTCTGGGCTCTTCAGGTGCTGAGACTGTGTACACATGTTCAAGTGATCTTGGAGAATTTGCCTGGGTTTGTTCTGGTAGAAAAACTTACCTGGAGACACTTGAACAGCCTATATGCTATGCCCCTGAAAAGGAGAGCTTGCAATGCTGATACTGCACATGTAGGGGCCCTGTGCATACATCTCAGCATGTTCTGCAGGCTCCCTCAGTCTGCCTGGTGACAGATGACAGCAGTGCACAGGGCAGCCCTGATTGGCTGACCCAGACTGCTTAGTGTCAGCCTGTGTTTCTCTGCAGCACAACGTAGGGATTATGTTCTGTTTTCTGCTTGGCTGGAGCAGTAGAGTATAGCAAGTGACACACTGGGTGCATCTACACGAGATGCTAAATGTGCAGCAGACTAATTCTACTGTGCATTGGCACAGCAGTCCAAAACCATGCTAATGTGCTAATGCACAGTAGAATTAGTCTGCTGTGCATCAGCATTGCAAAAAAGTGTGTGCTGGTGCTACTGCACAGTGGCACCAATTATGGCACATTAAGTTAGTACATGTTATTACAGGTACTAAACTTAACGCACCGCAATTACAACATATTAACAAATGTGTAGATGCACCCACTGTCCCCTAGGGAAGGGAAACAAAGCACCCTGGAGGACTGGGCTGTGGCTTCACTCAGAACATATACAGACATTTGCTCTCCCAGTGGTTTAACCCTTGTTATTCCCAGGTTATTTTCACCTAGAGTACCCATTTTTGAGGGAAAAATTCTGAACATTTTAAAACTCTCCCAAGAGAAATTGAATGGCTGTATGTCTGAGAGTCTTAGACTTTCAAATTACTAATTTGTATAAAGTCTCAATTTTTAAATTATGATATCTAAAAAATGCAATTTTAGAGCTGTATTTTTCTTCTCAATGGAAGTCCACTAGCACTAGGTATCTTGGGGTATGCTATTCTGGAGAACCACAAAAAACACAAGAACGGAGCTTACCTATAGATTTCTGCTACCATGGACACCCCAGGGCATTCTCTAGTGATTCCTGAAGAGCCATTGTTCTTCCAGAATCTGGAACTTCCTCTCTAAATAAGATGTTACAAGGTTTCTTTTGTGCATATCAGAAACAGTTCAAAGGTGTTTCCTGTGCTGAGTGTCTGCAGACTTTATTTTAGTGGAGTATTAGATACACAATTTTTATTTTAGCTTTAAAGGAGTTAATGAAGCTTTAATGACTAGCCTGAAATAACCACATGGTGGTAGCAGACAGCCATAAATGAGGAAAACTAAAAGCCTTAATGAGCCACAGAACATTAATTAACCCTGTTTAGTGGACCAGAACTTTGGCAAAAAGACTCTTTGAACTGTGCATCATTTTAATATTCACTCCCTTCAACTGCTGCTTTCATGGGCAAACTTCCTTATATGTGCTGGCAAAATTTTGCATCAAAATAGTGTGGGCTTTACTGCAATAGCTCCTGTCCTCTCCCATTTTTATCACGGCATCTTATTCATGCCACGTCAGAGAATTAAAGTTGTTGCAGGGCATATCTATGCATGCAAATGCTAAACAAACCCTGGGCAGGTGTCTACGTGCACAGGAATTTGGAAGCAGATTTGCTGCTCCTGGCAGCAGTCTGCTTCTGCCCCCTAAGGCCCAGCACCAGCCCCCTGCAACAACCAGGTGGAGCTAGAGGCTCTGGCCACAGCTGCCTGCAGCTGGCAGCCATGTTTAAAAGGCAGTGCTGCTCCCTGGCCACCTGTGTTCTGGGCCAGAGTTCTGTATCATCCTACTGTGGCTTTGTCACCACAGCCGGTGCCCACTGCACCATGGCTGCTTCATCCCCCGGCCCTGGGATAGACATCTAGCACCCCAGGCTTCGGCTGGAAATTTTGGTTGCCATGCTACACTGCGTCACTGACTGCCACCTGGCCCAGGTCAGTCTCAGCCCTGGCGGCCCCCCTGTGTGACACGGCTTCCTGCCCAGGCTCACTGTGCCATCTCCAGCCCCCTGCCACTGCACTGCTGCGGCCTGGACCCCAGCAGGGACACTGATGACTTGCACCTGGACACCACCACTGCTGCCATCCATGCTTTCCTGGAACTCCAACACTGCTACCTGTGGGCCCACCTGGCCAGCCACGACTGGTGGCTATACATTGTTCAGAGCATCTGGGACTATGAGCAGTGGCTGGAGTCCTTTCACATGACCCGGGCCACCTTCTAGGATCTCGACCTGCTCCACCTACACCTGGAGCAGCAGGATACCACCATGAAGTGGCCCTCCCCACAAGCACCTGGCTGGCCATCATGCTGCTCAAACTGGCCATGCCCACCCGTCTCATTTACACTGGCCACCTCTTCAGCATGGGCAAGGTGATGGTTGGGGAGGCTGTCCTGGAGGTTTGTGGTGCCCTCCAGGATGTGCTGGGGCACATTGTGCTGTGGGTACACGACCTGGTGGTGGTGGTGGGGTTCTGTGCCCTGTGCTTTCCCCAGTGGATTGGGGCCCTGGATGGGAGCCACATCCCTGTCCCCTGCCCACCCCACAGCTATTGCCCCTACTACAGCCAGTGGGGTGTCCACTCCACTTGTGCTCAAGTCTGTCGTCAACCACCGGGTGGCTTCACCAATGTGAGTGCCAGCTGGGTGGGCAGCACCCATGACATTCAGGTCTTCTGCGACTTCACCCTTCTAACCCTAGTGGAGAATGGGCACTTGACGCCAGGTGTGCCGGACCTCCAGATGGGCACAGTGGCCATCCTGTCCCTCCTCATTGGGGACCCTACCTACCTTCTTCTTTGGCTCATGCAGGCCTGTACTGGACAGCTGGACCCCCACCAGGCACACTTCAACAGGTGCCTGGGCTGGACCCCTGGTGGAGTACACCTTCAGCCACCTGGAGAGATGTGGGTGCATCCTCACGGCCAGCCTTGAGGTCACTGAGGCCAACATGCCCCGGGTCATTCTTGCAGCCTGCATGCTGCATAACATCTATGAGGCCCAGGGGGAGCGCTTCTGCAAGGCCTGGATGGAGGAGGTGCAGCAGGCAGAGGATGCCTGCCACTGGGAGCACCAGCTGCAGCAGCAGTGACTGCAATGAGCCCCTCCTGCTGAGGCCCTGGGTGAGCCTCTTACCTGCCAGTGGGGGCCAGGACACTGGCTGACTGCCTCCTTCTGCACTCCCTGCTGTAGGCTGGACAGCCAGCCTCAGCCCCACCACACTCGTGCTCCGCCATGCTCACTGTGGAGAGTTCTCTGAAAAACACTTTATTCCCCTCCACAAACACAAACCCCCTCCACCCTACCTCCCCCACAACAGAGCAATTCCTCCTCACTCCTCCATAACAGAGCCCTCCCCTTTCCCTGCCTCCCTCTTCCTGTTCACCCTGACTCCATGCCACCCCTGGAGCAGGAGCTGCCTGCAGAAGAGCCAGCACTGTGTGTGGGCCCTGCTGGCAATGGCCACTGCCTTCATGAGGGAAAGCTAGCCATGCTGGCAGACCAGTGGCCACCCTCACTCCAAGGGAAGCCCTCCAACCACCAGTCTTGCTGCGGCATGCACACCTGCGGTTGTGCAGCCAGAGGCTGAGGTGCTGGGCTCCTGCCCCCAGGCTCTGCTCCATAGGTGCCCCCCACCCCACTGAGGCTCTGTGGGTTGGCAGGGAGGGGAGAGGGGCTCTCTGGTTTCAGAGTGAGGGGGAAGGGGAGTCTGTTGTTGGAGAGGAAAGGGGGGACAGGGTCTTTGTGGAGGGGAATAAAGTGCTTTGCAGAAAACTGTCAGTGCCTGCTTTCCACCAGCGCTGGCAGGTTGGAGTTCAAGAACACGCAGGCATCATGGGCACCGCCAGCCCAGCTGGTGCTCATGCTGGTAAAGGTGCCCCGGTAGTTGATGATAGCCTGCAGCATGGTGAAATGAAAGCTCTGCTGGCTGTAGTAGGGGTGGTTGCCATGGGACAGGCAGGTGATGGGGATGTGGGTGTCATCCAGGGCCCTGATGAATGGGGGGAAGCCCATGGCGTGGAACCCCTACCATCACCTCCAGCAGGTTGTGCATCCAAAGCACGGTGTGCCTCAGCATGTCTTAAAGGGCGCTGCAGAGCTCCAGTATGGCCTCCCCAGTAGTCACCTTGCCCATGCTGAAGAGGTGGCTGATGTAGTGCAGGCTGGTAGGAGTGGCCAGCTTGAGCAGTGCAATGGCCTGCCAGGGCTGCGCGTGGAGGGGCAACTGCACAGTAGTGGTCTACCAGTCCAGGTGCAGGTGGAGCTGCTCGAGGAGCTCCTGGAAGGTGGCCTGTGTCATCTGAAAGGACTCTAGCCACTGCTTGTTGTCCCAGGTGTTGTAAACGACATTCAGCCACCAGTCCTGGCTGGTTGGATGGCCCACAGGTGGTGGGGCTGGAGCCCCAGGAGCTCATGGAGGACACTGGTGGTGGCATCCATGTGCATGTTGTCGGTGTCCCTGCTGGGGTCCGGGTGGCAGCTTAAGGGCTAGGCAGCATCATTGTGGTGGCAAGGGGCCTCAGACACTGTTGTAAACCTGGTCAAGCAGCCACACAGCACGGGGTGGGGGGGGCAGACTCGGCTGAGACTGACATGGGCCAGGTGGCGGGTGCTGCAGTAGCAAAGCACGGAGAACAGCCTAGGGGATGGGTTGTCGCTCCTGGGGGACGAGCAGCCACTGTGCAGTGAGCACAGGCTCTGGTGACAGAGCCACAGAGTGCTGTGCCAGCATGCTATAGACTGCGCTAGGCCCGAAATGCAGGTGGCCATGCAGCTGGTTTTAAGGGAGGGCCCCTGGCCAGAGGCAACTGGCACAGGGCTAGAGAAGGCTAAGAGCAGGCTAGTGCCATGAGGAGCATATCAGCTCGCAAATGGCCACACATGTAGACACTTGCCCAGGGTGGGTTTACTGTGCATTAAATTACTGCACAGTCAACCCATATAGCACTAATTGCACATATAGATGTGTCCAGTAAATAAAGTACTAGCCTGCTATGAAGTAAAAAGTTCCACAGGAGCTCATGTGTAGATGCTACGCCAGTTGGCTGGGTCACAAGGGTGCTTTAGTGCTGGGGCTGCCTGCTGGCTCACCCCACACCGGAGTACCCTTGTATCCCAGGCAGCCCCTCCACAGCATGTTGAGCTGGGGGGAGCAGATCCAGGCTGACAGGCTGACCCCTGGGGTCCCCTGCCAGCCAGGGCTGCTCCGACTTGGCTCAATCTGCTGGGATCCCAGGCACGTGAGCAAATGGCAATAAACAGAGAGAGATAATTAGCATTCCCCTGTCATTTCAACTGCATACAGTTGTTAGAATGGTCGATCATTGATGAAAAGTAGTATGTAAAATTATGATCCTAAATCACAGGAATTCGTTAGTGATTTAGATACTACTATAAAGGAAATTATATAATCTGAGCTGTGGGGTATTTTGAGTTTGCATAGGATAATAAAATTGACATGAATCAGCCAATTGTTAAAGACCATCATTAATCATCTCACCTGGGGAGAACTAAAGAATAAAAACTTCCTGTATGAAATAATTTGTCCAGTCTTTCCACAAAAATCTATGGTTTGAGGAACAGAAACTTCCCAGACCAACAGATCTGGTGGTGGTTATTGGTCTTTAAAAAACACAAAGCCTGAGAAATTCGGAGGAAACAGAGTGTCATTAGACTTTGATGACTATGCATTCAAATGGAGCACACTTGGTCAAATTATTGGCTAAGATCCGCATTATTTAGAGGAAACCTGAGCTGAGGAAAGAAAAAAGGGCCATGCTTTTGTAGCAGAGGAATTCTTTTTAATGGTGGGACTAGCTGAAGGACACTAGCTGCCAAGGACAGACTAGAAACATAGAAAATGAGGGTTGGAAGGGGCCTCAGATAGGCATGTAGGCCAACCCTCTGCTCAAACCAGGACCATTCCCAACTAGATCATCCAGCCAAGGCTCTTTCTTCCCAGGTCTTTAAAACCTCCAAGGATGGAGCTTCCACCACCTCTCTGGGTAACCTACTCCAGTGTTTTACTACCCTCCTAGTGAGAAAATTCTTCCTAATATCCAACTTAAACTTCCTTTGCTGCAACTTGAGACCATTGCTCCTTGTTCTGTCATCTGCCACCACTGAGAACAGTCTAGCTCCATCCTCTTTGAAACCACCTTTTAGGTAGTTGAAA
Organism: Crocodylus porosus; assembly: GCF_001723895.1. Lineage (NCBI taxonomy): Eukaryota > Metazoa > Chordata > Crocodylia > Crocodylidae > Crocodylus > Crocodylus porosus. Next base: position 15,903 of record NW_017728937.1, on the reverse strand, counting down.
GCTGCTATTAAATCCATTCTCAGTCTTCTCTTCTCTAGACTAAAAAAGTCCAGTTCCTTCAGCCTCTCCTCAGAAGTCATGTGTCCCAACCCTTAACCATTTTCATTACTCTCTGCTGAGCTCTCTCCAATTTGTCCACCCTCTTTCTGTAGCATGAGCCCCAGAACTGGACAGTATTCCAGATTTTTTATTCCAGTATTTTTTATTCCAATATTCCTCACCAGTGCTGAATAGAAGGTAATAATCACTTCCCTTAATCTACTGGCAACACTCCTACTAAGGCTGTCCAGTATGCCATTAGCTTTCTTCTCAACAAAGGCACACAGTTAGCTCATATACAGCTTATTGTCCACTGTAAGCCCCAGGTGCTTTTCTGCAGAGCTGTGGCTTAGCCAGTTGGTCCCCAGTCTGTACTGGTGCATAGGTTTGTTCCGCCCTAAGTTCAGGACTTGACATTTGTCCTTATTGGACCTCATGAGTTTTCGTTTAGTCCAGTCCTCCAATTTGTTGAGAGCTCTCTGAATCATAGCCTTACCCTCCAGTATATTACTCCCTGCAGCTATGTGTTATCTGAAAATGTGCTAAGGGTGCACTCTATGTCATCTTCCAGGTCACTGATGAAGATATTGAACAAAACTGTCCCCAGAACTGACCCCTGGAGTACTCCAATACTGGCTACCGACTAGACATAGAACCATTAACTACTATCCTCTGAGCCCAGTGGTTAAGTCAGTTTTCTATCCACCTTACACATCATTCATCCAACCTGTACTTCCTTAGCTTGCCTGAGAGAATGTTGTGGGTGACCATATCAAAAGCCTTGCTAAGGTCAAGATATATCACATCCATTGCTCTCCCTGCATCCACAGAGCCAGTCATCTCACAGAAGGCAATCAGGTTGGTCAGGCATGACTTACCCTTGGTGAATCCATGCTGACTCTTCCTAATGACCTTCTTCTCGTTCAAGTGCTTAGAAATGGATTCCTTGAGGATCTGCTCCATGATTTTTCCAGGGACTGAGGTGAGGCTGACCAGTCTGTAGTTCCCTGGATCCTTCTTCTTCCCTTTCTTAAAGATGGGCACTATGTTTGCCATTTTTTAGTTGTCCAGGACCTTTTCTGATAGCCAGGAGTTTTCAAAGATAATGGCCAGCAGCTCTGCAATCACATTGGCCAATGCCCTCATCAGCCTTAGGTCCATTATGTCCAGCCCTATGGACTTGTGAATGACCAGCTTTTCTAAACAGCTCCTAACCTTTTCTTTTGCCAGTGTTGGCTGCTTATCTCCTACCCAAACTGTGCTGCCAGGTGCAGTAGTCTTGGAGCTGATTTTGTCGGTGAAGACTGAGGTGAAAAAGACATTGAATAATTCAGCCTTTCCCACATAATCTGTCACTAGGTTGCCTCCCGCATTTAGTAAGGGCCACCACACTTCCCCTGATCTTCTTGTTGCTGACTTGTAGAAACCCTTCACATCCCTTGCTAGCTGCAACTCCAGTTTTGCTTTGGCTTTCCTGATTTCCTCCATGCATGCCCAAACAATACTCTTATACTTCTCCATAGCTGTTTGTCTAAGTTTCCACTCCTTGTAAGCTTCCTTTTTGTGTTTTAACTCACTGAAGAGTTCTCTGCTAGGCCAAGCTGGCCTTCCGCTATAGTTGCTGGTCTTCCTGCAGCTCAGGATGCTTCATTCGTGTACCCATAGTAAGGTTTCTTTAAAGTACATGAGTTGCAAGTGAATCCACGTGCAGTTTTGAAACAAATGTTCACCTCATGGCTTCTTAAACTTGGTAAATGCTCAGGGTTGGACAAAGGCATAGGCAAACCAGGTTTCTGCCCAGAGCCTGAACAGAAAGGGGGCCTGAAAATGTTAATTTGTCTGATTATTGTTATCATTACCTCTGGTGAAGGGGAGACCCAATTCTAAATTTTGGCCAGGGCCACCAGGAGTCTAGGTACAGCGTTGCAAAGTCTCTCTCTTGCTTGTATTAATCTTGCTTTCTTTTCTGTACAGTGACAAAGTTTGACACCAACAGTTGCATTCCCCCCAAACTATTCTAAAAGCTAGTATTTATAGTGACCTTGAGGAAAGTTGGAAATGGAGCCCTGAATCTCCCTCAGGCTGAGGAGGGCCAAGAACCCAGGTCTCCCATTTTTTGAGCAAGTGCTTCTTGCTTTAGTAGGCAAGGTTCTTTGGGTAGATGTAATATCTTTTATTAGACCAACTCAATTTGTTCTAATTTCCCCATTTTCAAAAAAGGGAGGAAGAAGGACCCAGGAAACTACAGGGCCATTAGTCATACCTTGGTCCTGAGGAAGCTCTTTGAGAAAATTATCCAGGAGCACATCTGCGAGGGACCAGCAGGGGAGATCATGCTTAGGGGCAACCGACATGGATTCATTAGAGGCAGGTCCAGTTGTATGAACATGGTGGCCTTCTATGACCAGGCCACAAAATCCTTGGAGGCAGGTGTCGCAGTGGACATAGTCTTTCTGGACTTTAGGAAGGCCTTTGACACTGTCTCTGACCTCATTTTCATTAAGAAATTAGGTGACTGTGGTGTCGATGCCTACATGGTCAGATGGGTCGCAAATTGGCTGGAAGGCCGTACCCAGAGAGTGTTGGTGGATGGGTCTTTTTTGACTTGGAGGGATGTGGGCAGTGGGGTCCCCCAGGGCTTTGTCATCAGGCCCTCACTGTTCAACATCTTCATCAGTGACTTGGACGAGGACATGAAAAGCACCTTGTTCAAATTCACGGATGACACTAAAATGTGGGGAGAAGTGGGCATGCTGGAGGAGAGGGACAGGCTGCAACTAGATCGAGACAGGTTATAGGGGTGGGTGGATGAGAACAGGATGGGATTCAACACTGACAAGTGCAAGGTGATGCACCTGGGGAGGAAGAACCAGCAGCTTACCTACAGGCTGGGGAATTCCCTTCTCACCAGTGTGGAGGCAGAAAAGGATCTTGGAGTCATCATTGATGCCAAAATGAACATGGGCTGGCAGTGTGGGGATACAGTCAGGAAGGCCAACCGCACCTTGTCATACATCCACAGATGCATCTCAAGCAGGTCCAAGGAGGTGATCCTCCCCCTCTACGTGGCACTAGTCAGGCCACAGCAGGAGTACTGCATCCAGTTCTGGGCGCCGCACTTCAAGGGGGATGTGGACAACACAGAGAAGTTCTAGAGGAGGGCCACCCACATGATCCGGGGAGAACAAGGCAGGCCCTACGAGTGAAGGCTACGAGACCTGAACCTGTTCAGCCTCCATAAGAGAAGGCTGAGAGGGGATCTGGTGGCCATCTACAAACTGGCCAAGGGGGACCAGCAGGCTATGCGGGAGTCTCTGTTCCCCCAAGCACTACCGGGAGTAACAAGGAATAATGGCCATAAGTTGACCAAGAATAGATTCAGGCTAGGTATCAGGAGGTACTACTTCACAGTCAGGTGGCTAGGATCTGGAACCAACTTCCAAGGAAGTGGTGCTTGCTCCTACCCTGGGGGTCTTCAAAAGGAGGCTAGATGAACACCATGCTGGGGTTGTTTGACCCCAGTACTCTTTCCTGCCCAGGGCAGGGGTTCAGACTTGATGATCTGCTCAGGTCTCTTCTGACCCTACCTACTATGAAACTATGAAATAATTGGAAAAAATGGTCTTCGCAAGCTTTTGGGCACACATGCCCGTCTTCAGGCATAGGGAGACTCTGCTGGTGTTATGTGTTGTCCAAGGTAGTAGTTAGAGCAGGGATGGGCAAAAAAAAGCTCACAGACCAGATTCAGCCCACAGAGGGGCTTTGTCCAGCCTGTGGTGGGTCCCTTGGTCCCACCTGGACCAGACATTGTATGCCCGTGGCACGTCTTTCGGCCCCTGGGCATGCAGTAGGGCTGGGGCAGCTTCGCAGCTGGACTGCCTTTATAGACAGGTGGCAGCAGCTTCTTCCAGCTGTTGTTGCTGCTGGCCCTAGCCCTGTGGTACCCACAGGGACCCATATGCATAGCCCCAACTCGGCATGCCCCGTGCCTGCTCTGGAGTCACCCATCCAAGCTAAGCAGCAGCAGTGGGCAGAAGCTGTCACTCAGCACAGGGGAAAAATGGCTTCTTTCCCTCACTGCTGCCAGGCCCTTCCTGTTGTAGTTGGTGGAGCCCACACCCCACTAAGCTGCCCTGAATCTCCAGTGCCATCACTGCTGCCTCTAGGCTGTCCAGAAGCTGTTCTGCACTGTCATTGCTGCCTCATTGGGTAGCCCAGAGGTGGTGGTGACAGTGCTGGAGATGCAGGGCAGCCCAGCAGGGTGCAGGCTTTGCTGGCTGCACCAGGAAGTGCCAGCAGTGGCAAGGGTGAGGGGCCATTCCCCCCCTCCCATGATGAGCAACAGTTTCTGCCTGGCCACCACTGCTGTTGCCCAGCTTAGGCGGGTGAGTCTGGAGCAGGTATAGAGTGCGCCAGTTTGGGACTGTGTGCATGAGTCCCTACTAGTACCACAGGGCTGGAGCCAGTGGCAGCAGAAGCAGGAAGGAGCCGCTGCTGCACCTGGACTGCCTAGAAAGGCAGTTCAGCTGTGGAGCTGCCCCAGCCCCTCTGTGTGCCCAGGGGGCAGCAGGATGCACCATGGCTAGCACGGGGTTGTGTGCTGTTGGTGGTGGGGAGGCGTGCCCAAAGGGCTGCAGGGCACGTGGGCTCTGGGCTGTTGTGGGGTGGGGGTGCGGGTGGGTGATGACCAACTCAGGGAGGCATACATGGGGGGCTCTCATGCACACCCCACCCTACCCTCAAACCTTCTCCCATAAACCCCGCAACCACACCCTCCCCCACACACAATCACATACCCCATAAACACTGCACCCAGCCACACCCTCCCCTCACACTCCCCCCACACAGACTCATGTCTGTATGGGGAACCCTGATTATTGCTACACATGTGCGTGTGTGCACACACACACACACACACACACACACAGAGCCATTCTCCCCCTCCACACACATCCCCACAAACCCCCCATACCCACCCACCCAC
>NW_017728937.1:1149-10605 GCF_001723895.1 Crocodylus porosus | reverse complement strand
AATAGTTTTTAAAAATAAAATTACAATATGTTATTGTGGATAGTTGATTTTTAGTATATAATTGTTTATTTTCCTGGTTCCAAGACAGCAAGCCCCCTTCCCAAAAGGAGTACTTCCGGAGGCAACAGGTGAGACTTCCATTGGCAAGGGTGGGGGGTTAGGGAGCAGGATGCCCAATCCCAAGATTGACCAGGGGGCAGGCGCCTATCAAGGGTTTAGATAAAGCATCTTGCAGCCATTTTTAACTGTGTAGGGGCTTAATACACATAATGGTGAGGTATTTTAATTAGAGCGGCTGCCCAAGAACCACTCTAATTAAAACACCCCTCCCCTGCCTTCAGCCATATGCAAAGTCAGCCTAAAGGATCAATATAAGTTTTGCTTCGTAGTGATAATGACTAATTAGAGAATAAAGTAAAATGATAAACTTATATGCACAAAGCTTGCAATGATTTCAGTATAAAAATATCAATTAAAAAAGGGAAGTTAGGCAAAAATCTAATCAATGGTAAGGAAAAAGAGTGGAATAAAAGCTTTGGTGCAACACAACTTGAAAATGCTATTTATTGTCTTTTCAGTTTCTCCACCTCTATTAAACTTTGTCAGCCTTTGAGAGTCATATGTGAGCTTTCCATTTCACCACTACCATGTAGACAAGGCGACTGATAGGTGTCAAGGAGTGTGACTTTAGAAGGAATCAGCCAGCAATGTTAAAAGACTGGGTATAGCAGAGCAAGATGCTAAATAAAACAACACCCTATACAAAAGAGTACATTACCAATTTGCAGTTGTCAATTGGTTGGAAGAAAGGGAGGATTGCATTCACAGAACTGGAAGAAAATAAAAGGGTATGGTACTTGAGCCTAGCCTCAATATAATTTATATGTGCTCTTGTGACTGTGGAATTAATTACGTGTTTCTATTGGGAATGTTTTGTAACATGAAAATGAGCTAAGTAATGTTAATATACACAGCTGATTGTGTCAGTGTACTTAGTGAATGACACTTTTCTATTTAGAATTGTCAGCAGGAATATAATTTATTCATCCAATCCCTTGACTGTTTGTATATTTTGTTTCTATGTACACAAGGCCAACTAGTATGTGTCTAAGAGGACTTAGGGCCTTGTCATACCTTATGCTGTAAGCTGCATAAATGTTAATGGACTTAGTGTTTGGCTTAGTGGAGCAGTGACATCTTAAGGCAAAAAACCCCTATTTCTGGCTGTCCTTCACCTGCACAGTTGTGACTTGCTACTAGAAGGTTGGTGAGCAGGGACAGGACTTGTAGCCTATGTATAATGCTGCTTAGTGTAAACTAAGTCAGTGCTGTCAGCCACAATGTCTTCATGTTTCTTTTTTAGTCTGTTGCAGAAGAACAGGAAGCAGAATTGAGGTGGAGAATGAAAAATTTGCTCTGCATGATAATGATCTGACACTCTGAAAGTCTGGCCTCCCACCACTGATAGGACTAGCTTGCTGCTTCAGCTCTGAGGGGCCCAATCCTTCTTTCCTCTGGAGCCTGCCACCCTCCTCAACCCCCCATGCTGCCCTACCCTGAGCTGCCAGCTGGCTGGGTGTCCCCTGAGCGGCCCACTCCTTATTTTCTCTGGAGCTGACCCCCTACATGTGCTAGGTTCCTGGAAGGCTGGGTGCCACTTGATCTTAAAGGGGCACAATCCTTTTTTTCTCTGGAGCTCACCCTCCATGGTACCACCAGTGGGAGCTGCAAGCTGGTCTGGAAAGTGCAGGAAGCACTGTGGCCACTGGGTGCTCCAGGGCTGTGGCACTTGTTCTGCCTTATGCACTCTCCTGGAGGTGAAAGATGTGTATTTTAGTCCCCTTGATGACCAGAGTATAGAACTAGGTCTCTTACGTCCTGGATGAGTTTTGTAACCACCAGGATGGATGGAAATATTACTGCTACTAAGTGCTGTTCATTTAGGCACTCAACCTCAGAAGAGGGCTCAGTGATTTGGAACAAAACAGATGGAGGTACTTACTGTGCAGCCCTGAATCAGGTATCTAAATCCCAGGGAGGTGCAGGACATCAGACTCAGACCTTAACACAATGTGGCAGGCTCTAGGAGGCTTCCAGCTCAACCTACAGGGTTTCTGAATTGCCCTTTGGAGGCACCAAACTCTCCCTGCTGGCTTTGTTAGGTAACCTTGCTTCCAAACTCTGCTTCCTTGAATCATTTCCAGTTGTCAGACACCTCATTTTTTTAGCAGATTAGAAGTACCTGAGAAGTTGATTTGGGTTTTACTCAAGGAGATTTGAAATCACAAAAGGAGGACCTGGCCCTTTAACAAAGAAGGGTCTGGCAGACCGTGGGACTTGGTGGTTGAGTCTGGATGGGAGCAGAACTTGTTATTCTGAACCTGAGCTATTCCTCAGTTTCATATACAAAGCCTTCATTTAAAGAAATAGATACCAATTATGGACATGTTTGTTTATTAATTTAAATTTATAGACAGGCAGTTTTTGATTCTTGATACAGAAAGTAAGAGGGATGTCAGGTGCATGAGCTGTCCAGCTCCAGATGGGCTGCCACATTTTTTGTCAGTGTAGATATATAAGTAAAACTACATAGTAACCTGGAACACTCATAGCAACATACAGACATGCAAGGATTTGAGAAGAAGTAAAAAAACAGCTCAAAGCCAGATCATCTCTGTTTAAACCAACCCAGAAAAATGGTTTTCTAACCTTCACTTAAAAAATTCCAGCAATGGAGATTCTACAACCTCTCTCAGCAATCTGTTCCCATGCTTAACCACCCTCACGTTCCCAAAAAATTAATTTAAATCAAACTAGTGGAAATTTTTACTGCATAAGGAGGCTTTACTGCTTCTTCCATTTAGCCAAAATGAAGAGTGCTTAGCATGCCTGTCAGCTTCAGGCAGGCCTGGGGTGGAAGACCAGTTCCATGGCAGACATTAACACCTTCTTGTATGTTTGTACCTGGTGTTGCTTGATGACATTTACAAGAGTAACAGAGTCAGCTTTTTTCTGGTGCCTTTTGGTGACACAATCCAGCTTTTTGTAAATTTCACAGCAGATTTGTTGCAGTTGTTGTTTCTGTCTCAGTTACATTATTAATGATGTTCTGTCTGTTGGGTTTGTACAACCAGCCATTTGTTGTACAACCACACAACCTTGTTTCTCGAGTACAGAGGAGTACCTGGATCAACTTTCTTTCCAATGCTAAGACTTCACAAGGAGAGTGGCAAAGAGTCAAATACTTCTGCACCTACAGCAGTTCCTTCCCCTCTTCTCCAATGTACATAACTGCACACCGGAGAGGTGCCATTTAACCTATTTCGATCCCATAAGCCTCACCACAGCCCCTAAGGAAGAGATAGGTCTAAGCTTTCTCATAAGAAACCTTGTTTTTGAGAGTGCTACAAAGTAGCATTTCTTAGAACAAACCATGCACTGAAAACTTCTGCACCGTTACCTGAATTTTACATTCCAAAGTGGTCCTTTGGGTAGCCATATGGTCTTCACAGGGTCAAGTTGCTGGTAGGACAAAATGTATTTATACACTAATTCCTGAGTGTACCCTGATATGTGGGTGTTAAACATATGGCCTGTGGGCCAGCCAGATCTAATCCCAGAGGGCCAGGAATTTAGGGAAGGGGCAAGTGTGGCTAGAGCCTGCCACCAAAAATCTGGGGTATGGACCCCACTGGGGATGTTAGGGGCAAGCTGCATGAACCTCCTTGTGGCAGCTGCCATCCACCCTGCCACCACTGCTGCTAAGCTTGCTACTCCAGCCAGTTTCAACTCATCACAGTCCAGATCTGTCTTAGAGGCAAGTTGGATACCCCTGCCCTAACACATCTCTCTAATTTATTGATGTGCAGTACCTGAGCTTGCTGTGAGTTTAGGGAGAACGCTTATAAAGGGAAGGGGTGGGAAGGGAAGAGGAGGGCGGTTCTGTCCTTCTGGATCATTAATTAGGCCACCAAGATGGATAAGATAAAGAAAGTGTATTGAAAAAAAGAGATTGTGGAATCACCATGTGTTCTGACAACAGACATTTCATTAAAACAATAATTATAAGATAAACATCACTTACAATCCTGCTCTCACAGATTAGGATTAGTGGTAGTTATATGCTATAATCTGTTTCTGGAATTTTGTTTACGTGGTTGTGATGATTAATATAGTACTAAACCACTATGACTCAGATGATCTCAGGATACCATGAAAGCCAGACAAGTGTGGTAAGGGTTACTCCCTGCCTGAGGTCTGACATGATGATATCAATGGGAAGTTGTCAGCCATCTTTGTGTTAGTTGTTACAATAAAGCCCTTTTGAGAGCATGATGTCTCCCTTTTCCTGAGCGATTGGTGCCTGAGCGATTGGTGCCTGTGAACTAATCACTACTTGGTGCTCTGAGGGTGTGAGACACCCCACTCTTGCTGGCAGTTTTAGATACCTTTGGCCATTAATGAAAGCACTTGGGCCTCCTACTGAAAGGCTAGAGATCTATGTAGAGGGGTAATTTAGATTTAGAAGCTCCCAACCCATTGACCTTCAGTGGCACTTGTGCTACTAAGTAATTTAAATGCTTTTGAAACTTCCACTTTAAGTGAACTAGAAATGTCTCAGAAAGGGTCTTCCACTGACCACATACTGAAACCCTTAAAGCTGAATGGGGTGAAAAGAAAAGATAAACCCCCAACTTTGTTGAGATTTGAGTGTTGCAATGCAGTCCACAAAGTGCTGAACCCAGAGGCTTTTCAGAAGCTTTGTGCCTGTTTAACGTGGTACGTTATGCCAGAACACACTGTACCATAGCCCTAAGATTTGAACTACTTACCATCAGGGTCATGGGTACTATTCAAAATGTTAATTCAGAACCTCAGACTGATGTAACTCAATTGAAGTCTGTAGAACCATGCTGATTTACATAAGCTGACCATTCAGTACTTTGCTTTTAACTTCTCAGACCACAAACGGGTTGATACCTGATGTTATACTTTCCTTCCTTTCCTTTGCTAGTAATCCTCCTCCTATTGAGCAATCCCACCTGCTAAGCAAGACCACTTGGTCCCCTGTCCTAGCATGAGTGGTAACCTCAGCAGAAGTAGTAAATGTGGGCCTCCATTATATTATATTACTAAAAGGGGGATGCTGGTAGGATATATTTTTGAAGGCCCTTTGACTTGAAAATTTGCCTCTTTTTTTGCTCTGCCAGATATGGAATATTTCAGGGGTATCACGGGCATCTCCCCAGATGAATGGCCAGGCCGCAGCAAAATGGCAGAATGCTAGGCCATAACACAAGCCTCTGGATGGGTGACCCCTGTCACGCTCATGAGGCAGGGAAGTCAATTGCATCAAACTGCCATCGAAGCAGGAAGGAAATTACAACATAACTGGCTAAGCAGAAGACAACGAGGGGACTGTTTGAGGAAGGGGCTGCTGACGAGTGAACAGAACGCTGGCAGGGAGGTAACACAATTGGCCAGTAAAAATAAGTGAAAAAGAGTAAGGGTATAAAAGGGTAGAGCCATGAGGCCCTGACGGGGGAAGTTTGAACTGTAACTTCAAGCATCAAAGGGCCCGCGGACTGATCACCCACAGGGTCGCCCCCCACCCCGAGCACTGCCTCGGGTTGTTCTTGAGGCCTCCGTGAAGAGGCTAACGTTCCCAGCCATGAAGCCGCTCCTTTTGTTTGCTGTAGTGGTAAGTGTGCACGTAAGACTGTAGCTATTTATGTTTGTATTTGTCTGTCTTTCCTGTAAAAGACATGAGCCGTTGACCAAGTCTGGATCTAGGATCTTGGCTAGCTGCAAGGTCATCCGCGATCTTGAAAGCAAGGGGCCTTGACCTGAACCCCGTGACTCAACGGACGTAATTTCCTGTTTAGCTGTTTGTAATTGTTTTGATTGATTATGTTTTGATTGTTAAATGACCTTTTAAGAAATATGAGCTGTTGACCAGGTCTGAGACTAGGGTCCTGGCCAGCCGCAGCAAAACCACTCGTGGTTTTGAAAGCAAGGGGCCTTGACCTGAACCTGGTGACCCAACGGACATCGCTCCTCAGCTTTGATTGTTTGATTATTGTATGTTGTCAGAGTAGTATTATATAGGAAATCATTTGCTTAAGTTGTCAATATTTTATAGGTTAAAGCCAAATAAATATTGCATATTAATCATAAACTGTGTCCTCATTGGTGTCCAGCCCACTGACCTAGCCACAACTGGGCGTTTTCAACCTAGTGCGACAAGGGGTAGGCAACCCCTGGCACGGGTGCCAGAGTGTGGCACTGTAAGGCATTTTGCTTGGCACACGTGCCTCTAGGTGGATGCCAGGGAAGCAGCTGGGCTACATGGCGACAGCAAGGATTGGGCCCCTTGTAGCTCCCTCATCATCCACCCCTGACACACCAACATCTTTCAAATTGAAATTGTGGGTGTTTTCAGCAGGCACTCTGCCCAAAAATATTGCTGACCTCTGGAATATATTAACATTCCAGTAGGCTGTTGGGCCTGACCTTTTTCCCAGGCTCCAGTGAAGGGTGTATAGCTGGCTAGGATATGGGGATTGTTATATGAGGTTTGTTGGGCAGGTTTATGAGAACTTAATAATAGTATTTCAACAGCTGGTATAAGATCTCAGACTGTGGTACACAATTTCTCTTTAATTGATGCATCTCTGTTGTGTATGATATGCATTACTAGCTAGGCACAACTACTGAATATGAATGCCAGGACACTCAGGTTTGATAAAGATGCTAGAAATACATTTTCCTTTCTCGGGAGAGTGGCAAATGTATCTATATAAAACAAAGCTCTGTGGGTTATAGAGACCACAGGGACTTCTGAACCCTGTCTCCTATGGGCCACATCATTCACATTGGAGCACTCTGCAGTCCTTGAAAAGGCAGCAGAATTCTGCTATAGGTAACTATCACAGGTGCCAATACAAGCACCGTGAAATCAAATTGAAATACTCCAGTTAATCTCAGTGGAGTTTTCAACAGCCCCATAATGAGTCTTCAGCCAGCAAATCTCATTCACATGGCTCATTAGAGAGTTTACTTTTCTCGTAGTGCATAGCATAACCTGATAAGAAATTAAATGCCTCCTCCTGAGCATCTTAAAGGTTTCTAAATGCGAAAAGACTACATCAGTTCTTTGGCCATGATCCTTCACAAACTTTGTCTCTCTCTGGATGGTGTGTTGGATATCTTGTTACAAAAGCATTGTGGGCTGTAGGGGCATAGTATGTTAGATGAGAGGCTTATTCCAGTATTGCTGGTACCCGGCATTCAAAACCAACTAATCCAATCCCCCCCCAAATATTATGAGAATAATTAAAATTGAGTTATTTTTGACTGGCTTGTAGTTTCTGAACATTTGGGTCCAAGTGGTTGTGTTTTCAAGCTTACTCAACTGAATTACTGGTTATTCCTTTTTTTCTTACTTGTTCTTTTTATTCATTTTTAGAATTATTTCAATTAACCTCACCAATGAGGCAGAAGTATCAGTGTCAAATAACTGGCTTTTACATCTATGGTTCTTGATTACTGAAATACACAGTCAGAGCACAAGTTTAACATTATTCATGGATATCTAACTAATAATTCTGGCAACTCTCTTGCTGAACAGTGTGGTATTGTGAACCACTTTCCTGAGACAGCCAGGCTACAGTCTTTTAATTCTGCCAATGAGAAGCTACACCATCAATGAGTAGTTGACGCATGTAAAGCTGTGGCTTGCAGCGGGAAAGTGATGCCCTTTGAAAATGATCTATTCTTGGAATCTGAAAGAAAAAGCTTTGGCAGTTTTCTACCTCCACTTCTAAACCTTGCTGTTCCAAATCCAGTCATCCTAACCTGACTGTGGGTGTGACTTTCTCTGCTGCTTTCTCTGGGAACATTAGCCAGAAGGGGTAGTATGAAATGGTGCAATAAAAGATTAGGCAAGACTGGCATCAGTATATACATTGCCTCACTGTCTGCCAGTCACACCTGCTTTCCTGCAAAAAACAAGTCTGAACTCCGGAAAAGCTTGTCTAAACTAGTCGGTTTTCCCAGTGAAGTAAAGAGAAGATTGGAACAGAACAAGTGCTTTTGTTCACATTAACTCTCAAAAATTTCAGTTTTCAAATCTTTTTTCTATATCACTCAGCTCCACCAGCACCCAAAAGAAACATATTTCCATACCAGAGTCTCTAGGGCTGGAATACAAAACCCATTTGTATGTGTCCAATTTATCTTGTGCAAACTTGCATGAATACCACCTTTCCTATCCCTCCAAACTTTCCAAATTATTGATTTCCTTACCTGGATTTGAGAAGAGGCACAAGTAAAAGAAAAAAAACCTAAACAAGTATGGTTAATGAGTTTGTGGAATTTATAAGTTCTGCCAAAGAAAAACACTGGTGTTCAAGCCTGAAAGTAGCTCCACATATTTTAAGTATGGCAAATCATTTTTTGAAATTGGTGTTGATTTTTTAAAATACAAATATAAAAATCAGAAAAAAAATGAAATGTACACATGCACCCAAATGATCTCACATACAATAAGCAATAGAAGGAAAATAAACAAGAAGAAAAGGAGGAAAGAGGGTTGGATAGAAGGAGAGAAGTGTGCAATGAGCAACATTCTAGCTACCAAAGTATTCCAAGAATTCCTTCCAAATTGCACCAAATTTCTAAAAGCTGTTAAGCCCAGTAAACATGGCTCTATAGATGCCAACTATGCCATCTCATTGCAGCAAATTTCAGCCTTTGGAGATGTCAGACTTTTCCAACACAGCAATATGTATGGGTTACAGTGTGTTGTCAATAAGGCCCATTGTAAGACTGTGATGTGAAAAGGAGTCAGTCTGAATTCCTGTGTTTCCTGTACATAAACACACCTTTGCTAAAGGCATCAGCACTGTGTTCAAAGCCATGTTAACTCTAGTTATAATTTCTTTTCAAAATTGATAATAGGGCATGACCAAAACATGTGATGAACCTCTGTTTGCAATGTATCACATCTCCAACATTTATCTATTGGCAGCATATTTATTTTTTTAAGTTTAGAGGGAACCCAGTGCAGACAAAAAATAAATATTTGTTGTGTAAGATAAAGTGTAAGTTCAATTGTTCACGTTCAGATATTGCGAATTGGTGATTTCCACTGGGATTCTCTCATCTGGATACCTAGGTCTCACAGTTTCATAGTTTCTAGGGTCGGAAGGGACCTGAGCAGATCATCGCATTCGACCCCCTGCCATGGCAGGAAAGAGTACTGGGGTCAAATGACCCCAGCAATGTGTACATCTAGCCTCCCCTTAAAGACCCCCAGGGTAGGAGCCTGCACCACTTCTCTTGGAAGTTGGTTCCAGATCCTAGCCGCCCTGACCATGAAGTCGCGCTTCCTGATATCTAGCCTAAATCTACCCTCTGCCAGCTTGTGACCGTTATTCCTGGTCACTCCTGGCA
>NW_017728937.1:0-1049 GCF_001723895.1 Crocodylus porosus | reverse complement strand
TCCAGTCCTCTGGCACCACACCAGAGCACCACGAGTGCTCGTAAAGCCGTGCCAGGGGTCCTGCAATGACCTCAGCCAATTCCCTCAGTACTCTAAGGTGGAGATCGTCCGGACCAGCTGATTTGAATACAGCCAGTCCTTCCAGAAGTTCCCTAACTAGTTCCTCACTAACCCTTGGCCTACATGCGCCTCCCATAGGGTGTAAGGGGGGTGACTGTTCTAGTCCCTGCTCAGGAAAATGGAGGCAAAGAAATTGTTAAATAGGTTGGCTTTGTCGTCTGGTGTGACGACCAAATTTCCTAGCGTGTCCTGCAGGGGCCCCACGTTACCCGGAACCTTCTTTTTGCCCTCTATGTATTTAAAAAAGGACTTCTTGTTGTCCTTGATCTGGGAAGTTAGTCCCAGTTCCATCTCCGCCTCGGCCTTCCTGACTGTGCCCCTGCATCCCCGAGCAATCACAGTATAATCCTCCCTGGTGACGGCCCCTCCCTTCCATTGGGTGTGCGCGCCTCCTTTTTAGCTAGGAGACATTCCCGGAGGGTTTTGGTGAGTTATGGGGGCTTTTGCGCCCTCCTACCCGCTTTGATCCATGTTGGGATTACCTCCCTTTGGGCTTGGAGGATCATCTCCTTAAGGAGTGACCACTCTTCTTGGACACCTGGCTCCCCTCCCCTCCGGGATCTCAGTGCTTCCCCAGCTGTTCTCCTTAGGTCATTGAAGTCTGCCCTCCTGAAATCTAGGGCTGCTGCTTTGCTGCAGGCCTTTGCCACCTTGCGCTGGATGGTGAATTCCAGCAGGTGACGATTGCTGTCACCCAGGTGGTTGAGCACCCGCAGCCCCCTCACCAGGTTGTCACCTGTGGCCAGCACCAGGTCCAATAAGGCGTCTACCCTGGTGGGGCTGTGCACCTCCTGGGTTCGATGGAGGTCCTGCACTCAGGCCAAGAACCTACGGGAGTATTCAGACCTGGCTGACTGTTCTTCCCAGCAGATGTCCGGGAAGTTCAGGTCCCCCATGACTACCACATCCTTAGCCTTCACTACCTCTGT
>NW_017728936.1:12238807-12259890 GCF_001723895.1 Crocodylus porosus | reverse complement strand
TGTAGATAGATGCAGGTGGAGATACGCAGAACACAAGATCTATAGAAAGGCAGATATTTAAAGCTGGAGATATTTAGAGCTGGAGATATTCAGAGTGGTAGTTATAGAGAAGTCTAGATATATGCAGGTGGAGATATGGAGAACTGCAGATCTAGAGAAAGGCAGATATTCAAAGCTGGAGATAATTAGAGCTGGAGATGCTCAGAGTGGTAGATATACAGAGCTGTAGATATATGCAGGTAGAGAGATGCAGAACTGGAGATGTATAGAAAGGCAGATATTTAAAGCTGGACACATTTAAAGCTGGAGATATTTAGAGCTGGAGATATTCAGAGTGGTAGATATAGAGAGTGGTAGATATATGCAGGTGGAGATAGGTAGCACTGGAGATGGATAGAAAGGCAGATATTCAGAGCTGGAGATATTCAGAGCTGGAGATATATGAAGGTTCAGATATGCAGAACTGGAGATTAATAGAACGGCAGATATATAAAGCTGGAGATATCTGTAGCTGGAGATATTCAGAGTGGTACATATAGAGAGCTGTAGATATATGAAGATAGAGATATTCAGAACTGGAAATTGATAGAAAGGCAGATATTTAAACTGTAGATATTTAGAGCTGCAGATATTCAGAGCGGTAGATATACAGAGCTGTAGATATATTCAGGTGGCGATGTGCAGAACTGAAGATCTATAGAAAGCTAGGTATTTAAAGCTGGAGATACTTAGAGCTGGAGCTATTCAGAGCGGTAGATACAGAGAGCTGTAGATATATGTAGGTAGACATATGGAGAACTGGAAATCTATAGAAAGGCAAGTATTTCATGCTGGAGATATTTGGAGCTGGAGATGCTCAGAGTGGTAGTTATAGAGAGCTGTAGATACATGCAGGGGGAGATATGCAGTACTGGAGATCGACAGAAAGGCACACATTTAACGCTGGAGATATTTAGAGCTGCAGATATTCAGAGCGGTAGATATAGAGAGCTGTAGATATATGAAGGTAGAGATATGCAGAGCTGGAGATCCATAGGAAGGCAGATATTTAAAGCTGGAGATATTTAGAGCTGGCGATGCTCAGAGCGGTAGATATAGACAGATGTAGATATATGCAGGTTGAGATATGCAGAACTGGAGATCTATAGAAAGGCAGATATATAAAGCTGGAGATATTGAGAGCTCTAGATGTTCAGAGTGGTAGATATAGAGAGCTGTAGATCTATGCAGGTGGAGATGTGCAGAACTGGAGATCTATAGAAAGGCAGATATTTAATGCTGGAGATTTTTAGAGCTCGAGATATTCAGAGCAGTAGATATACAGAGCTGTAGATATATGCAGGTAGAGAGATGCCGAACTGGAGATGTATAGAAAGGCAGATATTTAAAGCTGGACACGTATAAAGCTGAAGATATTTAGAGCTGGAGATATTCAGAGCGGTAGATATAGAGAGCTGTAGATATATGAAGGTGGAGATATGCAGAGCACGAGATCTATAGAAAGGGACATATTTAAAGCTGGAGATATTTCTAGCTGGAGATATTGACAGCAGGAGATATAGAGAGCTCTAGATATATGCAGGTGGAGATATGCAGCACTGGAGATCGATAGAAAGGCAGATATTTAACGCTAGAGATATTTAGAGCTGCAGATTTTCAGAGCGGTAGATATACAGAGCTGTAGATATATGAATGTGGAGATAGGCAGCACTGGAGATCTATAGAAAGGCAGATATTTAATGCTGGAGATTTTTAGAGCTGGAGATGTTCAGAGCGGTAGATATAGAGACATCTAGATATATCAAGGTTGAGATATGGAGAACTGGAGATCTATAGAAAGGCAGATATTTAAAGCTCGAGATATTTAGAGCTGCAGATATTAAGAGTGGTAGGTATAGAGAAGTCTAGATATATGAAGGCTGAGATATGCAGAACTGTAGATCTATAGAAAGGGAGATATATAAAGTTAAACATATTTAGAGCTGGCAGGTTCAGAGTGGTAGATGTAGGGAACTGTAGACATATGAAGGTGGAGATATGCAGAGCTGCAGATCTATAGGAAGGCAGATATTTAAAGATGGAGATATTTAGAGCTGGCGATATTCAGAGCGGTAGATATACAAAGCTGTAGATATATGCAGGTGGAGATATGCGGCACTGGAGATCGACAGAAAGGCAGATATTTAACGCTGGAGATATTGAGAGCTGCAGATATTCAGAGCAGTATATATAGAGAGCTGTAGATATCTGCAGGTGGAGATACGCAGCACTGCAGATTGACTGAAAGGCAGATATTCAAAGTGGAGATGTTTAGAGCTGGAGAGATTCAGAGTGGCAGATATAGAGAGCTGTAGATATATGAAGATAGAGATATGCACAAGTGGAGATCTGTAGCAAGGGAGATATTTAACGCTAGAGATATTTAGAGCTGCAGATATTCAGAGCGGTAGATATTGAGAGTTGTAGATATATGAAGATAGAGATATGCAGAATGGAGATCTGTAGCAAGGCAGATATTTAACGCTGGAGATATTTAGAGCTGGCGATATTCATAGCGGTAGATATACAAAGCTGTAGATCTATGCAGGTGGAGATATGCGGCACTGGAGATCGATAGAAAGGCAGATTTTTAACGCTAGAGATATTTAGAGGTGCAGATATTCAAAGCGGTAGATATAGAGAGCTGTAGATACATGGAGGTGGAGATATGCAGAACTGGAGATCTATAGAAAGGCAGATATGTAATGCTGGAGGTTTTTTGAGCTGGAGATGTTCAGAGTGGTAGATATACAGAGCTGTAGATATATGCAGGTGGAGATGTGCAGAACTGGAAATCTATAGAAAGGCAGGTATTTAAGGCTAGAGAGATTTAGAGCTGGAGATATTCAGAGGGGTAGAAATAGAGAGCTGTAGATATATGGAGGTGGAGATGTGCAGAACTGGAGATCTATAGAAAGGCAGATATTTAACGCTAGAGATATTTAGAGCTGGAGATATTCAGAGGGGTAGATATACAGAGCTGTAGATATATGAAGATAGAGATATGCAGTACTGGAGATCCGTAGCAAGGCAGATATTTAATGCTGGAGATATTTAGAGGTGCAGATATTCAAAGCGGTAGATATAGAGAGCTGTAGATATATGCAGGTGGAGATACACAGAACTGGAGATCTATGGAAAGGCAGATATGTAGTGCTGGAGATATTTAGAGCTGGAGATGCTCAGAGTGGTAGAGATAGAGAGCTGTAAATATATGCAGGGGGAGAAAAGCAGAACTGGAAATGTATAGAAAGGCAGATATTTAAAGCTGGACACGTTTAAAGCTGGAGATATTTTGAGCTGGAGATATTCAGAGCGGTAGATATAGAGAGCTGTAGATATATGCAGGTGGAGATATGCAGCACTGGAGATTGATAGAAAGGCAGATATTTAACGCTAGAGAGATTTAGAGCTGCAGATATTCAGAGCGGTAGATATACAGAGCTGTAGATACATGAAGGTGGAGTTATGCAGAACTGGACACCTATAGGAAGGCAGATATTTAAAGCTGGAGATATTAGGAGCTGGAGATGTCCGGAGTGGTAAATATAGAGACATCTAGATATATGAAGGTTGAGATATGCACAACTGGAGATCTTTAGAAAGGCAGATATTTAAAGCTGGAGGTATATGTGGCTGGAGATAATCAGAGCGGTAGATATAGAGAGCTGTAGATATATGCAGGTGGAGATATGCACAAATGGAGATCTATAGAAAGGCAGGTATTTAAAGCTAGAGATATTTAGAGCTGGAGATGTTCAGAGTGGTAGATATAGAGAGCTCTAGATATATGCAGGTAGAGAGATGCAGAACTGGAGATGTATAGAAAGGCAGATAATTAAAGCTGGACACATTTAACGCTGGAGATATTTAGAGCTGGAGATATTCAGAGCTGTAGATATATGCAGGTGGAGATATGCAGAACTGGAGATCTATAGGAAGGCAGATATTTAATGCTGGAGATTTTTAGAGCTGGAGATGTTCAGAGCGGTAGATATAGAGAGCTTTAGACATATGCAGGTGGAGATATGCAGAACTGGAGATCTATAGGAAGGCAGATATTTAAAGCTGGAGATATTTAGAGCTGGAGATGTTTAGAGTGGTAGATATCGAGAGGTCTAGATATATCAAGGTTGAGATATGGAGAACTGGAGATGTATAGAAAGGTAGATATTTAAAGCTCGAGATATTTAGAGCTGCAGATATTCACTGTGGTATGTATAGAGAAGTCTAGATATATGAAGGCTGAGATATGCAGAACTGTAGATCTATAGAAAGGGAGATATATAAAGTTAGACATATTTAGAGCTGGAGAGGTGCAGAGTGGTAGATGTAGAGAGCTGTAGATATATGAAGGTGGAGAAAGGCAGAGCTGCAGATCTATAGGAAGGCAGATATTTAAAGCTCAAGATATTTAGAGCTGGAGATGTTCAGAGCGGTAGATATAGAGAGCTGGAGATATATGGAGGTGGAGATATGCAGAACTGGAGATTGATAGAAAGGCAGATATTTAAACTGTAGATAGTTAGAGCTGGAGATATTCAGAGCGGTATATATAGCGAGCTGTAGATATATGAAGGTGGAGATATGCCGAACTAGACGTCTATAGAAAGCGAGTTATATAAAGCTGGAGATATTTAGAGCTGGAGATGTTCAGGGTGGTAGATATAGATAGCTGTAGATAGATGCAGGTGGAGATATGCATAACTAGAGATATATATAAAGGCAGATATTTAAAGCTGGAGATACTGAGAGCTGGAGATGTTCAAAGCGGTAGATGTAGAGAGCTGTAGATATATGAAGGTGGAGATATGGAGAACTGGAGATGTATAGAAAGCCAGATATTCAAAGCTGGATATAATTAGAGCTGGACGGATTCAGAGTGGTAGATATAGAGAGCTGTAGATATATGCAGGTGGAGATATGCAGAACTGGAGGTCTGTAGCAAGGTAGATATTTAAAGCTTGAGATATTTAGAGCTGCAGATATTCAGAGTGGTAGGTAGAGAGAGCTTTAGATATATGCAGGTGGAGATATGCAGAACTGGAGATCGATAGAATGGCTGATATTCAAATCTGGAGATATTTAGAGCTGGAGATGTTTAGAGTGGTAGATATATAGGGCTGTAGTTATATGCAGGTGGAGATATGCAGCACTGGAGATTGATAGAAAGGCAGATATTTAACGCTGGAGTTATTTAGAGCTGCAGATATTCAGAGCGGTAGATATAGAGAGCTGTAGATATATGAAGATAGAGATATGCAGAACTGGAGATCTGTAGCAAGGCAGATATTTAATGCTGGAGATATTTGGAGCTGGAGATATTCAGAGGGGGAGATATAGAGAGCTCTAGATATATGCAGGTGGAGATAGGCAGCACTGGAGATCGATAGAAAGGCAGATATTTAACGCTAGAGATATTTAGAGCTGGAGATGCTCAGAGTGGTAGATATAGAGAGCTTTAGATATATGCAGGTGGAGATAAGCAGAACTGGAGATCACTAGCAAGGCAGATATTTAAAGCTGGAGATGTTTAGAGCTGGAGATCCTCAGAGCGGTAGATATAGAGAGCTGTAGATATATGGAGGTGGAGATATGCAGGACTGGAGATCTATAGAAAGGCAGATATTCGAAGTGGAGATGTTTAGAGCTGGAGATACTCAGAGCGGTGGATATAGAGAGTTGTAGATATATGCAGGTGGAGATATGCAGAACTGGAGCGCTATAGAAAGGCAGATATTTAATGCTGGAGATACTTAGAGCTGCCGATATTCAGAGCGGTAGATATACAGAGCTGTAGATACATGAAGGTGGAGATATGCAGAACTGGAGATCTATAGAAAGGCAGATATATAAGGCTGCATATATTAAGAGCTGGAGATGTTCGGAGTGGTAGATATAGAGGCGTCTAGATATGTGAAGGTTGAGATATGCAGAACTGGAGATCTATAGAAAGGCAGATATTTAAAGCTGGAGGTATTTGTGGCTGCAGATAATCAGAGCGGTAGATATAGAGAGCTCTAGATATATGCAGGTAGAGATATGGAGAACTGGAGATCTATAGAAAGGCAGGTATTTAAGGCTAGAGATATTTAGAGCTGGAGATGTGCTGAGTGGTAGATATAGAGAGCTGTAGATATATACAGGTGGAGATATGCAGAACTGGAGATCTATAGAAAGGCAGATATTTAATGCTGGAGATACTTAGAGCTGGAGATATTCAGAGCGGTAGATACAGAGAGCTGTAGATATATGAAGGAGGAGATGTATGGCACGAGAGATATATAAAGCTGGAGATATTCAGAGCTGGAGATATACAGAGGGGTAGATAAAGAGAGCTGTAGATATATGAAGACAGAGAAATAGAGATCTGGAGATCTCTCGAGGTAGAGATGTTTAGAGCCGGAGGTATACAGAGGTGGAGGTATACAGAGCTGCACGTAGATGGGCCCGCACATACAAGGAGCCAGAGATATTTAGAGTTAGATAGATGTACAGCTGTAGAGAGAGATAGATGGAGATATATGGATATGGAGATATTTCAAGGCAGACAAGTTTCCAGCCAGAGAGATAGCAAGCTGGAGACATATAGCGTTGGAGACATAGAAAGCTGGCTATACATGGAGACGGAGATATACAGAGTTACAGCTGCCATGACTGGATGCGTTACATGTGAATGTGAACAAGGAGGCCGGGCTCCTGGTCCCGCCCGCCCCTCCACAAGCCAATCAGAGCGAAGAAGGGCGGAGGGGCCCTGACCCCGCCCAAGCGGCCATTCCTCCGCAATGCTCGGCGCGGCCACAGGAGGGCGGCTCTGAGCAGCGCTGCGTCAATACCCCGAGGCGGCCACGGGTCGGCAGCACCGAGCGGCCGTTCCGCTCCCTTCCGCTGCTCCGCTGCTCGGGCTGCAGTGCTGGGGCGCACCACCGGAGGGCAGCACTGAGCCGGCTTCGCCTTCCCCCTGAGGCGGAGCCCAAGCCGGGCTCAGAGCCGCCACAGTGTGCCCGCGCAGGGCATTGCGGCGGCGAGACGCGGGGGGCCCCGCAGCCGGCGCCGCGCTGCCCGCCTGGGGCTGGGGCTGGGGCTGGGGCTGGGGTGGGGCTGGGAGCCCGGAGACAGCGACGCGGAACAAAGCCGGCTCGTGCCACCCTCCCCGCGCGGAGCAGGCGGCGTTTAAAAGCACACACAAGCACATGCAGGAGACAGGGAGGCCCGCCGGGCGGCGGGCGGGGAGGAAAGGGGCCCCGGGACAGACAAACAGCTTGGCGCTTCACCGCCCACCTGAGAACAGAGCCCGACAGGCCCCGCGCCCTGAGAACGACCCGCCCAGGCCTCCTGAACATCTCGCCGCAGCTCTCCGGCACCGCCCGGGTGTGCGGGGCTGCAGCGGGACGTGGGCTCCGGGCACAGCGGACCCTGCAGCCGGCAGACAAGCAGCTGAGTGGGGCCACTGAGGATCGGAGTCGGACCAATCGGCGCAAAGAAGAGTGTACAGCGCCCACCTATTCTGTCAACCAATCAGAATGCGACTGGGGGGCGTTGTCTTGTCCAAAGCCAATGAAAGCGAAGAAGGGTGTGGCGGCCCTGACCCCGCCCATGAGGCCACTCCACCCAATCGCCTTCTGCCTCAAAGTGGCCAACGAAAACGCGGGCCTCCGATCCGGGCCCGGAATGAAGGTCCGTGAATCGTGTTTGCGCCCCGGCCGCGGCCACAGCTCCAGTCACGTCCCGAGCGAGCGAGGCCGTGTTTCCTGCGCTCTCCGCGCCTTTCTCGCCCGGCTGCAATGTGCTGCAAGACCACAGCCCGCCGGCAGCGACCTGCTTGCTGTCTCTCAGCACAGGACGGCAGCACCGGGTCTGGTTTTCTTTCTCCGGCTGAATTCCCTGGCTGCCGTGCCCAGTGCGAAGCTCCGGACCGCGGCACGGGGCCCCTTTTGTTACGTGCCGGGAGCCCCAGGCCACGAAGCCCCGTTAGAAACGCGCCGGCGGCCCCGACCCTTTCCCTTCTTCTCCGCCCTTCTCTCCTGGCTGCAATGCGCAGAGAGAGCCACGGGAGGGCAGCACTTGAGGGCATTCCTTTAATACACTGGACTGCAGCACCGAGCTGCCGGTTCGTCTCCCCTCCGCGGCGCGGCTCCTCGTGGCTGCAGTGCTGGGAGCGCACCACCGGCGGGCAGCGCTGAGCCGGGCCACGGGTGCACACGATACCTATTATCTATGTACTAACTCCAGACACTGGGACGCGGTGATATGCAAGGATGATAAATGAATAGCTCTATCACTGTCGCCACGTACAGAGACAAGCAGAGAGGTAGTAATAGGATCACTGTGTCAATTATGGTGTGTATTACACGCACGCACACTATCTGCATGTCGGTATACACACACATCTTTACTGGATACATGTCTGTACAATTTACATTTTTGAAAGTAAGTACGCAATAAATAACACCCTCAGTTCAACTCCCTGTTGCCCAAATTATATTATTTTACACCAAAGATCCCAACGGTGTTTCCTGGACAACAGGTATTAATTTTTTTTTTCGCTAAAAATGGTAAATGTGGTGCTTTGCAAGATGCTGCCTAGAGAGGTTTTAGCGTCAGCCCGGAAGCAAACTGTGCTTCTTGGGGCCCTCGTGCACCCCTGTAGACCATGTCCCATCACAGCGAGGAGACACGGAGACTCCCCAGGCGGCAGGCGGAGAAGGGAAAAGGGGCACTAGGACAGACAGCTACAAGCGTCAACACCCACCTTAGAAGATAGCCCGACAGGTCCGCACGACCCACCCTGGTCGCCAGAGCAGCCTGCTGCAGCTCCCCGGGACCGCCCAGGTGTGCGGGGCAGCAGCGGGACCTGGGCCCCGGATTCAAGGGGCGGACAAAGAGCTGACCGGGGCCACTGGGGATCGGATTCGGACCAATGGGCACACAGAAGCCCGCAAGCCCCCACCATTCCAGTCAGCCAATCAGAATGTGAACAAGGACGCCGGGCTCCTGGTCCCGTCTCCCGCGGCACAGTCCAATCAGATCGAAGAAGGGCGGAGCGGCCGTGACCCCGCCCAAGAGGCCACTCCACCCAATCACCTGATCCCTCATGTTGGCCAATGGGAACACGAACCTCCGATCCCGGCCCTGAATCCGTGCCCAGTAAATCGTGCGGCCGCCGCGGCCGCGGTCCCTGCTCTCGTCGCGCCCCGAGCGAGCGAGGCCTTTTCTCCTCCTCTCTCTCTGCCTTCATCTCCCGCCTGCAACGCGGTGCAAGACCCACAGCCCGGCGGCACCGAGCCGCTCTCTCTCGGCCCTTGTCGCCCGGCTCCAATGCGGGCCTGTTTTTATTTCTCCGGCTGAATTTCCTGGCTGCCGTGCCCAGCGCGAAGCTGCGGACCGCGGCCCTGGGACGGTTTTGTGACGTGCCAGGATCCCCGGCCCGCGAAGCCCCGTTAGAAACGCGCGCGGGCGGCACCGGCCCTTTCCCTTGCTCTCCGCCCTTCTCTCCCGCCTGCAATGCGCAGGGCGGGGCACGGGAGGGTTTCTTTTAACGGTCTGGAGATGGATGCTTGACATGCCACTTACGTATCTCGTACCTCCCCATATACATATATATTGAGGCGCAAACATAATGGTATTTAAACACCTAAAGCGATTTCCCTTATTTCTGATATATATATATATATATATAGAGAGAGAGAGAGAGAGAGAGAGAGAGAGAGAGCAGTAGGATCGCGCTGTATCTTATGGGACGTATTCTGCACACGCATCATGTGCACATCTGTGTATACACACATACTTATTAGACGCATCTCTGTACAGTTTCAAGTTCATCAGAGTAACTACAGAATGAAGACCACTGCCACTTCAAGCCGTCCTTCTCCGTATTTTATTATGTCACACCAAGAATACCAGACTCCGCACTAGAACTGAAGAGACGTCTTGCAGCGTCTACTAAACAACCACGGGCTTTTCTTTCCTTTTCTCTTAAAAAAAATGTGACAGTCCGTGCAAATAGAGTTACCAACGATATACCTCAGAACAGAGCCACATGGGACCGGAACCCGGGCAAAGGGGGCCGGCCCCTGGGCCGGGCCGGGCTCGCCCTCCCTCTCCCCCCGGCACACCCCCGCGCCGGCCCGCTGAACATCTCCCCGAGGCGTGGGAGTCGGACCAATCGGCACGCAGAGCAGGGAGCCCCCCCCCCCCATCTCTGACAGTCCATCAGAGCGCCTAGACGCGCCTCTTTCGGCAGAGGCCAATCAGAACGAAGCAAGGCGGACGGGCACCGACTCCGCCCACACGGCCTTCCCAACCAATCGCTGCACGGCCCCTGCGGCCCCCAGGAACACGGGGCTCCGATCACTGCTCCAGGGACGCCCGAGCGAGCGAGGCCTTTTCTCTCCTTCTCTCTCTGCCTTCATCTCCCGCCTGCCTGAGCTGCAGCTGCGGCGCCGGAGCCGCTTTCTCTCTCCCGGCCCTTCTCTCTTGGTTGCAAAACCCGGTTTGAACGCTGGGGGAGTAGCACAGGGCAGGGCTTTCTTTTCTCTGCCTTTAAAGCCCGGCTGCTCCGCGCAGGTTGAAGGGCAGGGCGGGCGGCTCCAAGCCCCTCTCCAGCCCCAGGCGGGCAGCGCGGAGCCGGCTTGGGTGCCCGCCGCAATGCCCGGCGCGGCCACAGGAGGGCGGCCCTGAGCAGCGCTCTTTCTCCGCCTTCACGTGCTGGGTCCAGGCCCCAACGGGGCCACCGGAGGGCAGCACTGAGCGGGGAACCCCCTCCAGTCCTCCACACCTATTGCGGGGCACGAGCCCGGCGCAGCGCAGCGGGGACGTGGAGGGGCGCGACGGCGCACGCCCTGAGCCTGCAAAAAGGCGTCCAGGATCACCCCTTGCTGCTGCCAGGAGCGCCTGCCGGTAGTCGCCACCCTCCCACCCCGCTGCCAACGGTGCCGGCGGCATCTCCGGGAGCTCCGCGCTTCCCGCCACCGGGTTCCCGTCGCCGCTAGCTGAGCCGCGCCGCCCCCTCGCCCCCCCGGGGGCACGCGTCGTTTATGCGCAGGCCTCTGTCCCCGCCTGCACCCGCATCTGCCATTCTTGACCGGCAGCTGGCTAGTCTATAAATACTGTTATTGGCTGAAGGGAAATTAGGGGGAACTCAGCCAATTCAAGAAAACCTGCCGCCAGTCTGTGTGCTACTTTCCTCCCACCTCCTGGGTCTCACCGGCCAAGATAAGTGAGAACCGACATTGTGCGGTGATGGGTACCCAGACAGGCTTTGGGATAAATGTTTGCTCTCATGTGTTAAGGTGCAAACACATAACAGTGGGGCTAGAGCCTTGCTTACAGGTTACCTGTCCTCTAGGCAAGCGGGGTGAGGAGCGGGGCGCGGAGGAGGTGGCAAGAGGGAGGAGGTTGCAGGGAAATGCCTCCCATAGGCTGTAGACATGGTCCGTGGCTGCCAGAGTCTGCATCTGTATCACGCTGAGAAGGCTTTAATACTAGACGAAACCAAGGATGAGTAACTGCTTTCTGGAAAAGTGAGAGACAGCAGCTGCTGCCTGGTTTACCGGTGTTATTTATTACCGGTGCTGTGGATTGTCGCATGAGTCCTGGAAATCGGGGGCGCTGCGAAGCGCCGAACCCACCGAACGGTTTCACTGGCCACCGAGGCAGTGATGACAAGGCATGGCGCCGAAACTATCGAGGACTGAGTCCCAACGCGCATGCGCACTGGGCACAAACACAACAGGTTCCCCCCGTCCGGTCATTAATCGGGGGAGGAGGCAGGGACGCTCCCTCTAGCCACTCCGGGCCCGCAACCGTCGCCGCGCGGAGCACAGAGCTGGTGTGCAAGAAAGCGGCCGGATCGTTAAACCAACGGCGGGGCGGTGGTGATCATTAAATCACTGCGCATGGGTAGAATTGTTGGATGACAAAGACGTCTATGAGCCGCCAGTTATCCGCATGCGCACTTGGGTACGGGTGAGCACAGGGTTTCCCATCAATTGGCAAGGCAAGTTCGCATGCGCATGGCTGACAGGCTGATCAGCTGACCGCCGAATTTCGTGCTACTAGGTTAGCGCGCATGCGCAGCGGCTGGCGACCGCCCGTGCGTATTACGCGTCGGGCGCCTCCGCTCCGCGCGCCGGAAGACCACCTCGAACACGAGATCGTGGCCGAGGCGGAAGGAGGGCCCTGGGTGTCCCGCTCCGGCCGTTTCCAGCCCCGTGCTTCGCCGCCGCTCCCGCCGCCCACGCCCGGTTTGACGGGCGAACGGAAGACCAGGCCGCGGGCAGGGTTCTCCCGGCGCCCGGAGGCACTTGCGTTTCCGCAGCTGGCCCCTTCTTCCGCCTGTTGGTCTCCGTCCAGCCAGCCTCCCCCATGCGCTCGTTTCATGGAAAACTTTGGCTCTAGATTAAACGGTTGCTTGTTTCCACTCCTCTGTGCCCCTTTGCACTTCAGACTCGCATGTTCAACGGCCATGAGAGTGTTAAAGAGAAATGTTGAGTGGCATGGGTAGAGGCACACTCGTATAACTTTAAGACCACAGCGGACAAGTTGTGGCAGTGAAATGTCCTGCAATGGAGGTGGCTCATGCCTACGTGGTAGCCTTTCAAAATTTGTCGTCACGGAGGTCTCAGTTTTGTGACAGACAAGAACGAGCTGTAGCCCGACCGAGTAGAGGGAGGGGATCATAGTATAATGGGCCGAAGTGCAAGGACTTGGCTAACAATAGAAGGGAAAACAAAAAAGGTGGTGAAATTGAACAGACAACTTTGGACCAAAGGCTGAAGGAAAGGAGCTACTGCTCAGCCAGCTTGATCAGCTGTTTACTGTGCATACATATTCCCACTTTAGCTTGGGTCAGTGGGGCAATATCGAGGACCATCTCTCCCTTAGGTGCCCCACTCATCCCCTTTAAGTCATAGCTCAATCATGGATATCTGCTACATTCCTGTTGTCCACAACGATTAGGCAAGGCCTCAACTTCGTGGCTGTATTCTACGTACTGCTTTTGATGTGCTGTGATGACCATTTCTATTGTAAGATTTTTTTTCTATGGGAGGAAGTTCCTCTGCAGTTCTTACAAAACCCAATAATGGCTCTTTTGAATTGTATAGCAACAGGAACAATTCCACCCCTCCCCTTCCAGAGCACCCCCCACCCCAGGTCAGTTGCCATCTCTAAAGATGGGGGAGGGGGGGGATTCTAGACCAATGGCAGGCAACCTGGTCTTTGTCAATGCCTCTAGTAATCCCTCCCCAAGCATAGCCTGCTTTGGTGTCTACCTGTTTCTGCATCCTACAGCGGAGCAGAAGCTTCTAATCAAATCATTAATCCCAGAAGCCACTCGGGGCCTCCTAAATATCTGTTCAGGTTTGGCCCGGACATTCATGCAGAAAGTTTCCCCAGATGACTACCCGGTTTTGGGGTTTCTGACTCGGCACCATTACCCCAACTTGTATACAGCAAACTGGCAAGAGAGTCAGAACTGCTGGAGAAAGAGCCAATATATCAGGTTCCGTGTTACAAAACAGGAAGTAACTCAGTCTCACCGTAAAGAAATAAGCCCTAACTCTTCTTGCCGCAATATATTTAAAGGTAAAATAACCGTCTCCCTCACACCTCACCGTTCTGAGCACGCTGCCCGTCTTTGCTGTACAGAACTCGGGGAGCGTGGCAACTATGCACAGTGCCACGCTCCTGCATTCTTTACAGTTACACAACATGCTTTCTTTGGGGCCCCCGTCCCAACCACTGTCTTCCTAGGTAAGAGACAGCCCACTCGTACAATGAACACCTGTTGGTCCACACAAATGCAGCAGACACGTGTGTTAGTGCACATCTATGGATCAATTCAGCATTCCGTGATATCGCAGACCTGAGGTAAGCCCAGCGACAGGAGAGCAACTACTGCGGCTATGACATGATTTTTCAAAGAACCCTGCAGACCGTTTCTTTCATAGTGGTTAGTTTCCCTCCTCTGTTAGAAACCCCTTCAGTTAAAGACATTTTCCCAAACTTCTCTCCAAAAGTCACAGTTCAAAGAATGCAACTGGATTATGGGAAACTAACTCCTCCCCTTGAAATCTTCCACCAAGCAGAGACACTGAACTGTCCCATCTCAATCAGGTCATAAATACTGCAAGTGTAGGGTTCATCATCAGCCACAGTTGAACTTCTTTATCCTCAAAATTATGAAAAGGAGTCTCTTCTCCAGATAGTTAACCCCCTTAGTTCTTGATTTGTTAGCACAAAAGCAGACATCTTCAGGGTACTTCCCTTTACAGCAAACTGTCTGGAGGAGTCGGAGGCACGCTGCCACCACGAGAACGTGGAGTTATTTCAACAGCGTCTCAAACCGTCAGACTGCTTAGCATGCCCCTGCGTTCCTGCAAGAGGAAGACAGTTTCGGATGTCCAGAGGAGACAGAACCCATGTAGCTCAGCCTTAACTCTGGGTTGAGAACACTCTTCTCCCCAACCAGTAGAAAGCACCAGGGCAGGGGAGGTCTCTCTTCACTGCAGGGTGGAAGGATTGTGATCACTCACACCAGGGGTGGGAAAGACGGATCAAGAGAGAGGATCCCATGCAGTCCTTCAGACTGGCTCATACTTCCCTCAGTTCTCACACATTGCCGTTGGCTTTGGGTTTTGATTTAGACTTGAAAGAGAAGCGCTTAATAAGACGGCGAGAAAAACTCCCCGCTTTCTTCCTAGCAGCAGAGCTGGTGCTGGCATTGGAGAGGTCATCCTGTGATTGGCTCAGACCAGCTTCCTTCTGTTTGTTCTTCCTCCGGAAGATGAGTTTGCTACCACTTCGAAGAAAGCTGACTGCAGAAAGGGAACACAGAAGTCAATGGCAAAGCTGGGAATAAAGCCAACTCCAAGCCCAAACTCCAGCCACTAGACCACGTTTCCTTCCTGGCATCACAGCCTAACAACATACCCAGGCGCACACTCTCCAAATTCTAGCGCTTCGCACAGTGCAAGGCCTCACCTTCCCAAAGGAACTCCTTCTTCCCCAATTCTTTCTACTCTACTAGGTCTTAGGTTGGGTATTTTTCACCCGTCAAAAAACAAGCAAACCAACCAAGAAAACAACCACCTTGGTCAACTGCCAGGTCAAAAAATGGTCGTATACTTTAAGCATTACTTTACTGGAACAGTGAAGAGAGAGAGAGAGAGAGTTTAAGTGCTTACGCCAATTCTAAAAAAACACCTATCACCACAGAACAGCAATATTAAATACTAAAAAGTTCCTATTAATTTTTATGACTATCAAATGTTAGATAAGTATAGACGTGAATAATATGCAAGGCTGAACAGTTATTTTCCTTGGCTTTTATTCCAAAAACTCAGAGTCATCCCGGACACTTACAAAAAATGTTAAACAGAAACAAAACACTGGGGTCTGCTGAAAGTTATCTGCAGACTGAGGCAGATTTCACTACAGTCACTATTATATCACGTTCAAATTTTCCTTTACAATTACAGGTACTTTTTTTTGTTGGTTTGTTTTGGGTGCGTTTTGGAATCTGATTTCCTTAGGATTGCAGGCAGGGGCTCTTGGCATGTCTATGCCTTATTCATTAATCAAGTCCTGTTTATGAAAAAAGGTGGGGGTTGCGCTCCATGTTAGGGAACAGTATACCAGTTCTACCTTCCAAATGGGACCAGAGGAAGGCTCAACTGAGACCCTGTGGGTCAAGCTCCAAAGAGGGCGGGGGGGAGGGATCTGGTGGTAGGGGCTTACTACAGGCCACCACATCAGGAGGAAGAGCTGGATCAGGAATTCTCTGGGCAGCTGGGGGAGGCCGTGCATGCAAAGGATGTTGTGGTCATGGGGGATATGAATTACCCTGACATCAACTGGGAGGAGCAGTCGGCCAGGTCGAGCCACTCACAAAGGCTCCTGACTTGCATCCGGGACCTGCACCTCGTGCAGGAGGTGCTCGTCCCCACTAGGGGAAACGCCATGCTAGATCTGGTGTTAGCCTCCGGGGACTACCTGGTGGGGGAGGTGCTAGTACAAGGGAGGCTAGGGGACAGTGATCATGAAATGCTCCAGTTTGCTATTCAGAGAAAGGTGGGGAGGGTAACTAGCACAGCACAAATGCTTGACTCTGGGAAAGCCAACTTCGATGTGCTCAGGGCAGTAGTCAGGGAGGCACTCGGAGCCCAGCAGGTAGCTAGTATGCGGGTCCAGGAAAGGTGGTCCTTCCTCAAGGAGGCTATCCTTGGGGCGCAGCAGGACGCAATTCCTCTGCGCAGGAAGGCGGGAAAAGGGTCCAAGAAACATTCGTGGCTGAGCGCGGATATCCAGGCTGGCCTGAGGGCAAAGAAAAAAAAAAAGTGCACTGGTGATGGAAGCAGGGGGCAAGGACAAAGGAGGAGTACACCTCCCTGACCTGAGCTTGTAGGGATTTGGTGAGGAAGGCTAAAGCAGCACTGGAGCTTAGATAACCTTCTGGTATTAAGGATAACAAAAAGTCCTTCTTCAAGTATACAGGTAGCAAGAAGAAGTCTCAGGGTAACACTGGACCCCCACCAGCCAGGGCAGGGCAGGGCAGGGCAGGGCAGGGCAGTTGGTGACGGACGCACGAGAGAAGGCAAAACTCTTCAACGAGTTCTTTGCCTCCGTGATCCTGTCCGCTGACAGTGGGGTGCTCTCGGGTGACAGCGCAGAGAGGCCCGGGAAGGATGCGAGTCCCCCAACAGTTAGTTCAGACCTAGTTAAGGATTACATGGAGGGCTTAGATGTGTCCAAGTTGGCAGACCCAGATGACCTTCATCCACAGGCGCTGAGGGAATTGGCTGGTGTCATTGCGGAGCCTTTGGCACGGCTGTTCGAGAACTGCTGGTGCTCGGGCCAAGTCCCTGAGGACTGGAAAAGAGCCAACGTGGTCCCTATTTTCAAGAAGGGGAGGAAGGAAAAGCCTGGCAACTACGGGCCAGTCAGCCTCACGTCTATCCTAGGGAAGGTCTTTGAAGAAATGATCAAGGGCCACATTTGTGAGAGCCCTGCAGGGGAAGTGATGTTGAGGGGTAACCAGCACGGGTTCGTGCCAGGCCGATCCTGTCCGACTAACCTGGTCTCTTTCCATGACCGGGTAACAAAGAGCTTAGTTGTGAAGGAGGAAGTCAATGTCATCTTCTTGCACTTCCAGAAGGCCTTCAACAGTGTCCCACCCAATTCTGGTGGGCAAGCTGAGGGACTGCGGCACTGACGAATGCACGGTCACATGGGTGGCAAACTGGCTCCAGGGGTGCACCCAGAGGGTGGTGGTGGACGGGTCGATGTCGACCTGGGGGGGTGTGGGCAGCAGAGTCCCCCAGGGCTCGGTCCTTGGGCCCGTGCTGTTCAACATCTTCATTAGCCACCTGGACCAGGGTGTGGAGAGCACCCTGTTCAAGTTCACTGATGACACCAAGCTGTGGAGTAAAGTGAATACACCAGCAGGCAGGGACCGCATCCAGGCAGAGCTGGATAGGTTGGAGAAGTGGGCGGATCTGAACAGGACACGGTTCAACAAGGACAAGTGCAGGGTGCTGCACCTGGGGAGAGGGAACCAGCATTACCGTTATAGGTTAGGGGCTGACCGTCTCGGCAGCACAGAGGCAGAGAGGGATCTTGGAGTCAGGATCGACTCCAGGATGAATACAAGATGCCAATGTGACGAAGCAATAGGCAGAGCCGACCGCACCCTGTCCTGCATCAACAGGGGCATCACTAACAGGTCCAGAGAGGTCTTGCTCCCCCCTCTACACGCGGTGCTGGTCAGGCCGCAGCTGGAGTCCTGTGTCCGGTTCTGGGCGCCGCACTTCAAGAAGGACGTGGAGAACCTGGAGAGGGTCCAGAGGAGGCCACTCATGCGGTTGGGGGGCCTCCGTGGCCAGCCTTATGAGGAGAGGCTGAGGGACCTGAATCTCTTCAGTCTCCGCAAGAGGAGACTGAGGGGGGATCTTGTGGCTGCCTACAACATTATCAGGGGCCAGCAGCAGGGACTCGGGGAAAGTCTGTTCCCCAGGGCCCCCCTTGGAGTCACCGGGAACAATGGCCACAAGCTAAGGGAGGATAGGTTTAGGTTAAATATTAGGAAGAACTAGTTCACGGTAAGGGTGGCCAGAGCCTGGAATAGGCTTCCCAGGGAGGTGGTGCTCTCACCTTCCCTGGAAATCTTCAAGAGGAGACTGGACAGGCACCTGGCTGGGGTCTTATGACCCCTCCCACCCCCAGCGCTCCTTCCTGCCCATGGCAGGGGGTCAGACTCAACGATCTGTCTAGGTCCCTTCCGACTCACTGATTCTATGAATTATTTGAACCTCATTTAGCGTAAGAGAGCCCGGCTGAGTACACACTTATACTCTGAGCTGCCACACCATCTGCTGGAAGTAAGAGCTTGGCTCATGTACGGAGCTAAGGAAAGTACTACCATTTCACTTCCAGTCTGAACTCTATGGAGGGTACTACTGGTACCTTCCACCAAGCAATGGCACCGGAGGCAGGGGTGTTGGGGTAGAGCTCAATAACTTAATATCCCATTTCCTTCCTAGCTTTTCACACCGTCTCTGCGTCCTCGGTCGAGGCCACAAACCCGCCTCTTTGGCACGGACCACAATGTCACTCTGCACCATAAACCTAAACCCACTGGGAACGGACAAGACTCCTTCCTTTCCGTTACAAAAAAATCCTTTGCCCAACACTCGGCTGAAGTTCTCTGCTTCAGTTTCATCCCATTGCTCTTCGGCCTGTCACGATACTCCTGAGCAAGTTACGACACCTCAGGACGACTTAGGGCAGGGGCTGTCAACCGGTACTTGGGAAGCCCCCTGGGGGCACGTGGCAGTGAAGCGGAGAAGCTGGGGGCACTTCCAGTTTCGCCGGCAGCACTTGTGGTTTTGCCACCAGAGCATGTTGTTTTGCTGCAGTGGATGCCCCCCCGCCTCCACCCGACACTGAGAAAGCCCTCCCCCACCCCCACTTCTCCACCGGCCGGGGGACTCCCTGCTTCTGGGCTGGCCGCCAGGGGTAGCCCAACCAAAAGAGGTTGAAAGCCCCTGCCTTAGGGTATATTGCACCCTACCTACCTACCTACCCAGTTCGCATCCCCAGAATACAGGACATCCCTTTGGCAGCGGGGCCTGCCTGTCGCCAATCAGCAATGAGGGGCGGGGCTGCCACATTAGCCAACCAGCAGCTAGGGGGTCGGGCCACCCTGGCTGACTAGGACCCTGCTCCTAGCTGCGCACTGCCCTACCCGCTGGGCACAGCCCGCAGACTTGCGAGGGCAAGTAATATTAACATGTAAAATTGCCACCACCTAACTGAAAAACGAGATTTTTGCCACCCGTTCCTCATTCAGAAACCAAGAGGGGACAAAGGGTTTAAAACAGGATAGTCCAGTATAAGACAGGACCAATGGCCACCCTAAATACACTGCCCTAATAAATACCCCACTCCCAACTAGCTCTGGAACTGGAAGCACTACCACCTACAGTTTTGAAGCTAGCACAGGGCATCTGCACTTGCATTTCCATACTTACCTGGCAGCGGAAATACCACGACCACTAAGGCGGTTTTTCTAGTCGCTCGGGATAACCCCTTTTCTGGCACGGGGTAGTACCCACAAGGTAACACGTAGTTAACCTCTTATGTTCATTTCCCGTGGGAAGATCTTGGCTTATGCCCATTTTATCTAGATGGGAGACTCATCTGTAGCTTGCTCCTGCAGCCGTATGGCCGAGGGCGAGCAAAACTTGGGGGCATCTGAACCCCAAGCCTCTGAGCCTGGTCCTGCACATAGGATGCCTGCCAAAGGATTTGGAAGCATGTGAAGCCCCACGTGGGGGTGGAGGATGTTTGCTGGTAGTCGGGTCATATATGGTTCTCGAATGACTCACGGATTTGCAATGGATTTGGCTTGGGACAAAATTAAAAAACAAAAACAAAAACCCAATCAATAAATATTTAAAAAAAGAAAAATCTGCACTTGCATTTCCATGCAGCATGAGGCTGACTTCCTTCCGACTCTAGAGCTCAAAAAAAGACAAACCCCAACATGCCATTTATAGACTACTGCATCTCCCCCATCATCTCCCCATTTTTGGACCTGGTGCTGGCCACTGGAGATGACCTGGTGCAGGGGCTGCGGGTGCTCGACCACCTGGGCAGCAGCGATCATCATCGCCTGCTGGAATTTACCATGCAGCGCAAGGTGGCAAAGGCCTGCAGCAAGGCAGCAGCCCTAGATTTCAAGAGGGTGGACTCAGCGAGCTAAGGAGAATAGTCGGGGAGGCACCGAGGTCCCGGGAAGGGAGGGGAGCCAGGTGTCCAAGAAGAGCGGTCGCTCCTTAAGGAGACCATCCTCCAAGCCCAAAGGGAGGTGTAATCCCAACACGGACCAAAGGGAGCAGGAGGGTGCAAAAGCCCCCATGGCTCACCCAAAGCATCCGGGCATGTCACCCAGCAAAAAGGGAGGTGCACACCCAATGGAAGGGAGAGGCCATCCCCAGGGAGGACTATACTACAGTTGCTCGAGCTGCGGGGGGGCTAGGGGGTCAGGAAGGCCAAGGCAGAGATGGGACCGGGACTAGCTTCCCAGATCAAGGACAACAACAAGAACTCCTTTTTTTAAATACATAGGGGGCAAAAAGAAGGTACCGGGTAACGTGGAGCCCCTGCAAGACACGCTAGGAAATTTGGTCGTCACACCAAACGACAAAGCTAACCTATTTAATGACTTCTTTGCCTCCATTTTCCTGAGCACGGACCAGATCAGCCCCCGCCACTGGGCCCCCCTCAGGGCCCAAGGGAGGCGTACCTAGGCCAAGGGTCAGTGAGGATCTAGGGCAGGGAACTTCTGGAGGGACTGGATGCATTCAAATCAGCTGGTCCGGACGATCTCCCCCGCCGAGCGCTGAGGCAATTAGCTGAGGTCATTGCGGGACCCCTGGCACGGCTGTACGAGCACTCGTGGTGCTCTGGTGTGGTGCCAGAGGACTGGAAGAGGGCCAACGTGGTTCCCATCTTCAAAAAGGGGAGGAAGGAGGACCCGG
>NW_017728936.1:12233765-12238029 GCF_001723895.1 Crocodylus porosus | reverse complement strand
GGACCTGAACCTGTTCAGCCTCCACAAGAGAAGGCTGGGGCGGGGGGGATCTAGTGGCCTGTTACAAGCTAGTCAGAAGGGACCGGCAGGCACTGGGGGAGTCCCCGTTCCCCCGAGCACTACCAGGAGTGACTAGAAATAACGATCACAAGCTGGCAGAGGGTAAATTCAGAAGAGACATCAGGAGGCGCTACTTCACGGTCAGGAGGGCGGCTAGGATCTGGAACCAACATCCAAGTGAGGTGGTGCTGGCTCCTACCCTGGGGGTCTGTAAGACAAGGCTAGACAAATCACCTTGCCGGGGTCGTTTGACCCCAGTACTCTTTCCTGCCATGACAGCGGGTCGGACTCGATGATCTGCTCGGGTCCCTTCCGACCCTACTAACTATGAAACTAAGTATTTCACCTACATGGACACGTTCTGTTTCATTATGCAAACTACATTACTATCTTGCATCACACAATTAATAGTTTCACCAACTCCCACCTCTTAATTCACAAAAGCTCTGTTGCAAGGTCTCCCTCAACTGACCCACTGCTTTTAGCAGTTATGATATTGGACACTTGGTAAAATAAGTCTTAAAACTGACTTCACATTTGCCTTGTATTTGACTCTGCACCTCGCTTGCTCCTTTTATTTGCGCATCTACTTGGGAGAACATGCCAGTCCAAGTCCCATTCCTGCAATTTATGCTGCTAACACAGGTTGGCTATTTGTTCACTAGAAACTGACTGCTCTAACATATCTTCCAAAAGTAATTACAACCATCTTGCCTAAAGCATATCACCTTGTAGATCAGCAAAACAGATAAGGAATGAAGTTACCATCGCCCACTGCACAAGTGAACAGTTACTCAGCCACGAGATGTGACCATCACCCTAGACACTCAGGTCTGCATGGCTGACTGGCTCACGTTCCAAGCGACACTGGTCCTCACCTTTGTGGTCCTTCAAGCTCCTGGTCTCAAGGGCTCCAGTGGAGCCAGTTTCCGACTCAACATCTTCCACGGACGGTCTTTCAGAGATGTCCGATCGCGTTGTCTCATCCAGCTCCTGACTGGACCTCTGCCCTGAGAAGGATGCTTCCAGTAACTGGGATGGGTCAGCGGAGGTCTGCATCTGCTCAGAAGTGCCAGACACCACAGAGTCCCCATGCACTGTTGCCTCCATAGATGCAGCATAGCCAAGAGAAAGTGCCATTTCATCCTGAGCAACTGGTACCTGAAGGGGATTTAAAGGTCAAACAGGGAAGCCATTCAAGTCACATTTACAACTTTCCTCTCACGAGGCTACCTCTTTCCCTTCCTGTTTTCGAACAACAAAGATGTTTTCTTGCTGAGTCTGAGCCAGAGGACAAGAAGTCTGTTTTGGGACAAGATTTAAGGCTGCGCGCCTCAAATGGTTGAACTGCCCCTTGAGAGCAAAAATCAATTGCAACTCATGAGGCTTGGGATGCTTTGCGGGGAGACTTCACAGACTCTTAAGGAGATGCCTTTACACGTGTCCTAGACCCACGGGTCTCTGCGGGACAGAACAAGTCATTATACATCGTCATCAGGCAGTTTTTCAGCAGAGCTCCCAAACTACTAGTTACCTTGGAAACTCCTGATATAATCAACGTGCTGCGTTTAGTCGGGGTTTTCTTGACAGATTTGTTGTTTGTTTCCGTCAACTGCCTGATCGCTGTCTCTGCCACAGGATCCAAGCCATTGGACATATGACTCTCCCCTATTCACAAAAAAGGCATCCCTGAGCAAACAAGTCACTTGCAGACCACAACTCCTTTTAACATGGAGTCAGATAAGGGGGGTGGGGGTGGGGGGGGTGGAAATAGTTCTTTGCTGAAATGACTCTGCTGACCCAAAAGCAGAATGTCTTGGAGAAGTCAATAAGTGAATGGAGATTTAAAGCCACACAGTCTCAAGCCACTTGCAAGCATTAATAATATTGCAACATTTATAAATTAGGGATATAATGCTAACTTCCTGGCAACATTCCAATTCTGATCACTTTATTTGGACACTATCTCCTTCTTTCAGGCAGTTTCAGGTGCATATGGAACTTAGTTTCAATTCTGGTCCTGAACTCCCAACTAAATTTCTGTTATGCCCTGCTTAACAGAAAATGTTCTAGCCAAGGGCTGAGAAGCAGCTCGCCAATACAGAATTTGTGAAGCCCTCCAAGTTGAGATACCTTATGGATATGCAAGTTCGGCAACAAGGAACAACAAGTTGACAACACAGTTAACTACTCCATCCTAACTTGCTTCCTCCCTGCCCTGCCCCTCCCTCAGTATTTTTAAGTATTGTTTGAAGCAAAGGATGTTAAGCAGAGAGACACTTAGCCACGTTAGCTTCAAGTCAAGTAATTGGCCAAGTAAATTAGCACCCTATGGACTAACCACACGGAGACAACATGTACGTGCACACACACACATATGCATGTGTACACACAGAATTAGATAAAGTGAGCTTCAGCCTTGTGCTCTGTGTGCATTTATTTACACACATGAACACACTTTGGTTCGTCTATAAGGTGCAACTCTACTCTGCCTTCTACAAAGGATCGTGTTAATTAAGTGACCTTCTCTGACAGTGGATACAAAACGGCCATGAGAACGAGTTATATTTTGCTACTGGAGGTGGAGCTTCTTGCTACCGAAGGAAGGTCTCAGGTATCAAAGGACATACGGCTGCTGCTGGGTGAGGTGTTGCTGGGACAGCTGTTCTCTGAAAGCACCGTTGTCTTCTTCTCCGTCACCTCTACTTTGGATGGAGATCTTGAAGGTGAATCTAGATCCAAGAATGAAAGGCACAAAGTCAGCAGTAGGAGGGACAGGACCTGCCTTTGAAGCACAACCTTTGCCCATTTCAGGCAAGTCTTTGGCACCGGGTCCATCAAAGCCTTTCCACCCAGCAGTGCATGTAAGTGGGGAACCTTCTAGATCTCCATCAAACACAGAGCAAGTCATGTAGCATCCCAGACACTGATCACCACTGCACAGTGCTCTCCTACCCAGTCCTGTGGAATGTGTGTCAGTGTTCCCACCTGGAACTGAAGCTAGGGAATGCTACCAAGCCAAGATGGAAAGCATTTGGTTCTGCTCAGTATATGACAGTACTTAGTGCACAATGCTGACATGAGGGACACCAAAGTTCAACATCAGCCTTACTTTAGAGATGAGGAAATGGAAGCAGAGGGACAAACGGATTTCCCCAGAGTCATACAGAAAGCCAGCAGCAGAGCAAGAACTGGCAGAAACAGAGGCCCTGGGTCAAGTGTACTTTCCCAGTCACAGCATGACGCCAATAACTGAGCAGCAGCAGCAGCAGCAGCAGCACCGCTCAGTGCCAGTAATCCCATTCCCACACCACAGGCTGCAGGCACCCCTCTCTCATTATCTATCTGAGGAGCACATTTGCAGGGACTGCTGCATTTGACAGCTACAGAAGCTAACCACATGCTATATAGGACTAAGCCTGGTGCAGTTAAGAGCCGCTTTATTCTCTCACTAGAGATACCAGCAATGCGTCCAAGAGCTGCATCGTAATCAGACCTTACCCAGCTTGCAGTCCACTTTGGGCCTGGACTGAATGGTGGTGACAGTGGTCACAACAGTGCCATCAGGCATGATGGTACGGTCCATCTCAATCTTCTTGGTGGGGGTGATGCTGGTGCGGAGCGATCCAGTATGCTGGGTACTCAAGGATGCAGGGGACTCTTGGTAGAAAAACTTCAAAGAAGAAGAGGATACAAAAGAGAGTCGTGGTGAGCCACCCTCTGACCTCCGCCCAGGTACAGAGGCATTGGCTGGGAAGCACAGGCCCCTCATAAGTCATAACAAAAGAAAATACTACTGAGATCTTCAGAGATTTGGGCTAGACATGGTATAGTAATGAAGATGCATACTGCATGACAGTTTTTACTGGCCATCCCCAGGAGCGGCATGATTCTCTTCCTCCGCCTTAGTCACAGAAGCAGCTTCTGCTAAGCCTGCACTTTCTACATCTACCCCGAGTGAGCAGGTGGGTCCTAGACCCGAGTGCTGAAGGCCTACCTAGCATCACTGTTTAAGAGGCAAGACCTACCCAGCGGGACAGAGGTCTCCAGTCACAAAGACCACGGCAGCCAGCCCCAATCATTGTTCCTCCTGTAGTTACCATATTTACCCAAATCCAAGGTAACTCTGACTTTAACCCCTCATCCGCACCGCTCAAGTAATTAGATTCTACACATGGAAATTAATAATGTTGTTATAATTTAC
>NW_017728936.1:12216223-12233365 GCF_001723895.1 Crocodylus porosus | reverse complement strand
TGGTTCTTGCAGGAGGCTCAGGAGCACAGGAAAGAGCAGTGCCCCCTAGCAACTGAGACATTTTCACCTCTAGCGATGCTGTTCTTGCCACTGGAGCTTCCTACGCCACAACCCAAATTCCACCTCCTTACAAGGAGGTTCACCTCTTGCAACTCTTCCAGGGCAGGCACTCCACAGACCTTCCTAAGCCATAAGCTTACCTCCAACATAAGGGTAGCAACAGGTGCCACTGAATGTCCCACACCTGGGGTCAGTGAAAAGGCCTGCTTCCCAGAAGGCTGCTTGCTAAGGAGGTGAAGGAAGACTATGGCATGTCCAAGCAGCAGATCTGTGACAGGGAGAACAAGCATAAGCCAGATGCCTCCAAAACCTCCTTTTTAGTCTCTGGGGAATTCAACTTCCTGCTCCAACAAGGAACAGCCTCACAGCTGCAGCAGGCCATCTCCCGTCAGTGGAGGAGTCACTGGGACCAGTCTGCGTGTGCTTGAGCCATGAATGAACTGTGCACCCCCGGTTCTGGAGATAAGAGTTCTGCAGGTTCCCTCAGACTCGGGTCTTGCACTCAGGAATGAAGCCTTGAGCAGCCAGGCAGAAGCCTGATAACACTGCATCGTACTCACCTGCCCTCCAGAACACGGCCCTTCTTCAGTCTTCTTTATTTGCAACCAGAATGTTATGCCATGGGCAAGCTTCCAGGTATCAGAGAAATTAGTAAGGAAAACATCTGCCCCACAACCCAGCTGGCAGAGGTCACATCTGAAAATTGTCAGAGCTTTCACTACATCTAAACCCCAATGAAGTATCTTTTCCAGAGTTTGTAACCCACATAACAGTTCAGTCAGGTACGAGATCCACAAACTGAAACAGAGCGGCTCAGGTCTCCCTGCCCTCCCAGGAGGACCCTAACCCTTGTAAGAATTTCAGAGCGCCATTAGTGACACTGGGAAAGCCTATTCAACTCCACAGTTCTTCCCTGTGGGTTCCGTACTTACTTTCACCCCCGCTGCTGATCCTCAACACCTGGAGCTTTAACTCTTTGCTCTCTGGCCCCAGATCCCTGCCAAGATAGAAGCACTGGATTAGGCACATGCTGAAAGGCTTCTTTCTAGTTCTCCCACATGCTACTCCTCCCCTCCTGCCAACCCAATTGCTAAATCTTCGCCACACATGTTCTAGATTCTATTTCAGGGTGGTTGGAGATGGGGATGGGGAACGAGGGACTCAAGCTCACAGTACGGTGGACTTACAGAGCTGCAGTCAGTCTGTCTGTGGGGAGGTGGAGATGGTGGGAGGAAGAGGGAAGTGGAGCTTGTACAACACAGTTATTTGGGGAGGTCAGGATCTAAATGCATAGCTGTAGGGAAAGTAGGGCAGAAGAGGACATGGAGAAGTTCTGCATATCCAAAAACTGAAGTGCATTTTAACAACTGCTATTGGAGCCAAGTATAGGAATGGATGGGACAGATGCACAGGTGGAAAATACAAACTTGTCTCAATACAGTGGAGTTCACCGGTTGGCCATTTCCCTTAGCAACATGCCAGTCTAGTGAATTCTAGAGATCTAGCAGGCTTGCCTTCATCACCCCCACATTTTAAAGAAAAAAAAAATATTAGAAAACCCAAGAACAAACTACCATTTCCTTACAATGCAAGCTCCTCATTCCATTCCACCTCTGCTCCTGCACTGGCACTGCTGGCTCTCACGGGCTTTGTCCATTCTGCTGCAAAGGATTGTCTAGCTCTGCCACAAAGCAAAAGTCCCCACTTCCTGGCATGGGATAGAGAGATCAGATCAAAGGAAGCAGACAGCAGGGAAGAAAAGAACTAAACCTGACAGAGCAAATCATCAACATCTTGCATTAACGTGCATGTCTGTCTAGCCCTAGTGACAAAGAGGAGTCTCTCCCCATCCTCTGAAACCCTACACTAGGTAAATTGGTTTCTCTGTTCCCACCTTGCTTCTCCTCATGGCCCAAGCTGAGTGCTCGTGGGTTCCGGAGTAGCAGCTTGTGCATCATTGGGCTTGCCATGTCTGAGGAGGGTTCCCGAGACAGCTTAGCATTGGACACCGAAGGAAGAACAAGGAGGGTCGTAACCTATTGCCATTCCTTGCACCTCTGAGACAACAGGTCAGGGGAAGGAGTCACC
Organism: Crocodylus porosus; assembly: GCF_001723895.1. Lineage (NCBI taxonomy): Eukaryota > Metazoa > Chordata > Crocodylia > Crocodylidae > Crocodylus > Crocodylus porosus. Next base: position 12,231,217 of record NW_017728936.1, on the reverse strand, counting down.
GCAGCTCAGAGAGGAGAAAGGCAAAGGACAACGCTGATTAAGAGGAAGGAAAACGGACTAAGCCCAGCAGAACGCAACTGAAAGGTATGGCACGAATCCTAGCATCTCCCCAAGTTACCATTAATGACAACAGGCACAAGCGAAGCAGAAAAGCTGTTCATTAAGCTGAAATGAGTCAAAGCCAATTAATGTATGAGAGTTTACAGGCCAGTGACTACCCGAGCGTTATTGTTCAAGACAGAGATGGCCAACCTGTGGCACAAGCAGCCTCTGCGTGGCACATGGCAGACGGGCAGGGAGCAGAAAGCAGAGCAGCAAGAGAAAGGGGATCAGAATGGCATTTTGGAAGGGTGTTGGGCTGATTTGTAGCATGCTTGCCAAAAAGGTTAGTCCGCTCTGGATTCAGAGGTCTGCAGTGAAGCAAGAAAGCAAACAGTAGAGAACAAACTTTGGCTGCAGGAGAGGAAGTGGAATGAGGTATGCACCCAAACAGGTCAACAAATATTATGCATCTCTAGGGTCTGCTTTGCACTCTCCCAAATCTGACCACTACAGGACTGCACTTCTGTGTAAACAGTCTAACCAACACAGAGATGAAAAAAGGAATTGCAAGGCTAGATAAGACCCATAGCCCACACATTTTCCCCCCACACCTAAAAAGAAACAAAAACAAAAACCCAAAAGAAGTGATCAGCATCCAGTGCTGATACACCCGTGACTGTCCGTCTGCCATCATGAACTGAAGGCCACAGGCATCTGCACCCTTGGTTATATGGCAACACACAGGTACATCTAATTCTGTTCAATTCTAGTCTTGCTCTCCACCTCAGCAATCTCACACGGATTGAATTCCAGTGCCTCATCAGGTTACAAGTTGGGAAAGTCTTACCACATTGCCACCAACAGTACATGCCTTCAGATTCACCATCATGGCAGGCTGCGTGCTGAGAATGGAGTCCTCAATAAGATCCTTGATGGTAGAGAGATCCACTTTCCCATCATTCTTTTGTCCAGCAAGCCAAGAAGAAACAAAGGAAAGATTGGGAGAATGAAACATTCTGTGTTAGAGCAGTCCTTAACTTATGTCCAAGTGACCTCAGTTCATCTAAGGCAGGGTCACATAACCCTGAAAAATCCATAGTCTATTTTGCATTCCCTTTACCCCTCCTAGAAAAGGAAAGCCACCTGGCAACACTGCCTATCTATACAGCATATGGTAACCCATCAGAGGCTTCAGAGCTAGTGGGTCATGGGCAAGTCCTAGCATCCCCCCCCCTCCCCCATGATCTGCATTCACCCCAAATTGTGATGGGAGAAGACTTGTCATAGCCATGCAAGACAACCAGTGACTATGCTGCTTCACTTTGTACAAGACAGCTGGATTCCCACAGCAACACAGAAAGAACAAGCCAGGGGACAGCAGGATTATCAGCACAGATACAAGGCACAAATAAGACATGGGGGATTGGAGGGACCAAGCTGTGGAGACAAAAATGTGCCCAGGTTCCATTCACTAAGTTATTAACATGGTGAGCTGCCTGCGTTAGCTTTTTTCCCCAAAAACTCTCCCAACCTCAGATCCAGCACTGAAAGCAATTATGCAAGTACCCGTGTAACACAGATAGGGTTTTTTTTGTCATACCATCCAACCGCCTTGCTTAGAGCTTGGTAAAGCGGCACAAGCCACTGGAACCTCACCCACATTACCATTTACAGATTCAGGGAAGATGCATCACTGTTATCTTAAGGTCATAACACACACACACACACACACACACCTTTCTCCAAGTTACAGCCGATTTTGGGTTCCAGCCACCCCCATCCTTCCCATCTCAATCCACCCCATCCTCAGTTTACTCACTTCACGAGACTGAAGTCGTGGAAGAACCGATAAGTTCAGGTCTGGTCTGTCTTGGAACATCCATGACACCACCAGGCCCTCATTTTGTATCTCTTCCAAATGGATCTCCACCTGGCGCAGGCCAAATGAGATAATTAGAGCGCGTAAAGTTAATATTAGGTGTGTTACTCTGTCTGGAAGCTGCAGCTATGGCAGAACATGGTGGCCCATCTTCTGACAGGAGTGGGTTGCCAGAAGCATACAATTCCAGAGTCTGCATGGTCTCCCAGTAGCTTTCCAGGCACAGTTTAAGGTTCTGATTTTGACCTAACAGGCCCCAACTAATCTGGGCCCTACTACCCAGGGTCTCCCTTACACCTCACTGCAATCCCTAAAGTTAGCCAAAAGCAACCTCCTACAAGTGCCATCAACATACCCAGTCGGTTTGGTGCAAGCGTGTGCAAAGGCACTCTCTACAACGACCCCTCGCGGTTCCGGCACACCCTCCATCTGGAGGCTTGCCAGAGCCTGTGCCCAAGCATCTCTCAGAAGCGCTTCCTATTTGGGCAGGCATTCACCAAACACAACCAGGCTGAGACACAGTAAGCTCCTCTTGTCACTCCCCTGTTCTTGATTCATTGTTTTCTTTTTGTAAGCCACCCTATGCCTTTGTCGGGAAGGGCAGGATACAAATCAAAAAAGATGGACAGAAGTAGGATTTAGTTACCAGCAGGACCCAGCGTAACCAAGCATTGCTGTCGGACGAAGGGGAGGAGCTACGACTGGTATCAACGCAATACAGTTTGCTTATGGTCTTTCAGCTTGGTACCCATAATAGCCCAGAAAAGTAAGAGCTCGCAACAACAACAACAACAACAACTCTGACAAAACGCACACACTCGCATCTACCGCCGACAGAGCCTGCCACGTGGTATAAAGGTTTCCAGCAGTTAGCCAGGATTCCTCACGTTTCTATAGCGTAGAGACCAACAAGAGCATAACACTGTACTGTGGCACTTCAGCCCCTTGAACAGAAGGGTTGGAGATGTTTCCTCTGGTACCTACAAACCCAAAGAACAGCAGATGCCAGGGAGGGTATTGAATAAAGCGAGAGATCCCTGGTTCGATGTTCTGCCTCTACAGCATCCACGTCTGCAACGGTCAAAGACAGGAAACTAGGCTAGATGGACTACTGGTCTGACCCAGCCTGGCACTTCTTATGTTCTTAAGAACTGATCACCAGACAGTCCAGAGGGTGACACAGCGAAGACTACTTTCACTATTAATCCAGACATCTGTTCAGCCCGGTCAGTTCCAACACAAATTTACAGGCCATTCTCCCTCTCTCAGCTTCTGCTGTGCACCACGAGGTTCCAGTGGCTGCCCCAGGCCCGGAGAAATATTCTTTTTCCCCAGGGAGATGTCACCAGGGCTTGGCCCTTAATTACCTCTACACTGATGACAATGAAATGGTGCATGTAACAGTAAAGGAAAAAGAAATTACCCTCTAACACTTTTCAGTACTGACTTGCAGTTTGGGCACCTTGTGTGCAACACGGGAACGCAGGCTCATTCATGAGAAGACAAGCAAAAGTTCCTGATCCTAGGGTGAGAAGGTTCTTTGGGTAAGTGTGGTATCTTTTATTAGACCAATTAAATAGTTGTAACATTTTCCAGCTCTTTAGTTGGTCTAATAAAAAATAATCACATTTAGCCAAAGAAACTCGTCTGCCTATGACCTTAGACCAACACCCCTGATCACTTTATTTCTACCACGTAGAAGCAAATGCATGGCTGCAATTTATCCCTGCCAGCTCCAAATCGAAAGGTGAGCATAGCCAGAGAAGGAAAACAACTAGTTTAACAGTAGGACACTGTTGGTACCCACTAACCATAAGCAAGTTTAAGCTAAAAGAGAGAACATTTCTAGCCCTTGCAGCAACAAGGTTCTGGGATACCCTTCCAAGTGGAACAGGTAAAGGGGAAGAGGGGGACAGATACCTTAGTAGTTTCAAGAGGGGACTTGATCCATTTGTGAAAGGGATTATAGGACAGATGCCTGTGATGGGGCCCAGGTCTCTTTCAGGCATAATGGTCCTTGCCCAGGACCAAACATCTCTTGCCTCAGTTCTTTCTTCAAAAGAAATCTAAACCCTGTCCTCTCTCAGAAGTAAGCAAATACTCTGGTGGGAAGCTACTGAAGTTATTTTTTCTTAAAATGGAACTTTTAGTATTAAAAGTGGACCCCTGGAAAGAGTGGTAAAAAAGGTCAAGCGATATGAATTCTTATTATTTATTAAGGAACAAGGATCATCAGGAGCTAAACAGCTCATCAGTGCAAGCGGAAAACATCTAAATTCCACTGTTAGCGCATAGGTTACCTGAGCCTGCAGCAAACCCAAAGTGACTTGATAGGTATCCATGGAAATAGCTGCTGGGGACTGTTGGGCAACAGAAACCGGGAACTTCACAGCATCAGCTGACAGATGGCAGCGCAATACCTAGACAGAAGAAAGAAGGCCATCTCCATGAACAAATGCGCAAGTCGTGGGTACACAAACATCGGGCCAACACATGAACCACAGCAACCTCATGAATTTGCTCCTTAAGCTACAGCAAGGATTCAGTAAGGCCACATTAGCTCACAAGATCCATTCTGCTTTTGATTGTAGGATCCCAACGTTAAAAGCCAGCAGTACTATCCCGGGCAACGATTAGCGCAAAGAACAAGCCCCACGTAGACTTCTGTAACTCGGCTCTATCGCTGCCTCTCACTCCTAACTTGAGTGCTCAGCTCTGCTGCCATGCCTCAGTCCTGACCTGCAGGAACCACCACAGCTATTCCAGTCCCAAGTGGACCCCCTCACAGCTCATGCCCAACTGCAGCTCTGGGCCAGTCCTATAGGGCAAGGTAATCTTGGTAACGCAGACTAGCAGGTAAGCGGAAAGAAATCATAGCGAGATCCAAGACGGAGAGCCTTACCATGCTGTGGTCCGACTGGTCTACGCAGGTCACGTGACTTATATTTGCAGTTGGTGGTAGGTGAGAACTCTCTTCAAATGTGATTTGCACTGAACTCTAGGGCAAGAGACTCCAGTTAGTTCCCAAGCAAGGGCAAAGCAGGTTTCAAACAGATCAGTAATTTCAACAAGAGGCCTCCAGAGCTCTTTCAGGGAACTCGCATACGGGCGCAGAGCTAACAGAGCAGCAGAGATATTCCAAACCACTGAAAGGTAAACCTTTCGTGGTCTGCTTACGGCATTACCGGTCTGTGGTAATCCGAATGGAGCCTGAAGCATTCCAAAACTGAGCACAAATGTGGTGACAGCAGGTTAAAGGAAATCTAAAGTCCCAGTAACTTGGCCTCAACTATGATGTTACCAAACATAACACCTTTCAGACAGTGATATTTCAGCTCCTATGTGCCTCCCCCCCGGCACCCCAAGCCTCTCACATGGCAAAGTGGCTCCCATCAAAAAGCATGCACGAGAGCATCTCTTCTGTTCTTTGCTTGTGCCTGCTATGAATTCCCAGCAGGAAGCAGCCAGACTTCTGGTGAAAGAGGGGTTGCAAGAAACTGACAGCCCCCAAGCACATACAGATTGCACACCACTCCTTTCAGGCTCCAAGGAGAGGCGGTATTTAGACAGAGGTGCACCGAGTAAAACCACTGTCACAGGTGGTAGTCAAGGCTTTGCCGAGCAGGGAGATGGAGGCGAGAACAGGTTGCCTAAGCCAAGGCTGTCCAGCTTCCAAACAGCTGGGGGCTGCGTGCCCTGCAGGCCACACCAGGGCAGGCTCCGCCCGCACAGCCCACGAAACCCACCCCCAACCCGCTCCTCCACTGCTGCACAGGAGACCCGTGCCCCCATTCCCCACTGCACCATATGCCGCAAGCTCACCCTCAGCCCTGCACACCCGAGGTGGAGAAGGAAGTGGCAAAGGAGGGCGGGGGAGCATAATAAAATTTTAAGCAACTTAAAACAGAGCTTCTTCATGACAAGTGCCAGACAGCCTTTAGCACTGGGAAGGATAGCACAAACTACAACAGTGAACTGCAGAGATGCAGATAATGAACTTCTCTTCTCCTTGTCCTGGAACCCGAGGACAGAGAGGCAGCCAAAACGGAGACGCAAAATTCAGAAGTAAAATGAGAAGCAGCTGTTGAACGAAGTGTAGTCAGGACCAAAGACACATCTCTGAGTGTTATGGGCTAGACCAAGATATTTAGAGAGCACCTTATTCCAGCCCTCTCTTCCCCCATTTGCCTGTCAAAGGGTTCCCCAGATCTTTCTTGGAGGCATCGCATGCTAGCTGGCACCTAAAGCAAGATACTAGTGTAGATGGATTGCAAGTCTGATTCTGTATGATTAGTCTTCTACCTTCTCATGCGCATCATATTTTGCAAAACAGAGAGGTGCACACAGCATGGCCTGAACATCCCGGCCTCAGTTATACTTGTGAAATTCATTAAGAGTGAAGAAAAGTTGTACAGACAGCGGTGCTAAAAAGCAAGACTGATCGCTTGAACAGGAACAGCCTTATAGAATAAACACAAGACAGGAACTCACTAAGACTTAAGCTATAATTCTGCCTCTGTTACTGATCGTTAGCAAGTCACTCCTTCTTGCCCACTTCCAAGTCTACAAACTGAAAATAACATTGACTCTATTTCCTTACAGTAACATTGGAGGGGGATTAGTAAACAGCCTTTGAAAATTAAAAAGTTACATCGATACTCAGAGTTAAAATCGAAAGAGAAGGAAACCTATGCGACTAAACAAGGACCAGTGGGAACATTTTCCTCCTGCTGCCAGATTTCTTAGCCTGAATGCCTCACAGTTGATCAAACCCACTTAACAAGCACCACATAGCCAAGATGGATCCTCTAGTGTCCTGACCGTTCAATGCCCTTGCGAAATATATACAGCTACTGTACTGCCCTTTCTGCAGTAATTCCACTGCCAAATTCTAGCTTTTCATAGACACGCACACGTTCTGGTTCTTCAGCAGGCACTGCTAAAAGGGAAAAACTCTGATAGCAGAAAAGCAGCAGCAGCTAAAAATAACTATCCAGAAGCACTTTAGGATTTTCACCTCTAGCTGAAATCTCCGAGCCCCCTTGGGGCCTAGAAAGGAGAACAGGAGGGGTGGCCTTGCTATATGGCTATCATGTGTAATGAGAACAAGCTCAGACTCCAATCACTCTTATCTATCAGGTGCAAGAGTTTGAAGTTGGTATGGATCGCAGAGGGGAGTAAAAAGCTCCTTATAACATTTTTCTCTGACAGAATTGCCATCAGGCCTAATCCAATCAAAGGAAAAAGCAGCAACACACAGCTGAGTAATACATTCTGACTTATCAAAACCAACTCTTTGTGACAACTGCATTTACGGATGGCAAAGACAAGGCGTACGGCAAACTGCTCAGCCCTGGGCTGTTGCTTGTTAGAAGATGTCAGGAAAATTTGCATTTACTTATTTGAATTTTAGTCTTGCATGTGTCCATCTTAACTGAAAAGGTATAAGAACTACAGAACAACAGCTGTCATGTTAATCTCTTCCCGTGCCCCCAACCTTAACATATCAAAACGGGTATCAGTCATATACGCCGGATCCTCGTCTTGCCAACTGCTGAAAAAAGTTGAAATTTTGCAAGAAAGGGGAACACAAGCAGAATTCTATCCCATCGCCACCATATTACAGTGTGCGGGGGGACGTAACACACGCAGCAGGAGCACGCTGGACGCGGCTGATACTTTTACATCTTCCACATATTTGTTGCTTCTCAGCAGCCCTATGGAGGTAAGAAGCTGCTACCGTGGCCTCAATAACAAAAAGGGGAAAGACACTGAAGAAATTAAATTATTTGCTCAACTTCCCCTGGCACATGAGGGACGCAGTCCGGATTAAAGCCTAGGGGCACCTGTATTCTGATCCCATACTGGCTCTGAGACAGCACACTGTTATCCAAAAGTCTCACATTAGAGACAGTGAACTTCATCTAGTCACTTGGATTTAAAACAGCAAATCAAAAAAAAAAAAAAAATCGTGTTCTAAAGGTCTAAATCAGCCTTTAGTCACATGCAGCTGCTCCCTCACTTTCTTCCCATTTTGGCACTCAGAACCTCAAGGGATTTTTTCCTCGAGCTGCTGAAACTCTTATGTCTCTTCTCATTGAGGACAAGTTTTTGGGATCAGAAATGAGGAAGGTCGTCACTAAAAGAAAGGTTATTAAAAATTCAATTTTACCCCCCCACATGCAAACACTGGAAACAAGTTCCAGGATGAGGACTTAAACTCTTAAGCAGGACTGTCCAACTGCCAGCCCATGGGGCCACATGTGGCCCACAAGGGGATACTTTCTCAGCCCAGCACTGTTCCCCCAGTCAATCCAGCTGCAACAGCAGCCAAATTCTCCAAGGTCCCCATCCTAAGAGCCTCAGGGCATACTGCAGGAAGCCAAGGGAGAGGGAGACTCCAGGCAAGGCGAGACGAGGGGAAAGCTGGGGCTACACAGGAAGCGGGGGTGGGAGAAGGGAATCATGCCTGCATGGGACAGCAAGAAGGGGAGGAGGCGACCCAGTGCTTTGGAGGCAACCCGTGCAGTGAAGCACGCTGTTGGGAGATGCGCCTGCGTGCGGCAGTGAAGGGGAGCGCACCTAGCACTTGGCCCAGTGGCCCATGGCTCTCCTGATATGGCCTGGGCAATACATGGGCCCCAGGGACTTAGAAGCTGTGCAGCCCTACTGTAAAGGAATCGGCATACAGACACAGAACCAGTGTCAGCCAAGCATGCTCTACAAGGAAAGGGGGCATCAGATGAACAACAACAAAGCTTCTGTACCCTACCACCACTCCCTGCACCCCTACAGGCTGGATGGGCCACGTCCCGTCCCTCTGAGGGCCAGGTCCTGCCAGTGGGACCAATCTGGTGCCTGGCGTGGGCACAGCAGGGCCCGATCCAGCCTCTGGTGAGGAGGGGAGAGGGAGCATCCCAGCCCCGATCCAGCCGTGTCAGCTCGAGGGGCACGGCCCAGCCTCAACCTAGACCCACAGGGGAGGGAGCGTGACCCGGCTCCAACCCAGCTGCATGCAGCTTGAGAAATAATTGCCCCTGCTGCCTAATATCCCAACCCAGGGAAAGCCTCGCTGGCTGAATCCCAGGGCACTGCAGGCTGAATTTGGCTAGTGGACTAGAGGGCGGTTCCTTCCTACGCAAGAAAATTTACACGGGTCTTTAAAAATCCACCATGTCAGGTCTTATCCAACTCCATACGTAGGTCCCAATTCTACCCACCAGGTCCCGCTGGACAGAGCAGCTCAGAGCCAGGTTTAGCTACATGTGCTTCCTTCTCTCTCACAATCTCCACGGCTCCCGTTAGGAGGGCAATCAGCAGCAGCTATGCTTTGCCTTGGAACACAGGCAAGCATTTTTGGTACCATGCAAGATGTTCCATCACTTGAATCTAGCAGCAGTCTAGATTAGACCCAAACAGCCCTTCCCACATGCACTCTCACATAACAGGATGTGGAAGAAGACCTCTCAGCTTCTGCTTCTCAACATCAAAAAGTCCCTTCTGTCTGCCAAAGCCATCACAAAGTTCCCCTTCTTTGACAGGCTGTGGAGCCTCATCTTTTGTTCACCCCCCAAGAGGTACAACGTGGAGAGCAGCAAACCAAGCTTCCTCCAGCACATCCCTGGACGGGGAGGGAGGTTTCTAAAGCCCAGTGCACATTAACCACCTCCGAGTCAACAAGAGGAGAGTTAATGCCATTTGCTTTGTGCTTTTATAAGGATGCCCGTCTTAGACTGATGCAACACTACCCATGCCTGATCCACTGGTAAAATCTAAGGCCATGGCAAATTTGTATTTGCAAAAACTTATTTGGGGGAGAGAAGATGAAAGTAGAGGGCTTTCTGTTGGACATAACTGCCTCAAGCAAGATACCGATCACGAATGTTCTCCTTTCCCTTTACGGCACCGAGGCACTGTTGGTTAACAGATGTATAAAACAACAGTTGGAACCAGTGCTGAGCTATGAGTATGTATGCTTGGGAGGGAAAGAGACAGATTTCTGCTGTGCCATGGGCAATAAGAGTCTCATCTGTGCCAATATTTTTGCTTGGAGCAGATGGTGGAGTGAATCTAATAGTCCTTTTTCTGGAGTAGAGAGCAGGGATTTGCAACTAGTGACCGTTATCAGTGGGCTGCGGTGGTATAGGTAGTAAGGCACGTGGTTGACAGCCCGGGGGGTCACAAGTTCGAGGCCGTAACAAAAGTGCTCCTGGCGCAGCCCTGTCAGATTCCAGCAAGTCTGTGAATTCTGCCAAATAGCTCATTGCAAAGGACACTAAGGAAGAAGCACTGCCAGCGTCCCAGAGGATGCTCATTAAGCTGTTGCTGTAAAGCACGTTGACTTATGCACCTCTGTCACCAACACTACCCCATCTACTGTTCCCTCCACCGTGCGTCCTTTTCTACACTACTCCTTGCACTATGCATGCCTTTACTCTTCTACCTCACCACCTTCCTCATAACTCTCCTTTCCAAGTTCTTCCTTTTGTAATGCCCATATTTTGCAAGTTCCTCCCCTGTACACACACACACACACACACACACACTGAAGAAAGCAGCATACTTCAAATCTGCACTTGTAGCAAGCTTCACAGATTTGACCAGCTCTGCCTTTTAAGACTCACTTTGGCACTCAGAAATAGTACTATTTTAGAAATAGTATGCACCTGTAAAAAGGGACCATGTCAGTCAGCTGAGGGATAGTAATGAATCTGACCAACTGCATGGTGCTTTACACTCAGGGGAGAACAGCAGGGGAGAGAATCTTGATCACCGGACATCTTCAAGCATCAAAGTATTTCTTGCTTAGCTTCACCAGCATCTCTATAAAGGTTTTGACTTCCATCATCACTAACCTCACCCTGTTTACACACAGCCACGCAATTTGACCAAGACATTAGAATCAACAGAGAATTCTACAAGTTATACATATGCCATATATAGAGCAGCATCTACTTGCGCTGAATCTAAATCTACCTGCTAGTAATGTCATTAGCCTGCCCCTGCCATTCTTGTTCTCAGTTTACTGTGTGGGGTAATGTAAGGACCAGCCCTTATAATGATAGGAGAGCTCTATTTAGCTAGGGAAGAGGCTGAGTCAAGGTTTGTGGACCCAGAAATACAGCCATGTTTAATGTATATTGGGGGGGGGGGTTCTAACTAACCTGCAGCAATGTCAGAACACAGAACTCATTTTAAGGAATGCAGACAGCAGAAAGAAGTTCCACTGACCCACGAGTTACTGAGAAAAACTGACTTACAGACAAGAAGAGCTACACGGGATTCCACACAACTCAGCACAAAGTAGGTGGAAGATGAGTAGGTCATCCAGGTTATTCAAAAATTATTGTCAGACAACCATATCGTCAGCTATTTTAAGTTCAGACCAGGTAAGGCACAAGCAGGAATGCAAGCTTCCCTCAAACTGCTTCTGCCATTGTGAGATGCCACACCAGGGCCTTGCAGGAATAACTTCACCTTGGGGGCCAGAGCTCTTTCCCCTGGCTCAGCTAGGTTCCAGGCATGGATGGAGAGTACAGTGCCATAAGCCTTTTAGCTTTGGACTAGTGTTGTGCCTGGCAGGGGAAGCACCGTGACCACATAGGCAGGCTCCCCAGGGCAGGTGATTGTCTCTGATGTCATCCATCGGAGATTCTTTTTGGTGTTGGGTGGTGCACTCCATGCATTGACCTGGTATTGCAGTGCTTCCAGGACCGGTGCAAAAAAAACCAGGAAAAAAAAAAAAGTTACGTTAGAACTGGCAAGCTTGGACTAGTCTCCTAAAGCATTCAAAAAGGGAGAGCTGGTCAAATTCTTCAAACAAAAGCTGTGATTTTCCTTTTTCAAATGCAAGACTCCCTGTTCTCTCTATTAATCATTGTGTGCGCACACATTATGCTAAATATTAAGACATTAACAAGATTCAGCAACAGCAGCAATCGCTTTTAGAGAACATGATCAACTCCAGGTGGACAGACACTTTCATGGATATCCCTATTTTTGTCAAAGTAACAAACACTCGGTCAAAGACCATCTTTTCCATAAAACTGTTCAAGTTTTGAACCTGATCCTGTTATTCAGTTTTACGGATAACCCAGCCCTAAACTACCTGTGAAGATCTCCTCCTTTCACACAGCACAAATTGCACTGGGCTCAGAAAATATCATTGCCAATATGGGATGCCGGCTGTTAATTTTAGATTGAAAACGTTACCAACGTGTGCCAAAAGACAACAGTGATTTTGTTTGTTGACTGTTTAACAAGAGGATTTTCCCTTGCCACGGGCAACAGAATAAGAAATGCCGCTTGTTTGATATCTTTGACTGGACTGGATTTATTGTCAACGTGAGGAATTTTGTGCCCCAAAGTTTGTCCGACATGTTTCCCCCCAACTAGGAAGTCATCCAATAAAAGGTAAGTCCACAAAAATTGTGCAGCTCTCATTTTCCCTGAACCATCACTCCAACAGCAGAGACAATAACAGCACCTAAGCACAAGCCTACTTTTCAGTAGCTACACATTACATAAATATTCACTTGGAAAATAAGGCTTTTTTTCCCCACAGTTTTGGTGAAATACTAATTAAGCCACCTTAGAGAACTAAAACTCATTCTATAGTAAGTTTTTAACTTACTGTTTGTAGCTCACAGTACAGGGGCCCCAAAAACTCATTCGGTGTCTCACGAAGTTAAGACAATTTCTCCTTTCTAAAGCCGAATAAAGTAACGAACGCTCTTACTTGAAAATTCAAACTGTACGTGGCAGTTACCTGATGGACAGGCACACCGTTGTCATCAAATCAAAAGCAGGTTTAATCCCAACTTTTAACAGACAAAAGAATCCAGCTATATTTGCAGAATCACTCCTTAATGAGGTTGGTTTGCTTCTACCTTTCCAGTTTACAACTGAGGGACTGTTTTCCCCACTTGTCTCTCCACTGCCACTGAGATTAGGGAGCTTCATACAAAGAACCACCAGAAACACATCTGACCTTAAAATAAGCCAAACAAAAGAGGTGAACAGGCAATTCCAGGCCCAGGCCAGCCACTACAAGTAACTGCTTTGGATTTTCCTTCCGCACCCCACCTCCCTCCCCTCCCCCCCCACTTTCAGGGCCAAACCAGTTCCAAATTGAATTCTAAATTTCAACCGAGCAGAACTCAGTCATTCAAATCTGTGTGACACTACCACTGGCAAGTATCTTAACTCTCAGACACATCAGTCTTGGGCTTCATATACTCCCAAACCCACGGCAGGCCTCATCTATCCAAGCCCCAAGACCTTAGAGTTCAGACGCCCCATAGTCTCACTTGCCCCTAGCCAAAACAGTGAAGGAGCAAGCTAGGGGGGCAAGTCCAAAGGCAATCCCCCATTGCCACAAACTGCAGGGCCGAGACCCTTGCGTTTGGAGGCATCTGCAGACTCTTGCCAGGGTCAGCCTGCCCACAGTGCAAGGGACAAGTCTTCACCCTCTAACTACTCTTAAGTCCATCCAAGACCAAGACGACAGTATCTTCCCTGCCACTGCTTTGCTTCTACTCGCCAATATGGACTGCCCCCCTCTCCAAGTTCAAAACGTGAAGGAGTCAGTGCGCCCGAGGCAGGCTTATTGGCTATACAGTCACTGTGGGCCTATGCCCACAAGCAAAGTACACGTTTCCCTTTCAATGGTTAGGAGGCCATGAAAGGTATAACACCTGAAGGGCTGGGATAAAGCATGACAGAACAGGAGCAGAAGTGCAGGTCCAAGGTCAGTTACTAGGGTGCCGGGGGGAAAACCCAGCGATTAGCATTATCACCTCTGCCGCTCCAGCTTTCTCATTCAAGTAAAACACCTGCCAAATTACCGTATTTACCCAAATCCAAGACGACCTGATATTTGAGACGTCCATAATCTAATTGTTGAGGGGCTATGGAAAAATTTATAAATTGGTTATGGTTTTCCATTTACAGAATTTAATTATTGTAAGGTCGTCTTAAATTTGCACCCTTCTCCACCACTGCTGCAGTGAGAAAAAGCAGTGGCAGGGGGAGACCGTGGGGGAGGAGAAAGGCGGGGCTTGAACCCTGCCCCCCCCACACACACACCGCCCCCCCCTTGCCTTCTGCATACCTCCCACCCCTCCCAGCCTACTGTCTGATGACAGCTTGTGTAGCTGGGATGAGTGATACACAGAGTCAAATGGCAGTTCACACAACATGGTTATTTAATGCAAGATCAGCCCTCCTTCTACTCCTCAAGCTTATTAAACCTCTGTTCATCTGGCCAAACTGTAAAAGGTGCCAAGTAATCCTCACTGTAGTTTAACTGCCTGTAGGATAGTCATTTATATTACTCCCCACAACGTTTCCTCCAGAAAAACAGGTGCCGCTTTGTGTAGCTCTGGTATATTTTATTTAAAATGCCAAGCATTTTTTCCAGTCTACCTTTCATTTCACCATCTTCTTCACAGACACTTCCTAAGTGTTGCAATTCAAGTGTTCGTTCACCACTAGAGAAGCATTTCCCTAAAGATAGTGGAACGGCACTGATGTGTAGACAAGGCACGGTTGCATGGTGTTTCTTTCACTGCCTGATTGATGTGCTAGGCTCAGTGGTACTAGTTTGCCTTCCGACAAGGTCTGCTTTGGGCATCTCATCAGCACAGCGGGTTAATCACCTGGGACTTACCTGGAGTGAAGCCCTTAACTGCAGGAACATGCTGGAAAGTTAGCCGCTTTACTGTACCGACCGCACAGTAAAAGCTCACATGAGCCTCTAGGGCAGGAGACCCTGGTAATCGGGCTGGACTTGTGCAGCGCAGCCAGGGCCTGGGGCTTTCCTGCTGGGCACCAGGCCGTGCCCCTGCCCCGAGCCCCCCGCGCACGCGCACCTTTCAGATCCGTTCCCCTCCTCTCACGTTAACATGGGGGCATGACTTTGAGCGCACCAACTGCCTCCCGCCCCGCCCGGTCCCTCTCCCTGCGGGCGCGGCCGGGACCCCGAGGAGCCCCGCGCCCCCAGCGCCTTACCCCGCGGCGGCAGGCCTGCTCGTTGAGGGCGCGCAGCCAGGCGCGCTGCCAGCTGTGGCGGA
>NW_017728936.1:12214237-12215992 GCF_001723895.1 Crocodylus porosus | reverse complement strand
GCGCGCGCAGCGTGGGGGGGCGGGGCTGACGGTGACAGCGACGCGGCTGCCCCGTCTGCTCCGGCCTTAAAGGCGCCGCTGCCCACCGGTCCTGCGCCAGGCCACAGCACGAGGAGCTGCCACGTCGGAACAGCGGTTCAGGGCTCGGGCCCGGGCTCTCGTCACGGCCGGCTGGGCTCTGCTCTGCCTGGCGGTCCCTCCTTCCGTGGGCCCGGTTTTCTCTCTTTAAAACGCCCAAATTCGCGCGTGGACAAAAATTTCAAAATCTCCGATTAACCCCTCCCCCAAATCCACGGCTCCCCATGATTAAAAAGAAACGCCACCGTATGTATATAGATAGGCACGGTTCTATCTTTTATTAGACCAGCTGAGCAGACGTTTCGCTAAAAACATCCGCTCAACAGCCATCAAACGAGGAGACAAAACATTAGGAATTATCAGGAAGGCAACTGGAAGCACAAGGGAGCCGGCGCGGTGCCCAGGCCTGGTCCCGGAAGGACGCGGGGCGGCGACCAGGATGATCGGTGCTTGGGGCGGCGGCTTCCGCATGAGCAGAGGCTGGAGGGCGACGTCTATTCCGGTTAGAGGAGACGCGATAAGGGCCCACAACACTGAACGGGGAAGGGCAAGTCAGTAGGGATGTGTTTGCTCCCTCGCTCAATACCCGGGCTGGTGAAACCAGGAGGCAGTACGTTTAAAACTAACCAAAGGAGGTTTTCCCACACAGCCTGTGGAATGGGGAACTCATGGCCACAAGATGTCGTGGAAGCTGGCACTTTAGCGACAGATCCTGGGGGAGAAGGACACCACTAGTGAGCGAGCACGCGGATTAAGGAGACAACGTCTGAATCAGAGCTTCCTAGGCCTGAAACGGTGGAATCCACAGGTGTCATCACCTCCACCCTCTGCCTGACCTCGGGAATGACAGTCCTCGCAGGACCGGGACTGAGATCAAAACAACCATCACAGCCCGCTGCCAAACACTCCCCTCTCACCTGCTGTTGGGGCACTTCCCTGCTTTCAGAGACAAATTTTAGGAACATAAATGTGACATAATTGAGTAGAAGTCACTGCCATCTTTTCTCCCGCAAGGAATAAATCACTGGACTGCCGAATGTCTTCAAGGCTAAACTACTACATTTATTAGAGCTATAATAACGGTCCTTATTGCGCACGGGCATGCAGGATAACATTTGACATGGCTTCTCTCGTCCACAAATCCAGGCGCCGCATCGAGCATTAGCCTCTTTCTACAGGCGGATGCAGGAGCAGTGGAGTGGCGTGCCCACGTCACACAGCAGCAGTCCCCGCTTCCCCGAGTCGCTGATCTGCAGCGGGAGCTCCGTGGCTCAGAAGAAATGACATCCAGGGGTTGACCCGGCGCCATACGCAGCCAACACGAAGGGGCCTAGTGTAGCTAAACGCCCGGATCTGGGCATGACACGAGCACACTGCGCTTGGGCTCCGCTCGGTCGCGCGCCTGCTGCAGGGGGCTCCCGCCCCTTCCCACTGACGTGCGTAACGTGGCCAACTGCCGGCACCGCGGCCGCGGTCCTGGGGCCCAGGAACCCGCTGCTTCACTGCTTCGGTGCCCCGGCCGCACGCTCTCCTGCCCTGCGGCCGATGCTTCCGTGCCCAGGCCGACTCTTCCCGGGCTGGGCACGGCCCCGCCACGACAGCCTCTGCCGCGCCGGGGGCCAGGGCGGCCCCAGCGGTCGGAGCTGCTTCAGCCCCGGGCGGGGCGCGGGGCAGGGC
>NW_017728936.1:12194093-12213981 GCF_001723895.1 Crocodylus porosus | reverse complement strand
CATGGCGGCCGCCCGAGCCGGGTGAGGCGCCCGGTAGCGCCTGCCGGAAGCGCGCTGGCTGGACCGGACGGGACGCGGCGGCAGCGGCGAGAGCCCGGCCCCGCGGGAGCCTCGGCCGCCCGAGATGGGGCTGCCCGTGATCCCGCTGCTGATCAACGTGTGCGGCTCGCTGCTGGGGCTGGCGGCGACCGTGACGCTGATCCCCGCCTTCAAGGACCACTTCATCGCGGCCAAGCTCTTCGGCATCGACCTGAACAAAACCTCCAGGCAGCCCGTGTGAGTGAGTGACGAGGCGCGCGAGGCAGGGCCGAGGGCATCTCCTCCTGTCGCCGGTCCCTTTACTGCAAACACAGACCAGCCAGAGGCCGCACGCGGGTTAGGGGGGGAGGTGAGCCGTGCTGCCCTGCTCCGGGTGTCTACTAACCCTACCTAGAAAAGTCAAGCCCCAACGATAAATACTCGGATAAAGACCCAGAACTGCAATTGCTCTTGCAAAGCCCCACAAGAGAATCAAATAACTGAAGAAATCCAAAATACTCACGTAAAACGGCTCCGACTTGGAATTTTTATTGAGCGCATAAAAATATTACAAAGTCAAGGCTATAAAGGGCCAAAACGTAGGTCAGTCTCACCGAAGTAGGGAGCAATTTCATGGGTTTTTACTCAGAAGTCAAAAGCATTGACTTGTAATCATAACGCTACCTTTCAATTAAACGTTAAATCATGCCTTGAGGAGAGATGATCTGGCGTGAATGATCTTTGCAGATACGGAGTTAAAACGTG
The DNA here is from genome assembly GCF_001723895.1 of Crocodylus porosus. NCBI lineage: Eukaryota > Metazoa > Chordata > Crocodylia > Crocodylidae > Crocodylus > Crocodylus porosus. The sequence goes on along the minus strand of NW_017728936.1, from coordinate 12,213,198 downwards.
TTTAGTGGTGAAAATTTATTTGTGCCTGAAAGCTTGGAAAGAACAGCATTTCCAACTGTTTAGATGGTCTAATAAAAATTAACTGTCAGGAGTGTTATGTCCAAATGGTTGCAGTTAGCCGAGTCCTGCTGATGAATCCAGTAGTAGAGAAGCAGTGAAAATGAAACGGCACTGCTGGCATGCCAGGCTAGCTTTCAAGAAGTCAGTGCTGTGTAAGAACCAATGTTTGTTTGTTTTTTTACCCCATTTGCCTATTTCAGCCCTGAATCCCAAGGTGTGATCAGTGGAGCAGTGTTTTTGATCATCCTTTTCTGCTTCATTCCTGTGCCCTTTCTGAGCTGTTTTGTAGAGGAGCAGTGCAAGGTATTTCCTTACCATGAGGTGAGTGAATTTCTTCACAGTGCTCAACAAAGCCTGTTTGTTTCAGCACCCCGATGGGAATAGTTGACAAGCACTCGTGTTTGGCTGGGTCCTCAAAAGTATCCCATCTCAAAGACAAACACATCTTCATTTGGCATCCGAGCAGGAGGGTTGGTGCCTGATGTATTTGTAATAACCGCTGTGCTGTCGTCTCTCCTCTCAAGTTTGTGGAGCTCATCGGTTCCCTGCTTGCCATCTGCTGTATGATTTTCCTGGGCTTTGCGGATGATGTTTTGAACCTGCGTTGGCGACACAAGCTGCTACTTCCCACCATGGCCTCCCTTCCTCTCCTAATGGTTTACTTCACCAACTTTGGGAACACGACAATTGTGGTGCCAAAGCCCTTCCGGGTACTGCTGGGTCTGCACTTGGACCTGGGTGAGTGATAGAGCACCAGAGGCCATCATCTTGGAGACCTGAGCATGGAAGCTGTGCGGGTGGCAGCTGGCAACTTGTAGTCTGTTGCGGCCTTCCTCCACAAGGGATTGTCCCAGTAGAACCATTGGCAGAGACAGCAGACTCTAGCAGCGGACAGCTCTATTGATAGGTCTGTCCAATTAATGCAGCAATTTAGAATTTGCTTTGCTTTGTCCAGATACACTCCAAATGTCTTCACAGGGCGAGACCCTAAGTCCAGTGAGTTCCAAGTGCTAATGGCATTCAGGTGAGAACAGCAAATAGATCAAAGCACAGAAGTAGTTATCTGAAGACTTTGATTCCATTCTCAGTTCTGCCCTTGACTAGTCTTGGAATTTCTGCTCTGCTTCACTTCCTACAAATGTGAAAGTGTGTGTATGTGTGTAAGGAAGAATGTGTTTCTTTAACTATTGTGAAATGTGCTGAGCTCACAAGACAGAAGACAAAGGTAAAATGTTTGCTTGGCATTACATTGAATGTACATCTTGTGAAAACTCGGAAGTGAAGTTCCTTGGTTCTGTCTGTGATTGCAGGTATCCTGTACTATGTGTACATGGGCATGCTCGCAGTCTTTTGCACCAATGCCATCAACATTCTCGCTGGAATTAATGGGCTTGAGGCAGGACAGTCTTTGGTGATTGCTGCCTCCATCATCATTTTCAACATTGTTGAATTAAATGGTAAGGAAAGGACTTGTGTCTTTTTGGGGTGCAAAAACCCATGGAAGATATTGCCTCAAACATGGAGGAAGTTGATGTACTGGAAGATCTGTAGGATTGCAAAAGTGGACTAAAAAGAAGGGAAAGGGGGGGCTTGGAGTCTATTGCCAGGCACTGTATACAGACCTTAAGGTAGTTAGATCCATGCACTGACTCCAAGACTTCCTCTGGATCCCTGATTATTACTAATTTGTTCCGTGTCCCTCTTCCACAGGAGATTATCAAGATGATCATATTTTTTCTCTCTACTTCATGATTCCTTTTTTTTTCACCACGCTGGGGCTGCTTTATCACAACTGGTAAGAGCCTGGAAGGAGAAAACTTGTATTTAAGAGCTTCATAAAGAGTCCTGCCCCTACACCTTTGACTTGGAGGACAGATGTTGCTCTGAGAACCAATCCCACAGCTGCCTGCAGTGGATACAGACTGTGGAGATGTAGATGGCCTCTGGGACAAAGCTGAGATCTGCAAAGGACAGTCTGGGTTACTTTTGGATTGGAATGACTTTATGCAACAGAGCAGTGATTCTCAACCAGGGTGCCTTAAGATCCTTTCAAAGGTGCTGCAGGGAGCCATGTAATGTTAGCACGGTTAGGTATGCAAACACGGTTCACAGGTTAACTCAGAAATTTAAAACAGGAATTCACAGTGTCAAAAATATTCTGACCTGCCTTGGGCTTTCTGGGTTCTTTGCAGCAGCAGAATTGCTCTCATATTTCTCTACTCAAAAATGATTGGCATTTGCCAGGGGATGCCTTTCATCTGATATGGTTGAGAACCACTGTAATAGAGCAGTAGTCTTCAAACACCCTTAAGTCACAGAACCCTTTCATATCGCTTTCTACTGTGGAACCCTTACCCCTATCCTAAAGACTCGACACAGAGCCAGGCAACCTGGTCCCAGTGTCGGCACACCGGCTTCTGGCCCTCTCGGCCCTTACCCGCAAGCTCTTTGCAGAACCCGGAACGGCCTGTCGTGGAACTCCAGAGTTCCTAGGAACACACTTTGAAAACCACTGCAATAGAGTCAGTAGTCAAGGTGATCCTTGCTGAATAGACAGGCATATTCTGGGATTGCGATGCAGAGACTTATTGTATAATTGCAGTTGCAATGTCTGGGCATTTCCTGCTCGTGGCAGGATACAAAGATGGTAAGATTTGCCCAGAGAAACTGCAGTTGCAACAGTAGCAAGGTTCTGTTCACATTCCGTGAGGCAGCTAAAAGCGGTACGCCGATGCGCCTGAGCTTGTAATCATCTCCCATGGTAAGGTAATGATAGAAACACTCTTTACATTAGTACATATAATTACTTTGTCAGCAGCACTATAGGTCTGCCAGATAGAAAGCTGGAAACTCTTTAGCCTGGACTGGAATCAGTCCAGCTGGGGCTGCAGTTGTCCTGCTCCTTGACCTGCCAGGTACTAATCCAGTGTCAGCAGAATAGTTTATGACAACAGTACTCCTAGCAAACTCTCATGGGTAGGCGTGAGCAGGAAGAATGGACATAAAACATATTTGCCAAAATAAAGAGTTTAACTTAGAATTGGGAAACTCTTAAAAGCATTTACCGGCGGGGGCGGGGGTCACGAAGATTAAAATGATTCTTCCTGTAACCACAACTCGTACAGTCGTGCCATGGTTGGCAAAGGTTTGGGTGTTCCTGTTGGACGTAAAGATGAACGGGAGTGTCTTTTTGAGGCTCTTATCATAAAGAAGCAAAGAGGGGAAGCTTAAAGACGTAACAGTATTTATAGCATGACTATTCCCTGTGGTCTGAGACTCAAATTAGTATTTCTCATGCCATTCTGAGTGAGCAGAGTGTACGAGAGATTCAAGATGAATAGGAAGCTGTCTCGAACGAATGCATAGAATGGGAGTTAGGGTACCAGGTCCTGCAACTGATGCCTCGTATGCCCTTGGGCAGATCACTTAAATCCTTTGTGTCCCAGTTCTCTCCAGCACGTGCCCCATAATTCAGAGGAAGACTTCAGACTCCCAAGCCTGTGCCTTTCATTGATCATAGATAATATCTGTCCTTGCAGTCTTAACAGGAGAAAGGTTTCTCGTTAGAACAAGTCCCCTGCCTACTAAAATCTGCCTAACATATACATATCATATTTGAAATCCCCAGTGTCACTGGGAATGTCATATTTGTGTGTCATTGATTTTTAGCTCATGCTGCACCCCATCCTCACACTTTCTTGTGTGGCTTGCAGGTACCCGTCCCGTGTTTTTGTGGGGGACACATTCTGCTATTTTGCTGGCATGACCTTTGCTGTGGTAGGGATCCTTGGGCACTTCAGCAAGACAATGCTGCTCTTCTTCCTCCCACAAGTGCTCAACTTCCTGTATTCGCTACCTCAGCTCTTTCACGTCATTCCTTGCCCCCGACATCGGCTGCCCAGGTAAGAAGCATGTAAGTGACTGAGAGTAAGAAGTAATGTGACAGTACCTGTGAGGCAGTTTGTTTCTGGCTTGGTGCTAGGGCTGAAGCCGGTGGAATAGTCTCGGTGGAATCTTTGAAGGGTATTAATGGACACAATCTAGTCTCTATGGTTGGGGGAGGGAGTGAAAATGGACATGTAGCCCTTATTCACCAACTAGGATTGAGAAAGATACCAGAGCTGTGGGGAATTCTATTCGCTAAGTACTGCCCTTCCTTGTGGTCGGGAACAGCATGGCCATAAATCGAATAAATCTTGTGATTTTTATGGTTGCACCATTGTTGCTGTTTTGTGCAACGTTCAAGCTTTAATTCTGAAAAAAATGAAAACACCTTTTTGTATGGCAAAAAGTTGAATGTCAAGGAACGAGTTGCTGCCCTGTCAAAGCAGTCTGGCAAGCAACTCTCCAGCCGAATGCCTAGCATAAAAGCCCAAATCGCTCAGTGTGTAACTACCTGATTCTCAGAGGGTACAAACTAGTGCCCCAATGAACGCTAACAGAACTGTACTTAGATTTTATACCTTCAAAGAGCTTAGGCTGCCTATCAAGTCAAATTAAATACAGCTTTCACCGGATAAGGTTGAGTCATAGCATGTGGGTTTCTTTCTAGCCTCATTAAGAAATAATTTTTCAGTCCTGCAAAGCTGGAGCTGTAACTTAAGTTGCTAACTAGTTCGCATTTCTATTTTCCCAGCCACATGGGCGAGGTAGAACCGTGGCTGCTTAGCTGAGAGGCTGTTCTAATGCAATCCTCTGGCAGTTTTTGCAGTGTAGATAGTCCCTACCTACACCGTGCGTGTTCTGCCTTGCTTTTAGATCCATACAACCTTCTGTAAAGCAGTAACAAAAAAGGTTTCTGCCACTTCTGCTCCATGTGGTGGGCCCAGTGCTGGGGGCTGATCCGGTCCCTGCTCAGGCAAATGGAGGCAAACAAGTCGTTAAATAAGTTAGCTTTGTCGTCTGGTGTGACGACCAAATTTCCTAGCGTGTCTTGCAGGGGCCCCACGTTACCCGGTACCTTCTTTTTGCCCCCTGTCACGTTCATAAGATTACTCCCACTTTTGGCACCGCCTGCTTTTTAGACCACTCCTAGGTCTGCTTTATGCAGGGATTCAGTTGTCTCTTTTGGTATAATTAAAATGCATTTTGCTGTGCCTTTCAGGTTAAATCCTGCTACAGGGAAACTGGAAATGAGCTACTCCAAATTTAAAACCAAGAGTCTGTCAACCCTGGGAGCATGCATTCTGAAGGTCAGTCAGCCACTGTGCTCTGAAGGATAATACCTTTGTTACAGCCCGAGTCATTTCCTCTGAACAACATAGAACTTTGGTTAAAAAACAAAACGAAACAAAACGGGCCTCTTGTAGTCTGAGCCCCGTGCTGGGTGCTCACATTTATTAGAATCCCTCCAAAATGAAGCTTAGCTGCATCCGGCCTGATTTAAATCTGTCCCTAGAATCAAACCCCAGGAGTGGCACAGGAGAAGAGATCACTGATAGGATGTACGGAAGAAACTTTTATCACAACCCTACCAGACCCCAACTAGTGAGTGTCTATTTCATCCAGTTGAATGGTGGTAAAATGTCTTTCCCAGGTATCAGAGAGCTTGCGCTTTGTAGACGTAAGACAGGGAGTGGATGAAGATGGAGAATACACAGAATGCAACAACATGACTATCATTAACTTTGTTATAAAGCTTATTGGACCAACCCCAGAGCAAACACTCACCATCGTGCTGCTACTCATCCAGGTCAGGCAAATGGTCTTTTGGATAGAAGAGCCTGCTCGCTGATACAGGGCTGTCCAACTGGTGTCCCACAGGTTGCATGCAGGCTCCTCGTCCCCCTGCTGCCCCCGCATCCTCTCCCACCCCCCAAATCGCTCCTGCTGCTATGGTCAGGATCTCTGAGCTCTCCCTCTTTCCCCTCCAGCTTGTGTCTTGCCTTCATTCCTGGGGGCTGGGCAGAGCTGTGTAGAATGGCCTGGGCTGCCTGTGCGGCTGGAGGGGGAGGAGCTGAGCTGCCCATGCTGCATGCAGCCCATAGGGGTCTGTGGTCTGTGGTGCCCCCATGGCCCAGAAGTTGGACTGCCCTATTCTAATAGATAGCACAGTCAAAGCAAAATATTCTGGTTTAAGGGACATTTGAATTCCCCCTGGCTTTGTCTTATATCTCATGTCTCCCTTTCCATTCCACTACTTCATGGGTTGCTCCCCGCCTGTGCGTGAAGTGGTGAAGGCCTGACAGGCATCTCTGTTGCCTATTCCAACTCTGTATGTACGCACACGAGCTATCCCCTCCCCTCTCTAGGTAGCTGTGACTCCACTACAAAGATCCTCTCTAAGGAGCACTGCAAGGAACTCTCATCACCCATCATGCCCCCCTCAACACACATGCCAATAGCACCATTTCTAGTTAAGTCGTCTCACTTAGGCAGACCACATGCTGAAGTCCCAAATGCTTTCCAGGGGGCTAGGCACTGGCCAAGTGCTAGTCAACTCACCATTGCATTTTCTTTTCTTCTTTCTAGATTCTGGGCAGCACAATTGCATTTCTGATCAGATACCAGCTAGTGCGCTTGTTCTATGATGTCTGACAGATGTCAGGAGAAAGGGAAATGCCAGCTCCTCCTAATCAGTCGCTTATTTTCTCTGGTTCTGATCCAGATGACTGAAATGGTCCTGTGTTCGCCCTGGACGTCTCAGGACTGCCTTCCAGATGCCAGGAAAGACTCTGGGGCACAAGTCTAATTATTTTTTTGTTTGTTTCCGCCTCGGTTGGAAAGAGCAGGAATCTGACAGATTCTACTGTTAAAGTTACATGAGCGTCATTACTTCCTAGAGATCCTAATGAACGGGACTAACCTGCACGTGCAAAGACACAAGTATGATCTGAGTCTTCTGGCCAAGACGATGGGGTAGAGGTAGAGGAGGATCAGCCATAGTTCCTTTCATCTTGTGAAATACATTGTTTTGCCTGAAATATGCAAAGGATCAACCTGCAACAACAGCTGCAGTCTCTTCTGGACTCTATATACGGGACAGTCTGCTCCAGTTTCATGTTTCTGCCACAGATACGGAATAAGCCACTTTTCAGCATATCTGCAACTCCGAAACAAGATGTTCAGGTCATGTAATCTGACTACAGAATAGCTTCCCATTCCTCTCTCTGCCACAGGGATAAAAGGTTGAAACACAATTAAACTATATCAGTTATACATAGCTATGACACCCTCTTGTAGAGAATGATCATATCTATTGCAGCATCTGTTCTCCCACTTTTCACTGTTGCTGACATTGTTTCCTGCTGAAGGGTCATGAAGTTTCCCTAGCCTTTGATTCATGGCACCTCTAGCACCAAAATACCCATGCTCTTTCACGTGTCTCATCAATGATAAAAACAAAAAATACCTTCCACTTATTTGTGTGTTAGCAGCCATCAGACCCCCTGGTCCTAATGCTTTTCCCTTCATTCAAATGATTATTTGTTAATTTTTCTCATTGCACTTTTTTCAGCATGACGGTGCTTTAGCGTTATTATTTATACAGGGAAAATAATGTCATTCAAATGGCAAGGCACTAGAACAACAGAAGTAAAATAATACGGTGTGGGAACCGAATTGCCCCACCGGACTTTAATTAGGATACCACTGTTAACGTCCCTGTTGTACTGTCCTTATGACTTGAACTTAATTACAAGGAGTGATTATAGCCTCAGGCTACCACGGTCTGTTTATAGAGAAAATAAATCACTGGGGACTTTTCCCCCAGCTTTCATGGCCTCGTTTCCCCTGTGTTGTGCATAACCCTGCGTGTCCCTGGGGTTGGGAGGAGTGTCACCATAGTGTGCGCTGGACCAGTGGCCTGCTGAGCCCTGGACCAGCCGATGCTCCTGGGTACTCGAGCTAATGCGGGCTACAGGACACAGGCTGTCAACCGCTCCTGAGCGGGGCGGGGCCCGGCTGTCCTGCCGAAAGCACGAGCGCAGCAGCGTTGAGAAACGGGAAGCCCTGCTTCCCCGGGGGCGGGGGCAAGGCAGAAAGCGGGAAACGGCCCCCGCGGGCCTGCAGGGCTACCCGGGGCGCTCGGGGACCGTCCGCGCTGGAGAACCGGAGCTCTAGCAAGGAGCCCTGCCTGCTCAAGCGCGCGGGAGCGCCAGGCTCCGGAGGAGCCAGGGCTGCGCTTCGTGCCCCAAGACAGGCCCGGACGCCGGGGGCTCCGAGCCGGCCCGCGGGAGGCGCTGCCCGGCGCGGGGTAGAGAGCGCCCCAGGGCCGCGCCAGACACTCACCCTGAAGCGGCCGCGGGTCGGGGCCTGGCGCGCGCAGGCAGCTAGAGCGAAAAAGGCCGCGCGCCCTTCGCGGTTTGAATTTGGCGCCCTACTTTGCCATTGGCTCACAGAAGCAGCCAGTGAGAGCCCGGCTGGATCACAACGGCGCCCAATGAGCCAGCGCGCCCATTCTGCGCGGCCAATCGCAGCGCGGGCGGCCGCGCCGGCCAATGGGGCGAGCGCGCCGGCGGAGCGCAGGCTACAAGGGAGCGCGCAGCGCGGCTGGGCCCAGTCTACGCCGAAGCCTCGTTCGTCGCTAAGCGCAGACGCCATGTCCGGCCGCGGCAAGAGCGGCAGCAAGGCCCGTGCCAAGGCCAAGTCGCGCTCGTCGCGCGCGGGACTGCAATTCCCCGTGGGCCGCGTGCACCGCCTGCTGCGGCGCGGGCACTATGCGGAGCGCGTGGGCGCCGGCGCGCCCGTCTACCTGGCGGCCGTGCTGGAGTACCTGACGGCCGAGATCCTGGAGCTGGCAGGCAACGCGGCGCGCGACAACAAGAAGACGCGCATCATCCCGCGGCACTTGCAGCTGGCTGTGCGCAACGATGAGGAGCTCAACAAGCTGCTGGGCGGCGTCACCATCGCGCAGGGCGGCGTGCTGCCCAACATCCAGGCCGTACTGCTGCCCAAGAAGGCGGGCGGCGGCCCGCTCAAGGCCGGCAAGAAGGGCGGCGGCGTCCAGCAGTCGCAAGAGTACTAGCGCCCCCGCCCCTCGCCCCCCACAACGGCCCTTTTCAGGGCCACCCACCCAGCCGGAAAGAGCTGCGGAATCGCGGGGGGAGGGGACCGGCGGCGGGGCCCTGCTTGGCTCTGCCCCCGCTAAGCGCGGAGTGCTGGGGCCGCGGCGCGCGGTAACGTCGCCGGAGCTTGGCTCAAAAGCTTGGCTCAAAAGCTTGGCTCAAAGCAGGTTTCGGGGCCCGCGCTGCAGCCGCTTGCGACCGCCACAGGCGGCGGGAGGGCGGAAAGGAATTACTCCGCCCGCGGTCACAGGCCCGCACTGAGCGCTGGGAACAAGGGGCGCTGTCGGGTCGGGGTTGATCCGGGACTGCCGTGAAAAATGCCCACATCGTGTTTTCCTTTCTCTGTTCGCTGTGCCAAAAAGAAAGCTCGCGCCCACCAGAAGCCTTTGTCTCGAGTGGCCGGCGCTGGGAAATGCCTCTAAGCCTAGCTCAGTTTCTGCAGGGGTCAACACTTATCCTCTACGACAAAGGTCCTGTACCCAGGAGCCGCAGTGTGACCACATCACCCAGCCAGAGAAAACTCTAGGCCTGGCCCCAGACTCGGCTGGCAGAACAGCCCCTGTTGGACTAAAGCCGAGCTCCAGTCTTCACCTCTGCGCTTGGCAGATGTCAGATATTCTCTTCTCTCACAGCTTGCAGCGAAGAAGTAGCCTGCTAGAAAAACAACCATGCATATAGCAGTTTACAGTGTAATAAGGATCTTGCCTGATTTCCTAGGGTTATCTGTTTCTGTTGATTGGACTTAAGCAAGGAAGTCAAACTTGCTCACAGCTGAAGGGTTCTCACACATATTCAGGTTCTCCCTCAATTTTTATAATGCTTATAAGAAGAAGTTTGGAATGGTAATATTCTTCCCTTACCTGAAAACAGTACAGAGTGCATTCTTTGTATGTAGAGGCTTGCCCTCCTGGTTGATTAAATTCTCATTTGGTATATGCTTGAGTTGTCCTTGTAGTTTGTTTTGCGATTTGCCCATAGCTCAAGCAGTTTCCAGCCAGAAAGCATTCGTCATTTGAAGGGTCTATTTGGACCTACTACTTGGCTAGAAACACTGTCAATGTCAACCCTTCTGCTGAGGAAAGGTATATTAAGTGAACATAAATTAGAACTTTTTTAGGCTATTCAGTGCTTGTTACACTCAGTGGATATTGCACAGATGTAAACAATTAACTGTTTCACTTGCAGAGCAGGATTCCTGTACAATGCAATGTAAACGTTTCTAGAAGGCATTGGTCCTTGCTGGAGCAGACGCAAACTCACTGGTGGAAAGTACGTTCCCAGCTGTGGTCTATGTAGAAGGAACTGGCAACTAAATCTGGAAAGATTAGTAGAGTTCAAATTGTGTGTATTCTCAAGTCTACACTTTCCACTGCCTTAATTTAGAAGCTAAATTCATGAGGTTGAACTTGAAGATAAATGTGCCCCGTTCCTGACTGACTGATTTTTATCTGGCAAAAGGTTACCCAATGGTTTTCTAATACAATTAAATTGGGGCGTGTTGCAGTTAAGGCACTAATGAAAATCTGTCTAGTTTTCACCCATTAAATTCTTTGAGTGAAAGCAACACAAATTCTTCCTGTTAAAGGCGGAAGACTTCTTACCCTTCGAGCTTTTTTGCCAATTACTGAATGGCTCCGAGACCCGGCCCAAAGAGAATGCACGCAAACTTCATCCGATCATGGCTTCTTTCAGCCTCCTGACAGTGCTGTCCTTGACTGAAGATTGTGTTCAGTTATTTATTACTGTATTTTTAAAATGACAGGTTGCAAGCTTTTTGGTAAATTTTCCAGGACAAAATTAAGCTGTTGAAATAAGACGTACCCAAAAAAGAGTCTGAGAGTAGGAGAAACATTAATACAACTAAGTCTTATCAACAGGAATCCGGACCCCTACAGGAACTAGTTTATTATTTGAAGTGTGACCTACAACTTCTCCACTCGATGGGGGACTACTCAGCAACCACAGAGGCTTAGTCCCTCATACATCCATCAAACTTCCCAACAAGATTGCAGGAATCATGCCCATATGAGTACTACTAATGGGTGGGTTTAGCGGGCATCGTTGAGTTGCCTTGCCACATTGAGGATGTGCTTGGCTCCCTTGCTCAGCAGCAGGCTGGCTAGTTCAGTACCTAGCTTCTCTGCAGCCTCTTGAGCACGATGAGGAATGTTCTTGGCTGTGATGCCAACATGCTGCACATCATCATTGGGTCCATCTTCATTCTAGAAAGGGAAGACAATGAATAGTAAAGAGCAGGGCACCGTGGGAGTGCAGCTTCCATGTTCCGAAAGCTCCACCCCAGTATTCTAAAGATGAAACTAAGAGACAAACAGGAAAACTACAAAGGGGCTGCTTTCTTTTTATCCTCTGGCTTGGTTTGAGCCTTAAAACCAAACAGCATTTATTTACCTGCTGTGGGTAATTAACACTGGTCTGCATAGTTTCTCTCAGGCTATCTGATCCATCCAAGCTGTAGACGGCTCCTGTCAAATACAACTGAAGGAAACACAGGGAGAGGCAATTAGCAACTGGAACAAACCAAAACCTGTCCTCCTTCAAAAACACAAGACTCCCGTCTTTGGACATTATGGGAAGAAACTTAGTTCTGAGAAACTGTTTTGTATGACGTCCCTACACGCTTCTGCGCAAATTGTTCCTGCCAGCTTGCATCTCTTACACCAGGGATGCTCAGCCTATGGGACACTCCCCACAAGCCTGGAAATTTGGGGCAGGCACCACACCCCTGCTGCCAAAATTCCAGGCCTTATACGCTGGATCAGGCATTCAGTCCCAGTGGGTAGGGCCAGCAGGGCCCTAACACACTTTGTTTTCAGCTTGCCATCTCAGTAACTGAATCTTATATTCCCATCCTCCCAAAGGATAACATGTCTGTGTTCTGGAACTAGAAATCCTACTATACGTAGAACAGGTTCCTCAATCAGATCAGTGTCACTGGAGAAATCTACATACATTAAGTCCTTCTCACCTGGGAGTCTTTCAGTAGGGTGCTGACTGCAACGGGGACGCTACATCCCCCCTCCTTAAAATAAAACACAACAAACAATGCGTTACACACCACTAGCAAGCAGCTTGGAGAAGCCTGAGCCAACTGTCACCCTTCCCTCAGAACCTGTATACATGTACATATCCACTGAGAAATATTTGACAATAATCTGTTTGGAGGCTGTGCCAAGGAAATCCAGTAGGCTCCCAATACAGTTATTTCAGTTCAGTTCCAATACAACAGTAGTTACCGCTTTCCAGAGAATGAGAACAGGTATTAACCCTACCAGGTGTTTCATAAAGGCTCTCTCAGCAATGCAGCACAGCACTGTCTCCCCATCATGCAGGGCAGATACCATATCTAGTATCTCTTGGTCTTTGGCTCGAACTTCTATTGCTAAGGCACCCTGAAGGAAAAAAACATTGTCCTCGGTCTTTGTGCATCTCTCTTCTGCATTACTCATGAAACATTACATCCAGTGGTTTAGCAACAACAGTTTTAACAAATAAATAAAGAGAAACTGAATTCACTGCCAGGGAGAGGATCTGGAGCTGGCCGCAAGCACAGATCAGGCCTGATCTTAGTCAACTGGCTGAAAGTAAGTAGCCTGCACAATGACACAATTTTCTCCTAAGCCACAATGCTTAGGCGGTAACTCCAATGCTATGCACACCGCTACATGCCATGACGGTTATACAAAAGCTGGAGAAGTCACCACATTCTCCAAACATCTGCAGTTAAAATACTGAATTTGAACTATTTTTATACACGAAGGTGAGGGCATCGTAACAGGTGCCCCCTACTAGGCAAGTGGCTGTAGGATGACAATTCCAAACCGGGGACGGTGACCATGGGCACCTATACACGTACGCCAAGGCTGCTCCGACACGCTGTAATTACAGCGCAGCCAAACAGACTCGATTAATCGAGCTCGCTGGAGCACGGTAATTACTGCACTCCAGCAGACTCCAGTGTCATGTGCTGAAAAATGGCAGCAGGGGCACTTAAACGAAAGCTCACTGCTCCAGCACGCTGTAATTACAATTGAATGAGCTTTAGTTAAAATGCCCCCACTGCCATTTTTCAGCGTGGAGATGCTGATCACACGCGACAGCCTGGTGTGCTTTAAATTGCAGCGGTTCTCAGAGCCACTCCACCTGAAGTGCCCTCCCCAACTCCTCCTCAGAGTACATGTATAAATGCCCTATATTACTAAACCCCTAATGGACCACCTCAAGGGAACAATGGGTTGGCATGGGGTCAAATTTGTTAGGCTTTCAGTAAGAACCAGAGTACTTCCAAAAGGCTACTTGGACATAAACCAGCAGTCTGAGGTGGTAAAAAGTATCATAGCTGCTGCTTCCGATTTGAAGACACAATTATAGGTTTCATACACATTAGGGGCTAGAAGGGATCTCGTGAGATCATCGAGTCCAGCCCCCCCCGCCACAGGCAGGAACTCAGCTGGGACCAAGTGACCCCAGCAAGAAATACAGCCACGTGTTTTCTGAAGGAGTCCAGAGTGGGTGCTTACACCACCACTGGAGGGAGTTTGTTCCAGACCCTAGACACTCGCACCATAAAGAACTTCTTTCTTATGTCTAGTCTAAATTGGCCTTCCTGGAGTTTATGGCCGTTAGACCCTGTTATCCCTTGGGGAGCTCTGGTGAACAGCTGTTCTCCCGGGTTCCGACGTACCCCTCTTATATACTTGTAGACTGACACCAAGTCCCTCCTGAGCTGCCTTTTCCAGAATGACAGGTCCCAAGTCCCTCAGCCTCTCCTCATATGGCCTTCCCTCCAGGCCTTGGATCATACAACTGGCTCTCGTCTGAACTCTCTCAAGCTTCTTCACATCCCTCCTGAAGTGGGGGGCTCAATACTGGACCCACTACTCCAGCTGCAGTGTCACCAAGGCCGAGTAAAGCGGAAGGATGGCTTCCCTGGTTTTGCTCGAGATGCATCGGTGGATGCACGACAGAGTTTGGTTTGCTTTGCTAGCCACAGCATCGCATTGGTTGCTCATATTCATCTTGTGGTCAGTCAAGACCTCAAGTCCCTTTTGGTCATGGTGCCAGCAAGTGTAGCACTGCTGAGCCTGTAAGTATATTGAAGGTTCTTCCTACCGAGGTGCAGCACCTTACGCTTCTCTCCACTGAAGGCCATCACGTTTTGGTCAGCCCACCTTGACACCATGTCCAAATCAGTCTGTATCCCCGGCCTGTCCTGCAGCGTGAGCGCCCTCCCCCATAATTTGGTATCATCTGCGAACTTGGCCAGTTCGCATCCGACTCCTGAATCTAGATCGTTAAATGAAGATGTTAAAGAGTACCAGCCCAAGTACCAAGCCCTGAGGGACTCCCCTGGTCACCCTGCACCACACCGATCTGCTCCCATCAACTAGAAATCTTTGGGTCCGACCCCCGTAGTTAGTTACCTAGCCATCAGACCGTAAAATGATCCAGGCCACAGTTCCCCAGCTTAACCATGAGGACATCATGGGGAACTAGGTCAAAGGCTCTCTCGAAATCCAGATACATGACATCCATGTTTAATTAACGTGTTTGGTTGTTGTACAATAATCAATTACTCAGATATTATATCAAATCACTGCTGGTTTTTAATATGCAACACGGCTTAGGACAAAGAAATCACAACCTACCTGGCCAACAGCGTAAAGACAATCCTCAGGGCTTAGAATCTGGAGGAAATCAACACCAAGACTAATTAACATTGTAATGGTAATGAAAAGATGCATCTTTTCAGTTAAAAAAATAAATAAATAAAAAATAAAAACAAACAGCAGAGTGTAGGATGAGACTGAAATGTTTTCCATAACAAAAAGCAAGTGCAGTATGCTGGCTCCCCATTTACACAGCAGGCATAATAGCATCTAACTCACTGAGATGGGATACTCATCAGTAATTGTTATACACACACACACACACACACTTCTAAAGGGCTCTGTGAAGCATTCTAAGACTATCTGATAAGCAAGTATGTCTTCACTGCTCTATAACAAGCTATACGTGGGGAGCACGTTTGGAAGACGACAGGAATGGAATTCTCATTTGACTGCAGTCCAGTCACGCAATGATCTAGTGAGGGACCCAGCAGATTCCATGCTCGTCCATAATGGGGCAGAGAAGAGGTCCAAAGCAGAACGAGTTACCGGTCCGGAGGCAACTCTACCCCTTGTTGCTCTTCTCCTTACCTGACCAATACGATTCTCCCAGCCCATCCTCTTCAGTCCAGCTGCAGCAAGGATTATAGCACTGAAATCCTCCTTTTCATCCAGCTTTTTTAAGCGGGTGTTTAAATTCCCTCGCTGTAGGAAGGGTCAAGAAAGAACAGACACAGGCCTGACCACTACCTCCAATGTAGTGCCTTTGCTTGCAGTTCCGCTCTGTGGCCACCAGAGACTGCTACTGCAGTCACTACAAACAGCTGTCTATCCTTCATACTGCTCCCCTGTCTCTGCATGGAGCAAGCTGCACTTGTGCCCCATCCCCTGGCAGCAGGAGCACATCAACCCTCTCCTGCCTCCCTCCACGGGACAGGGCTAAGCAGAAAACCGCACGACGAGGCAGAAACTCCCACATAAGTAGCGGCAGGGAAACCCACCAAGATCATCCACACCCAAGACAGCAGCAAGCTTCACGGATTCATAGACGCTAGGGTCAGAAGGGAACTCAGTGGATCATTGAGTCCCGCCTCCTGCCAGGGGCAGGAAAAAGTGCTGGGGTCATGTGACCAGCCAGATGCTTATCCAGTCCTCTCCTGAAGACCCCAAAGGCAGGAGAGAGCAGAACCTCCCTTGGAAGCCCATTCCAGATTCTGGCAACTCTAACTGTGAAGTTCTTCCTGATGTCCAACCTAAATCTACTCTCTCTCAGTTTGTGGCCATTGTTTCTGGTGATTCCAAGGGGTCCTCTGGTAAACAGAGCATCTCTTAGTCCCTGCGCGCCCCCCCCAGGGAAATTTGTGTACACTGCCACAGGATCCCCACCTCAGCCTTCTCTTGCAGAGGCTGAAAAGGTCCAGATCCCTCAGCCTTTCCTCATAAGGCCTTCCCTGCAGGCCTCTAACCATACTAGTGGCCCTCCTCCAGACCCTCTCAAGGTTGTGCACATCCTTCTTGAATTGCAGCACCCAGAATTGCATACAGTATTCTAGCTGCAGCCTGACCAGTTAACAGAAACCTATGGCTAGATGTGGGGCAAGAGGACAACGGGCACTCTAAAGGCTCAGAAAGAGCAGCAGGCTGCAGTGTGCTTTTCAAGAAACTCTGAAGGTCTGTGAAATGAATGCTTCATTCCTTTTTTAAAGCCAGCTCCTAATATGATACCTGTCCTCTTAAAAGCTGGATCACCACTGAGCCCCTTCCTTGTAGTCTCAGCAAAAGAGACACTGGTAGAATGAGCCAGCAGAGACCAGACATCTTTACCCCAATAGCTTAAGAGGGCAGCGTGGAGTATTGGATTGCACTGGATACGGGAATTAAAAAGCACTCCACAAGAAAAGGATACAATATCCCTAAATTCCAGCTGAGGAAAGCTTCTTTTGAGCTGTGCCGCACGCCGAAGTGAACTGGTTCCAATGACACTACAGATAAAAAAAGAACCACAGTGAAATGGCATTAGATTCATTCACTCACTTCCAACTAAAAACAGTATAAGAGCTTCCAAGGACACAGGTTTTGCAGGTCTTTAAATTCAGGCAGATGGATCGGGGAACCTGCCTGTCATCTGTATTCCTTGGCAGAAGGAAAAATTACTTGGAGAGCTTTGACACACGGCCTCACTAACATGAGACGCAATCAAACAACCCAGCTTGAGCTCGACTGCCAACCTTTGAACCATTGACCTGTGAATCCTTAGTGAGCTGCTGTCTTGAGAATGCAGATATCGTCAACTGATCACCTATTATTTGACTACAATCAAAACTTGTCAAATATTCCAGGAAGCAGCCACAAATATCCTTGTACAGGCGATACCCTTCTTGTCAGTACATCGTAGTGTCATCTGTTTGCAAGGGCTCCTTAGCCCACAGTCCTGCAGGAGTCAGGATACACTTGCACTCCATTTAGAAGCTGGCACTTCCTGAACTGCTGCTCTCTCTCGAGCTCTTCCAGCCTCCTTTCCCTCCCCCACAGCCACGTGAGGCTGTAGAAGTTACTTTGTGCTGAGGAAACATCTGCACCCAACCAGCAGCACAAAAAGGTTTCTCCTACTGGCCACCTGCTGTGATTCCAGGCATTTCCAAAGGTAAACAGCAAAACGCTTCAAGAGCTGTCCTGCTGCCTACTTAGCATACCTACATTTAAAAACCTCATCTTTGCCTTTTGCAGTTGCTGTGCGTTTTCCTTCTTTATTTTTATTTATTTTGTAACTGTATGTGCTGACCTTGGAATTTTGAGATGAAAATTAAGGAAAAGAAGAACAGTTTAGTCTTAAATATCATCCACATTTACACTTACCTTACACGTTGAAGTGACGTAGCCACAACGGTCCAGGAAATCGTAGATCCTTAACTGGTCCAACTGCATGGTTGGGATAGAATTACCCAAGGAAGAGTAGCTCGATACCTAAAAGCGTCCCTAAGTCTATCCCAAACATGCAGCTGGTCCAATAACAGATGTCAACCGTAAAAATTCTTGCCTCGTTACAGTTTTCCAGAATTTAATTTCACTGTTTCATGATAGCAGTTACCTAAAATGTCTGCGAGAAAAAATAATCCCGTAATTTCTAAAGAGATGGTGCTAAAAAGGAAATATTTTTTTCTCGAACTTACCCTCAAAACAAATCCTGCTTCCTGCATATTCCCTGGACCACCAGGCCATAACAGGACAGCACCAGCCAATCTCAGCATCAGCCAGGGAGTATAGGTTTAAAAAAATTAACTCTTGGTAACTGTTGCTACTGTAAGGTTGCAATGGGTGAACCCAAGGGGAGAACCCAAAAGACTAACAGAAAAGTCAGTTGTGGTGTGGGTCTCAAGCACACTGGGCCAACCTGATCCCTGCTGCAAGCCTCTGAACTGCAATGAGCTAGATCAGGGTTGGCCAACTTCTGAGACACCAGGGGCCACAGGCTCCCCCAGCCACCGTGGACTGCACTCGCCTCCCCCAGCTGCTTGCCATACACCACACAGCTCCCCATGACCCTGCGCCAGCATCCATGCATCATACTTAGGTTTGGCAGCATTCCATTTTTCTTGATAAACACGGATAAATGTTGATTTCGCACGACGCTCACAGACTGACAAAAAAATATTTCCATTGCTGCAGATGAGGTAGGGGCAGCCCCGACTCCACCACCTGTGCACTGCTCTCCTGACAGCAGCTGGGGCAGCCACTGCAGGAGCTGAGGGCCGTGCTACTAGGGCTGTGCTGAGAGCGAGGGTTGGAGGGGCAGAGCCCAGGAGCCTGGTGCCAACGGCCACTCACTCTGCCCAGGTCCCAGCGAGGGATCAGGCATCAAACTCCTAACAAAACCATCTTGGGCCCTGCATGATCGGGACAGGGGCAAACTCCCAGCGAGCCTGGCCTGGCCCCTGCGTGACCAGGCGTACTTTACTGATTTATGGCTATTCACTTTTTATATTTTAACATGCAGTTTTATAAAGCTTTTAACAGTACACTGCCATTACTAAATTGTCTGTCCCATATCCCTAATTCCACACAAGCCTGAAAATTTTAATTAACAAAAAATGACAATGCTTAAAAATAAACGTTGATTTTAGCCATTAAAATTATTAAAAAATAAAAATTGAATTCTGCCAAGCCTAATCATACAATACGGGCATCTCCCCGGCGGCACATCACAAAGACTCCCTCAGCCACAACGCACAACAGGTGACACCCACCGCATTGTGCCAACAACTCTGCACCACACGGGGTTGCTGGTCCCCACTGAACCTCCTGTCCAAAAGCCTCCTCAGCCCCAGAGGCTGCCCTGGCTCAACCTCCAGGGGTAGAAGCAGGCAGCAAAAGCTAGACAGGAAGCCTGGAGATTCTGGTGGCAGCAGCTGGAGA
>NW_017728936.1:12190350-12193993 GCF_001723895.1 Crocodylus porosus | reverse complement strand
CAGACCACCCAGACCGGGGCCTGCACATTAACTCCTCAAGGCCTACTTGAGGCCTGCAAACTAGCAGCTGGACAACCCTGAGCTACATCACGGCTGTACTGGGCCCCTGGGCTGTGCTTTGTGCCTTTCCTCCCAGCCTGCACAGAACTTTGAAAACAGAAAGTGCCAGGAATTCGTTTGGAGAACTCATTCATTCCCTCTGCTCACCTCTTGTCAGGGAGGGCACGGAGTGTTTTCCCACAGCTCTTCGGATGAAACACAACAGCATCATGTGGGTTTTCCCTTCTGGAAAGAAAAACAGTATAAACACAACATTATTTAGTGGGAGGCTACAAAAGCGAGACGGTTCCAATCTGTGGTGGAGTTGTCTCCACCAAGTTTCATTATTTTCAGAAACAAAGAGCACTTTTTCCCGTCCCCATTTTAAATCCCTGCAAACGCAGACATCGCAAAGATGCCAACTCTGCAACTCTGCTTCTCCCCTCACCCGGTGCGCAGTCCGCCCCCACTGCAGAGCGGGGCCCGCAAATGGCCCCCCACTCTGCACCGCCCGCTATGACCCCTTGATCGGACAGCATAACTGGCTCTCAACAGCTCCGAGTCCTGACGCACCCTTCTCAATGCACCCACTCCCATGTCAAGCAGAAGGGTGGTGAATTAAACAATACTGGGCCTGTCCACTGACGACTGGAGCAAGATCGAGTAAGCTCAGAATGCCAGAGACATCTTACCAGAATAATTTCAGGGGCTACTGGAATGAACTAGATTCAAACTGGTGATTTAGTGTGAAAAGTTTCCTATCCCACTGCCAACCGCTTGCACCACTCAAGTTTCTCACAGGGGGCTGTTAGCCATAAATACAGCCTCTCCCCTTCCAGCGACCCACAACGGCTGTAATCTGACAGTGCCAGGGCAGCGAGGAAGGAACAGAAGGAAGCAAACCTGACTGACCCCCTTGACGGTGTTACTGGTATGGGCCAGACCCGCTAGGAACAGTTCTTGCAGCACCAGTGCCTTCTTTACAATGCAAAGGCACAGAACAAAGAAGTCTAGTGGAAATCAGGCATCTCAACCCACACTTACTTGCAGATGGCACCAATAGTAAAGCCAGGGAGAAGCGATGTTGGCAGGTCCTTCAAGGAGTGAACCACCAGGTCAACTCTAAAAATCATCCGAGAAGACAAGTTAAAGCACAGAGGTGGAGAACGAGCCATGGGACACCTGCAACTGCTTGCAGATGGCTGACCCGTTAAATTCCACATAGGGCTTTGTTTTAGAGGAAGAATATGATAGAAGGACTCCTGGATACTATGCCTAGTTCTTGTACCGATTCACTACGCAGTCTTGGGCAGGTCAACTGTCTGTACCCCAGGTTTCCTGTCTGTAAAACTGGGATATCTTCGCCAGGGAGAGGCTGCATCATAAATACTTGCAATGTGTATTCAGGAGGAGAGCCGGAGAAGCCCAAGCACATTGCAAAGGCACCTATTCATCTTGTAATGCCTCCTCTCAATGGAATTACACACTCTAAAAAGTTAAAGAACTAACATATGATAGACAGTTATCACATGCTAACATTTCATACCTCCAAAAGAGCAAATCAGTGAAAGGGGCAACTGTAAGCACCTGAATTCTATGGGATGCTTTTCACTACTGTTAATGGGAGCTGGCCGGATCGATGCCAACAACCTAAAAGAGAATCTTGAATTTTAGTCCAATTTCCATTATATTCCTCTAGCTGCACGTACCCCTCTCAGCTTATCTGGAATAGGAGGGAAAAAGCAGAAGTCTCCCCGTGCTACATTCTGCATCTGAACTTCACTTTCCTACAGAAACAGGTCACTGCAGAAAGGGATGCAACCACCTGTTCAGATTCCTTTGCACAGTTGTTAGTCAATACAATCAGCAAGAAGGGATGTTTTAGGAGCTGCTTATTGTTAACAACAAGTCACAAACTTCTATAGAAAGTCCTAGATGCAAAGTGCGCGTGGCAACCAGTAATATACACAGGGCACATGATACAGATACTTTAGAAAACAGTGCTGGCTTGGAGAGCACGAACATCACTGCCCCAACAAATTCTCCTGCTGCCTGGGAAGGAGATGGAGACTTGTCAGGATGAGTTCCTCCCACAGCTAAAGGTAGCTGAGGCAACAGCACACAAGGAGACGGGACCTTTCACAGGCCTGTCCCACTGTCCACATGTTCTAAAAGTTATTTGAATTATGAAGAGACCACAGGAATACATGTGCTTGTCTGGATTTCAGATGCAGAGAGGAAATGCAAAGAAGCCATATGATTTGCCCAGACCTTTTCCAGGCCTGGGGGAAGCAAGAAAAGGGCTGGGCTCTTACTCGTTTCTTTCTAGTGCATTTTCCAGCTCTTTGGTAAAAAGGCTCTTCTCCCCGATCTAAATGGAGATGGAAGAACACAAAGCTCATTAGGGACCCACCACAGCCTTATCAAATGCAGTCACTCTTGGTACAAAGGAGGAAGAGGCCACTTACCTTGGAAAGAGCCGTGTCCAGAATCTTATCTCCAGTCGTTGACATGGCAACTATTCAAAGAGAGAGGTGCATAATTCTTGTTAAGGGCAGAGGTATGGCAATTCACACAGGCCTGGTCTCTGGGAGTCCCTGCACAACATTCAGCAGAGAGTGCCAAGCTCCTCCACTCTAGTGAAGGCATTAAAACAGGATCCAAGTGGGAATAAATCAAGTTAAGTACTGGAAACATTGTGCACTGGGCAGTAGTAAAGATCAGGCCTACCATGTGTGTGTTTCTTTATACCCAAGGGTACAGAAGGAAAATAAACCAGACGTGGCAGCTGTTGATAGGTACATCTGAGCAGATGAGGCTGAAGTGAGGTAATTCCATTGTTAATGAAGCAACTGGCTTCATTGTTAATGAAGCAAATGGCTTTGTGCCCCTTATCTGGCCTTGCTGCTGATCCCAAGCAGGTGGAAGTTGGCACCTCCTCAACAGTGATGGACTGGGCTCTAGTGCTTCCTGCTTACTCCTCAGTTTCGAGTTTGCAGACGAACAACATTTCAGACCAGTACGAGACAGGAAGGTGCCTAGGTCACACATGCCCGAACGCAGGCAGACCCACAGAATTCTCCAAGAGGAACAGCAATGCCATCTGCAAGGCCTGGTGAGCATCGGAGCAGTTCCTGGATTCTAGGCTCCTTCCTCATCACATATTAGCAGCCTCTGCCTAGTTACATGATCAGAACTAGGAACTGACAAGAGTTCCTTACCAGATGCAGAAACTGTCACACTGCTTATACCCCATTCGCCCCACCCACTCCCTGTTTCTGAGGAGCACTTACCTATCTCAAAGCGAAGGCCAGGGTACTGCCTGCAGAGCATCTCGACCACACTGTCAGTCTGAATCCGAGCCAGCTGCAGTTAAACAGAAGGCAAAACCCTACATGCAATGCTAAGTGAGGCAGAGACAGAGACAGAGACACGTACTTGCCTACGACTGGGCAAGCTGTAAGGATGAAACTACCCAGGGCCATGCTTGGGTGAATGGCATTAGGGAAGCACAGAGATTTTCTTGCTTACACTGAAAGGCAAGTCAAACTATTCTGGACAGCGCTAACGATCACCAGATCATTAGATGCAGGGGTAGCAGTGG
>NW_017728936.1:12174204-12189700 GCF_001723895.1 Crocodylus porosus | reverse complement strand
GCTCCTACCCTGGGGGTTTTTAAGAGGAGGTTAGATGAACACCTTGCTGGGGTCGTTTGACCCCAGTACTCTTTCCTGCCAGGGCAGGGGGTCGGACTAGATGATCTGCTCAGGTCCCTTCCGACCCTAGCAACTACGAAACTATGAAGCTAGGGAACAAAGCCTGCAGGCCGGGATGCCCCTGGTCTCAAAGGCACACAAAATAGCTTGTTGACTCCCAGTTCGCTGAGTGACAATCTAAACCCTCCTGTGCTTGGCCTAGTGCTGCTATGGAACTGAGCGGGGGCCAGAATTCCCCATCTCTTGTTGAAATAATCTAATGAAACAAAGAAGCTGTTTCCAAACATGGGAGCTGCTTGGGTTTGACACGAGCCAAGCTCACTCTTGCACATGGGGAAAAGCAACAACTGAGTGCAACAGACAGAGCAGGCCAGAGGTTAGAAGCAGTAAAAAAAAAAAAAAAAAAAAGGCAAAGACCAGATCAGATGAGGTGACCTTCACCTTGCATTCTGACAGAAGGGTTGAGTTAAACCAGAGATGTCAAACTCCCCCAGCCCCAGTGTCTGCAAGCGCACACACAGCACAGGTCCCAGACTGGCTAGAGAGGCTGCCACGTGTGGCGTGCAGCCCCGTGCAGTGCAGTCCGGCATGCAGCGCAGGTAGTGCTCCAGCCAGACCATGCCACACGCAGTGCCTATTCCGGCCACTCCAAGATCCGGGCCACGTGCAGCAATCTTGTGCCATGGGACAGCCATGGGACCGGACATGCTGGGCAAGGGAAGGGGAGAGGGTCTGTGGACCCAGTCTGTCCAGCAGATAAGCTCTGTGCCATGTGTGTGTAACGTGCCTTGATTGGGTCTAATCAGACACAGAGGGAGCACCACGAGCTAGATGCAGGGTTCCATGGGTTAGATCCCGTCTGTGGGCCGTGTTTGATACTCCTGAGATAAACAGTCCACAGCAACTATGCTACCGAAGCAAAACCTAAAGAAACCTTCCACCAACCCTCAGCTGGAAGGAGGCAGCGTATCCTAGAGGTCACAGCTACAGAAAAGAGCCAGATCTCCTGCACGCTAATCTCTCTGCGACCGATTCACAGTTTGGCTGTGAGCAAGCTGCTTTGTTTGCTGCACCTTAGTTTTCCCACACGTGAAATAAGCCTGACCTCTTGTAAAATGCTGCCAGATTCCCAAGTGAATCACAGAGATGTGCAAAGTCTCATTACTGACAATTCTTAACAATAATCTGGGACACAGGGCTCTGCTACTCATTGCCACCAGGGAAAGCAAAGGTTCTTTCACCAAAGCTAATGTGCCTCATCCTCCAGCCTCCCTCAAAGTAAAGAAATGTTCCTACCGCTAACTGCCAGGGTGAGCAACGTTATCTCAGAACAAAACCGTAAAGGAAATTTATCTCTCTTTGCAAACCTGCTCCTACCAGCTGCAGTTAAGATAGCAAGAGACACACTCACTGTATCTCTCTGTACCCGCCCCCACCAGGCCCTTGTGAGGGTCCAAGCAGCATATAGTTTGCCACTATATCAAAGATACCTGATCCTCACTGGCAGCAAAATACAGACGGAAAGAATTTTTGTTTCACCTACAACAGAAAGGTAGTCAGATGCCCGTTACTTAAATTTCTCCCCTGATCTGACACTCAGACATGCCAGGTAACAGCCAAGGGACTAAGGTTCCATTTATTCAAATAGCTGATCCAGGCTAGGCAGCCATGGGACAAGCTTCTCATCCTCAGCCTCAACAATGTGCGACAACTCCAACATGCAGGGATCTCCCCCTACCTCTGCTCTCAAGGGGACCGCAAGCACTAACTGCTGCCAGAACGCTGTCCTAACCCCAGGAGCTCATTCTTCAGCAAACACGTAATTACTGAATTCTAGGGCTGCTTTCAGGAGGGAACTTGGGTGCTTTTGGTTACACCACAGGGGAAAAAAGGTAATCTGTATAAACACAAACAAATACATTTGTTTCCCAATAACAACTTTGTATTTAATTCAAGAACCCAAAGATGCTTTACTAATGCCTGGGGTGTGAGGTTTCACAAATTACTGATTTACATTACTGGTCCAAGTTGACAAAGAAGAAAACAGAGGCTCAAATAAATCACGAGCAACATGCAAGACTGCACACTATTTTAGGGTTCCAAAGCACAGACCTAGAACTTCACTAGCTGCACTTGTGAGCCAGGAGGGCTCAGCATCTCTGAAAAATAATTTGCTAGGGCACAGACAGAGGTAATGACTGTATCACTATCAAAGGATACCAACGTAAGCTTCTAGGGTATCCCAGTTGCATCTGCAGGACTCTGTAGTGCTACAAGCATAGCAAAGCCACTACAACCCTAACCCCGAGTTGCTCAGAGTCACGGTAAAAAGTGCGTGTGATGACCTGCATCACTGCAAGATCACGCAGGTAAGAGTCTGAACCTCCCAGCTGAGGTACACCCACACCCTCCTTTTAACGCTTCTGATGAGTATGTCCATCCAGCCTCTTAGTTGCATGAAGTTGGTACTTAAACTGAGACAGCACCTTAGGAGAGACAGATCTCTCTGAATAGCCCCCATCAAACGCTACTGGAGGAACCC
This sequence comes from Crocodylus porosus, assembly GCF_001723895.1. Classification (NCBI taxonomy): domain Eukaryota; kingdom Metazoa; phylum Chordata; order Crocodylia; family Crocodylidae; genus Crocodylus; species Crocodylus porosus. The sequence goes on along the minus strand of NW_017728936.1, from coordinate 12,187,098 downwards.
CAAGTCCTGCACTGTGCCTTGTATGCGGCATGCCTGAAACGCACCGTTTCCTGGATATACACCTACGTAAGTACTGCACAAAGGCTTTTCAAAACTGAAATGAGCCACCTACGTTTTCTACTTTAAGGAATACAGCAGCAAGGTTTTAAGCAGCACAATATTTCCTGTTGAAAAGAGACTCAACAGTGTAGCCATGCCAGGACAGAAGTTAGAACAACAGAAACTTACCTGGCTCTTCCTGGTGCCCACTCGGATAACTCTGTCTTTCAGGCCATTTTTGTCCTGCAAAATGCATTACATTTATTTGTAAAATTAAAACGGGTCCCTGAATTCATAGGTCCACAGGGTTTTCTTTACAAATGTTTGTGGCACCTCACAGCTCATTCTGCCTACCAGAGCAGTTAAAGTGTGCCCTCAGGCTGGCAGCCACCTCTTCCTACGCTGAACAAAATATCTAATGCACAAATCTATTAAAGAATAAGCTACTAAAAAAAGCATCATCTCCAGCTACAGCTGAAGTGTCCAGCATTTCACAGAAGGCAGTCAGCCATCCGGCAGACTCAGGACAAGAGTGTAAGTCACCAAACACTGTCAACTTTAGCATAAAAAACTGACAGTCCCATTTTGGTTCATATATTGACTTCCACAGCAAGTCCAGTTTGCAGGACTGGGCGTCATAAACTTTACGTTCGGTTCCTCTTAAATAAATATCCCATAATTAAGGGTCATTCATTAAGAAAACACATTTCATCCTTATACAAAAAGGTCCGTCTTCAAAATGTACAAAGGTTAATTTCTCTCTGCATACTCGCTGACACCTTAGCTACCAGACCTTTAAGTTACGATGAATTAACAGCTAAAACCGATTCATTCCGCACCTGGCATAAATAGAAAATTGTAGCCCCCATTTAGTTTCTCACCCCTCCTACCTGACATGTTTTCAACGCTATCTTTTAATTAAGACAAACACTGCAGACACGCAAACTTCTGACAACTTAATTGGCACTTTTTTCAAGCGGGAAGTGCTACTCCCCTGGTTCAAGACCCCATCCTGCACAAACTCAGGAAAGAAAAGATGGCTAGATGTTTAAGCTTGGGCTGTGAAAGGACACCCCCTCCCCCACCCAAAAAATTTCAGAGTACAGACACACTGACTGTAATTATCATGAAAAACACCAGTCTGGAACGCAACATCCACTTCTTTACCTGGCTGTTCCTTGATGTACAATTTTCCATGCCTAAGGATAAATTCACTCCAAAGTCTGTTTAGTTATATAAGCAGCAGACGCTCCTTAAATCAGAAGAAGAGGGAAGCTGCTGCCCCTGCTGCTTAGCACAACATGTGCGAGAACATGTGCTAAAGGAAGGGGACATTCTGTTTGTGACCCTCCTAATCTAACCTGGGCACAGAGATAAGAAATGGGAGGCAGCTACAGTACGGGTTGGATTAGGAGATTGGGAGGGAATGGCCATCACAGCAAGAAAAGGGGGTGGGATCAGTGGAGGTTGTCAGCTCTTCGGGGAAGGGAATTAAGCTACAGCGGCTACCTTCGCAGCATTCTCTGAGGAAAAAGTACTGCACTGAATCAATTGGAAAAACTAGGTAGTGGTATCGACCCACCTGAAAATTGCTAGCATTGCCCGGTAGCAATATTACAGTTGTTATTAATAAAATAAACGAATGTTCTTAAAAATGAATCTTAAAAGCATTAATTTAATTCCAATGCCTAGCATTTACCACCTCCTTTGACTACTACCGTAACCTAGGATTCTGAATTGGGCTTTATGTTAACAGATTACCAAATGCACAAAAGATTTCCTTTTTATAGCTGGCTCAATAAAGTCCAAGGCAACATTAACTGTGTGTAACGTTGATTTGAGTAAGGACACGATTGCACATTATCCACCAGGCTAGTAACACCCTAAGGAGCAAACTGAAGTCAAACATGAGCATCACATCCAGAAACACAGCATACAGTTCATCAGATCTATACAGGAGGGCTCACGTGCATACTTAGGCACCCCCAACTCCTTTCTCTCTTACTGTTTGGGGCACTTCACTCATACGAAAGGAACATGTCTGCCTCCATGGCATGCGGTATTGCACAATATTTATCAATTAACTTCACTGACACACTTTGCTGTCAGTGAAAACACCAATTTTGCTTTGCCACAGACTCCTCAGCACCGCTGTACATAAATACTTCTGTACCCTGATCCCCTTCTGTGTACTCCTTGCTGGGACACCTATCGTTGTTAGGACAGCAAGCTCCACCTTCACTGGTGTTGCCTCCCCAAAACAAACATCCTGTTCGACTGCGATGCAGAAACTTCTTCCTAAGAACACCACAAACTGCCAGGTGGGAAAGGCAAAGGTGAACTTCATCTCTGCAGAGAAACCACCTTCTGGTTTCAAAGGATTAGGCAGCCAACGCAAATACCTCAGAAATGGCAAGCTCCCCAAGATTCCTAATGAAATGGAATCTGCCTGAACCCAGCTTTAATTCTGTTGAATTTTAAGACACGAAACAATTGATTTGGCAGCTGTGAGAGTGCCAGAGCTGCAGCCCGGCGCCCAGAGCCGCGATGGCGCCGCCACGAGTAAAGCAAGCGCCCAGTCCGTCCGGCTCCCGCAGAGGCGAGGCCTGTCCCATCCCGGGCTGCAGGCTCCGCCGCGGCCCGGCCGCGCGTACAGAAGGGCAGGGCGGGGCAGGGGACGACCCAGGGCTGCGGCCCGCGGGACTCCCGGTGGGCTCTCAGCAGCTCGGTCCGGCGCAGGCGCGCGCGGCCTGACGTCACAGGCACGCGACGCGCGGGGCACTCGGGGGGCGGGGCCCGGGGACCCGGGAGCTGGCGCGGAGGCCCGGGTGGGACTCACCGTGGCGGACATGGCGGCTCCCACACGGGCCGCGGACCGGAGCCGAAGCCAGTGCTGCGCACCATCCCACCCGGCCGCCTCAGCACCAGCTTCCGCTACGTCACTTCCAGGTCGTGGCGCTAACACAGCCTGGGTTCTGACCCCGCGCAGGCGCACTGCGCCCCCGGGGCGATGCGGTCAGGCCCTGCTCGGACCCGAGTGCTCAGGCGGACGGGCCGGGCTCCAATGGGCAGAACCGGGACAAGCGGGGGACAGCCGCCGCAACCTAAGCGCCAAAAACTACCCCCCGCCCACCCCCACCTCTGGGTAAAGCCTCCTGCTGCGACCCCTGCTCCTCCCAGGCTCGGGCAGCACCACTGCCCCTGCTCTCAGCAACACCCGCAGCAGGACTCGAGCCTGCACCAATGCACTAGGGTGGGCACGGGGGCCAGGGCGCGAGGCTAGCTGAGGCTAATGCATCCTGGCTTGGGTTCAAACCCATGCCCAGAGCATGGGGTTTATTTTTTTATATATATTTTAACAACATGGTAGCTTCCGTCTTCCTCTTATCTCGTCACTGGCGGGTTTACAAGTCATTGGAGGAATTCAAGAAATCAAGATGCAATAGCCGAGTCCCTCAAGATACACATGGCACACTAGAAGGACCAAGCAGGGTGGCGTCCGACGTGGGAGCAGACTCTAGGTGCTGCGTTTCGTATGTATGAGGAGTTCCCTCTGTAGACCAGCATCAACAGTCGTGGCAGATTTGCCTGGCGGCAGGTCAGTGATGAGGGTGAGCTTGTTGAAAACCCCACGACCGAAGTAGTCAGCAACAACGGAGAAGCCATCATTAGAGCACTTAAGCTATTGGGAACAAAGACATCTGATTAAGAGGGGGCTGAATCCTGCTGCAAAAGTATTCCTACCCACCCTGCGGCATTCAGGAGCCAGGCAGCTCTGCTGGGTCACGTACAAGCACAGCAGAGCTGTCATCGTCCTGGGACCCTCCTGTCAGCGCCCAGTTACACTAAGGTTTTGTAAAAACTGATACTCATCCCTTAAGGCTGGTCACATTATCGTGTTACTTTAGGAGAGGCACAGAATCTATGGGTAAACATGCCAAGCTGAATGCTGGGCTTTCAACATGGCTTCTGTATGTCGCCTGACCCACAATTTCCCAATGTGCTCATTAGCATGCAGAGCTGGCATGTTCTAACCCAGGCTGAGAAAAGATCCTTTTCTGAGCCAATTCCACTGTGACCAGCATTCTTTTCCTTCCTGATGTACACTGCCATCTGACGGCCTAAGCCACTGGGCAGAGTTCCTGTGCGCCACTGAACAGCTGCTTTAGCTATGGTACTTGAAAGGAGATCATCTCCACCTCCATTCTGAGACCACAAAAAAAAAAAAAAAGGAGCGGGGGTAGAAGTCATCTTAGAACCAGGTCACTCAGCTCCCCGTGCTCTATTACTTGGAGTCGACACGACCCTGTCTGCAAAGCAGCTTGCCTTCTGTTCCCAACAGGTATCAGACAACACGCAGAAGCCTGAACTCGTGTGCTATTAACCCACAGCTATTTAAAACCCAGCAAGCACAAAGGGAAGACAGTAATGGTGACATCTCTACCTGATGCTGAAACTGATCGTGTAGGTCTCTCTTCTGCTCTTGGGCTCGGATCATGTCCATCACTTTGCGGTTTTCCGGCATGCAGGTGGGACACTCAGAATCGCTCTCAGAGTAGCTCTCAAAGCAGTGCTGATGGAAGGAATGGCCACACAGGAAGTGGACAGACGGCAACTCCAGGGCACCTGTACAGATGCTGCATTTTGTCTTCTGGAAGATCTTGGGACTGAGACAATAGGAGCAAAAGGGTGGTAAAAGACAGAAAATATTTTTTCTTCATGTGAACTAGACATCCCATCACAAGATAAGAAACCCTGAGGTCCAACCTTGTTTTGAGCTCTTCAATCTCCTGGCGGATCTTTGTGGTTTCTTCACGGTACTTCTGAATCCTCTGCTCATCCTGCTCAATCTGACGACTCTGCTTCTGCAGCTTGTTGATCAGATAATCCTTGATCACAGATAGCGTGGCTGTGGAGTTGTGAGCCAGAGTCTGCACGACTATGATAACCAACATGTGGGTACAGAAACAGACAGGGATTTGCAAAAGCGACACTGCTTTCCTCAAAAATGCCACCTGAAGGCCAGGGCGATGGTTTTACTATACTGCCAACCTCTTGATGTAATGAAAGAAGTTAAGCTTTGGAGTATCTGGTAGGAGACACTAACCATAAAAGAGGTAGCAGGGATCATGTCTGGGTGGCTAGGGCAAGGGACCTGGCAGTAAGGAAATCTGGATTTTATTCCATCTTTGCCAACTCACTCTGGGGCTTTGGACAATTCACTTCTGTGCTTTGGACTTCCCACTGGAGGACAGGAATAAGGCTCAGTCACTTCACAGATGGGTTGTGAGACTTATTTCAAAGTTCCCGTCTTTAAATCAAGGAAGTATATTCTTACTCTCTACTCTTTTATCCTTCAGTACACGATACTAGGGAACTAGCTTTGCCTTTGCATGATCTCTAGCTGCATTAGTAGGAGATCAGTTGTGTCCTCAGCTAGTACCCTTCTGCTCAAGCCCTCAGTCTAAAGGGAGTATGCTCCATCCCTGTTCTCTTGAGGTAGGTGTTGTCATTACCGAGCAGTGGAGGCATGAGGTTCTTGTTTTCTATGCGTTTCAGCACTGTTGTGATGTATTCCTTGCAGTTCTCCTCCTTCCGGGCAAAATAGCTGAGAGCCTGTTCCCAGAGGCATGCCTCCTGGTCTCCATACAGCTCACATACCTCAATCACCTTCCTGTACTGCTCATTCTGCATGTGATAATGCATGATCTGTTGAAAACTGAAGGGAAGGGTAAATTAGTTAAGTCAATCCTCTTTTCCCTTATACTACAGCCTGGTGTCCCTATAGTAGCAACCACATAATCCCGCCTGCACTAAGGCCAACCAAAGAGAACAAACCCCTCCTACTATACATAACACTGCCCTTCTAACATAGTATGGGTCCCTGTAGATCTGTCGCCTGAGGCAGGATCCTGTTTGAAACTCTCAGAGGACCTTTACCCTCGGAGAGCAGAAAGGTCTGTAGCCAAGTCGCTGGGGGGGTGGAGATGGGGATAGGAAGCAGCACTCACAGTTTGCCCTGTTCATAGAGGTAGAGGACTCCATCCTTGAAGTTGTGCATCTGACATAAGACTAAGGCTTTATCAAAGACACGTCTGAACTTTCCACTCTTCAGTAAGGTGATGGCTTCACTGTGAAGTTTCTCTTTGATCTAGGCACAAAGCCAACCACAACACTAAGTCTCAGAAGACAGATATTCTACCCCAAAGACCAGACACCTACCCCTAACAGCTCTTATGGCAAGAGTGGACAAATTAAAGCCCGCAGGCCAAATCTGGCCCAACTGACTGGATCTGTCCTGTGGACGGGTACCCGCCAGTTAATTGGATCCAGCCCACAGCTGTTCCCAGCACAAATGCAGCTGCCTGGCTACTGCTTGGCTCCCCCTCAACTCCCCTGGCTCCTCCTCTTCCTACCCCCACTGCATGGCTGGGGAGAGTGAGACGTAAGCTGCAGCTGGGCAGCTCCTGCTCCAGCATGCGGGGCTCCAGCTCCCAGCTGCCTTCCAGCCACTCAACCACCCGGAGTGATGAGCAGCCCCCTGCAGGCAGCAGAGTGGGTGAAAGGCAGCTGGGAGCTGGAGGTCTGCACAATGAGGCAGGAACCACTTGGCTGCAGCTCCCCCACCCTATCTGGAGCAGGCAGAGGACGAGCCAGGGAGAGGGGAGGAGCAGCTGGAGGGCTGGGACTTCAATGAGCTAGATTTCAGGAGGGTAGACTTCAACGAGCTAAGGAGAATCATTGGGGAAGCACTAAGGTCCCGGAGGGGAGGGGAGCCAGGTGTCCAAGGAGAGCGGTCACTCCTTAAGCGGACGATTCTCCAAGCCCTAAAGGGAGGTAATCCCAACACAGATCAAAAGGGGGCAGGAGGGCACAAAAGCCCCCATGGCTCACCAAAAGCATCTGGAAATGTCTCCTAGCTAAAAGGGAGGCGCACGCCCAATGGAAGGGAGAGGCCATCACCAGGGAGGACTATACTGCGGTTCCTCAGGGATGCAGGGGGGCAGTCAGGAAGGCCAGGGCGGAGCTGGGACTGGGACTAGCTTCCCAGATCGAGGACAACAAGGAGTCCTTTTTTACATAGGGGGCAAGAAGAAGGTTCTGGGTAACGTTGGGCCCCCGCAGGACACGCTAGGAAATTTGGCTGTCACACCAGATGACAAAGCTAACCTATTTAACAATTTCTTTGCCTCCATTTTCCTGAGCAGGGACCGGAACAGCCACACCCCCACCCCGGGTCCACCGTACACCCCAGGGGAGGCACACCTCAGCCAAGGGTGAGGAGCTAGTCAGGGAACTTCTGGAGGGACTGGATGTATTCAAATCAGCTGGTCCGGATGATCTCCACCCCCGAGTACCGAGGGAATTAGCTGCGGTCATTGCGGGACCCCTGGCACAGCTGCACGAGCACTCATGGTGCTCTGGTGTGGTGCCAGAGGACTGCAAGAGGGCCAACGTGGTTCCCATCTTCAAGAAGGGGAGGAAGGAGGACCCGGGGAACTATAGGCCAGTTAGTCTTACCTCGATCCTGGGGAAGCTTTTTGAGAGAATGGTTCTGGTGCATGTCCACAAGGAGCCAGCGGGGGAGATTATGCTTAGGGGCAACCAACATGGGCTCATTCGAGGCAAGTCCTGTCAGACCAACGTGGTGGCCTTCTACGACCAGGTCACCAAATCCTTAGACGCAGGGGTAGCAGTGGACATAGTCTTTCTGGACTTTCGGAAGGCCTTCGACACAGTCTCTCACCCCGTTCTCATTAAGAAACGGGGAACGTGGTGTCGACACCTACACAGCGGGATGGGCCGCCAATTGGCTGGAGGGCCGCACCCAGAGAGTGGGGGTGGACAGGTCATTTTCAACCTGGAGGGATGTGGGCAGCGGGGTCCCGCAGGACTCGGTCCTCAGGCCCACACTGTTCAACAGCTTCATCAGTGACTTGGACGAGGGGGTAAAAAGCACCCTGTTCAAAGTTGCTGATGACACTAAGATGTTGGGGGGGATGTGGGTACGCTAGAAGGTAAGAATAGGCTGCAATCAGACCTAGACAGGTTACAGGGGTGCGTGGATGAGAATAGGATGGGATTCAACGCCAACAAGCGCACAGGCCACAGCTGGAGTACCGCGTCCAGTTCCGGGCGCCGCACTTCAGAAGGGATTTGGACAACGTGGAGAGGGTCCAGAGGAGGCCACTCGCACGATCAGGGGGCAGCAGGGCAGGCCCTACAAGGTGAGGCTCCGGGACCTGAACCTGTTCAGCCTCCACAAGAGAAGGCCGAGGGGGGCATCTAGTGGCCGGTTACTAACTAGTCAGGGGGGACCAGCAGGCATTGGGGGAGTCACTGTTCCCCCCCCGAGCACTACCAGGAGCGACTAGGAATAACCGTCACAAGCTGGCAGAGGCTAGATTTAGGTTAGACATCAGGAGGCGCTACTTCACGGTCAGGGCAGCTAGGATCTGGAACCAACTTCCAAGAGAAGTGGTGCTGGCTCCTACCCTGGAGGTCTTTAAGAGAAGGCTAGATGAACACCTTGCTGGGGGTCATTTGACCCCAGTACTCTTTCCTGCCACGGCAGGGGGGCGGACTCAAGGATCTGCTCGGGTCCCTTCCGACCCTACTAACTACGAAAGTACGACTGCACCAGGAGCAACGCTGCCAGAAAGCTGTGCACTCTTGCCCGACTAGGGCAGGAACCCAGCGCCGGCTGCCCTGGACAGGGCTCAGCCCTATGGAGAGCATTGCTGGGGCAGCCAAGGTGGGGCGCTCGCACCTGCATCACGCTGCCAAGCATGTTCTGCTGCATGCACCCATTGCCCTTCCTTCACCCCCAACCCCCGGCAAGCTCCTAGGACCTGCTGCACAGGCAGCAGCCCACACGCCTCACGCCCCCACACCCTATACACAATATAAAAAGCATAAAACTGTCTCTTGAGCTATTATGCAATTGCCTCTAAATGCACGCAAGTCAGGAAAAAATACTTTTTGAATTACATTATATGGTATATATTTGATTTTTAGTCTACGATTTGCTTTATCTATAATACGTTACCAACAACATCTTCTAAAAGATTGTGTGTGCATGGCCCGACAGGTCTAAATTCACTAAGTGGTCTTCGAGCCAAAATAACTGCCCACCACCGCCTCATGGCATAGAACAGGGGTGGGGCAATTATTTTGGGCGGTGGGCTCCTTACTGGAGTTTTGGCAAACCATCGAGGGCCACATAATGGGCAGCCAGAGGCAGATAATTATCCATTTTCTAAATATTTTAGGGGCCCCGTGGGCCGGATAGAATGGCCTGGCAGGCTGCATCTGGCCCACGGGCCGCATTTTGCCTGCCCCTGGCATAGAAGCTCCTCTCCTATCCTCTGGATAGGAGGAATTCTGCTTTGATTTGATACTGCAGCAACTGCCTGTAGAAAAACAGCTTTCAGCACAGGACAGAGAGGGTGGAGATCTGCGGGCTAAGGCATTTGCCCATGGGATTGCAGTTTCCAAAAGCTACGATGAGCGAGACCCCCAAAGAACCAAAGCAGTAATAGTTTTGTTCCAATGGGGCACAGAAGATGGGAGGGGACTGGCCTGGCCTGGCCATTTTTCTGTCTAGCATATCAAGCCAGGGTTATAACCAAGCTAACAATGCACAAAGAGAGAGCTCCCAGACTAACGACATACAAGCAGAGAGCCTGGGCTCGAAAGCACTTTCCAGTTGCAAGAATGAAGGAGGTCATACCTGTGGATCCCGTTCGTGTGCCCAGTTCTGAAGCCGCAGTTCCAGCAGCGTGTCATAGACACCTTGGGAAGAGTCATGCTGCACTTCTGTCATGTGCTCCAGAAAAGCCTTCAGCTCCCGAGAGTTGTTGGCAAATATTGGAATGAACTCCTCCGAATTAGCCTTAAAACAAGCCAGAAGGACACTTTCACACGCTGTCCAGTCTCAAGTGTACACTTCCCACCTTGTACAGAATGAGCTCAGCTAATCTCCTCAGAAATTTGCCTCTTTCTTGAGGAGCAGTACACATCTAGACCCTGAACATTCAAACCGGTGCATGCCAGATCCCAGGAACCCCTTTCAAAGTCACCACAGTGGGAATTCTCAATCCTGCCCAATACCACAAGTAACCATAGCCTTTCCTCCTCCTAAGTTAAGCCTCCAGTACTACCTGAACTCTATCCAGGACCAGAAATCTCACATTGCCCCAACGTTTTCTACCACCATTTAAGTGTAAAAATCATCAGTGAAAAAAAAGCAACACAAGAGTTGCTTCTCTCCTCTCGAGTGTACCCTACCTTTTTCACCTCCAGCATCCCAGGCCCTTCGCAGTCTCCTGATGGCCGGTAATCTGTGCACAGGATCTTCAACAGTTCTGTGGTCTCATTGGGGACATGGTGCATGAGGATTTTGCCATACCGCTTCATATTGCTCTCTGCCTGGTCATAGGGCAGCTTGCCAATGTAACGCAAGGCCTCCTGGTAATTCTGTAAAGAGCAGCTGATCAGGCAAACCAGGAGCCACTTTGGTCCTCCAAGTAAAAAGGTCAAACCTGTCTGCCCTACAGGCAGCACTTGAAAAGCTCTTTAAAAAATGCCATAAATACCTTTTAAACCAAATGAGAACTTTGCCTATCATTGCTCTGCCCACCTCTGGATTGCATCTAGAGGAGTGACACTGATCCTGGACACAACAGAGCTAACACTAGATTTTACACCAGTATTTCCCAGACTAGGATATACACACCTCTGATGTTATGCAGCAACATTTCTAAAGGGTACATGGGAGGAAGACATGGGAAGGCAAAATATTGTGTAAACAGAGATATACAGGAAAAAAAATGACCCTCTCTCTCTTAGTTACAGTGCATGCGTACTCACAAAGTACACACTTTCTATTATCCATAACATGGAATAATAGGGGGAGCACAGCAATACAGCCAACAAACACAGGGAGGCAACTCAAGAGTGAGAACTGCTGCCTTAGGTTATGTCCATTTCAATCCTTGGTCACACGCTGCTCAAGATCCTTCCCCTTAAGGAACACCAAAGGTACCTCTAACTTGTCTACTAACACTCTTTCATGTGGATCAGAGAGATCTGAACAGCACACAGCCACAGCAGCTCTCTGTAGTGGCACCACAATTGTTCGTTCCCCCGAGTACTTTACACACCAACACCAAATGGAAGAGGCTCCATTATAAAGAGAAGGGGTTTCACACCACACAGAAGACCCAGAGAGAAACAGATCGTGGTATCTCCTCACCTTGATATCCTCCAGCTGGATTTTGAGGTACCATTCATGGTGCGCATGCTTTTCTGCCAGGTACACAGCGTGGGAGTAGTAACCTGCTTGGCGGAGCACCTTGATTGCTGTCTCCACATCGAAGTGAACTTCACTCTCACTAGTCTATAAAGAAGGAATGCAGGGTAGTGGGTGTGACCGGCTGACAAGCAAAGAACCTCAACCCTGTTGCTACAGAAAGACTGGCTGACGTACCCGAACACCTGCCAGTAACCATTAACATCTTTCATGCAAGATGAGGATTGACGCTGTATGTGGCCTGTGTTCCAGCTACACTCTGCCAAGTTTTTTAAGGGTTAATCACAGTAGGAACACTGCAGTCTCCCATACACAAAGCTTTAAAACTGCAAGGCAGGTACATATGTAATGCTGCTAGGCCCTTGGACATGAGCACATGAGAACGTCAAGGGAACTATTCTGCTATACTTGCACGGGCAAAGCTACTAGTACAAATCAGCCTATCTTACTATTACCCCTTTGCTAGTCCCCATGGTGACCTCATAATTTGCACAATTGTTTTGCCTTTCCCCATTACCTTGATGAACTCTTCCAATTTGGAACTGTCTTTGAGCTTGGTGTAGCAGTTCAGCAGCAATGTCGTGTGGTCTGCATTGGCCAAGGACTGCAGATGGAGCGTCTGCAAGTAGGCTGTCAGATTGTGGATGCGCTGAGCATCCAGGAACTTCCGAATGACGTAAGATGGCTCTAGTTTCCCAATGGTGCTTACAGGATAAAGACATTACAGGAGAAAGGTTTGTATGGCAAAGTAGACCGGCAAGAGGAGAATCAACCCACAAGCAGAAAAGTCAGCACTCAACCAGCACCTGCGCATCCAGAGACAAAAGTGCTTTCTTACGTAGAGCAGACAGACAGAAGATTCTGTCTATAGCTAAAATGAAATGCAGAAAGTTACTCTGGGCCCCACCACAAAGGTTCTTAATACAATATAAGGGTTATAAGCCCTGATATATATGGAGGAACACAGGTCACAGTTAAAGCAAATATTTCAAGGATAGCAACTTCTAAGCATTTCCCAAGGAAATACTAACAACCAACCAGACTCAAGGTCTGCCTAGTCATGCCCTCTCTCTAACAGGAACCAGACTCAGCAAAGATACAAGAATCCCATCAACATTTGTATACAGAACTGCAACAATGCGACCCTCCTGCAAGGCACTTCTAATCGCAAGGAATCAGGGAAAGGTTTAACTCCTAAAACATGAGCTTTCAAACCTTCCCACATTTTACTGCTTTTATTAATCATCACCTCCTTGAATTCCTATCCATACGGACATCAACTTCCTTTAATCTTACTCAGCTGTCGACATCATCAAAAGACATCCCGTGTTAAGGAGTTTCAATTACACCGTGTGAACAGAAGTACTTCCTTTTAGTTTCATAGTTTCTAGGGTCGGAAGGGACCTGAGCAGATCATCTAGTCCGACCCCCTGCCCTGGCAGGAAAGAAAGAGGACTGGGGTCAAACGACCCCAGCAAGATGTGCATCTAACCTCCTCTTAAACACCCCCAGGGTAGGAGCCTGCACCACTTCTCTTGGAA
>NW_017728936.1:12158935-12174104 GCF_001723895.1 Crocodylus porosus | reverse complement strand
TCAATCTCTTCTCCCTCGTCCAGGTGATCGGTCACCTGGTCATAGAAGGAAATGAGATTGGTCAAACGAGACCTACCCGCAACAAACCCGTGCGGGCTATCCCTTAGGATGTTAGCCTGGGCCAGTCCCTCAAGGATGGCCTCCTTCATAAACTTTTCTAAGATCTTCCCCAGGATAGAAGTTAGGCTAATGAGCCTGTAGTTAGCCGGATCCACTCTCCATCCTTTCTTGAAGATCGGCACCACAGTGGCCTTCTTCCAGCCTTCCGGCGCTACACCTGGCCCTCTATCATTTCTGTCCTCTTTCCGTAAGCCTCCTCTACTTGTGCCGTGTCCTATTTGAGATGGGGTTACTACTACTGCATACAGAATTCCAGACACTTGTAAACATCAGCGTATACAGTGGCATTAGAATATGTTCAGGTTTAAGTCTATATCCTGTTCCTTAACATTTTGACTCCTATTCAGTTGCAGTCAGAATAGCAGATATCTTCACTGAGTGATGCTGAGGCCCCTCTCCTGCGTTTATGCTGTAAGCGTGGAACTCTGCGACATCAACTCTCTCATCATCACAGGATTAAGTTTGACTCTGGGTTTAGACAAATAAAGAGATACCTGCGGATCACGTATATACTATTCGTTTTCCTTTGCTCAGCATAGTCTCTGCCTACCGGATATACTGCTGAATAGCTCCATCATGGTTCCCTTTGTTGTACAGATGATCTCCATACTGCCTGAAAATCTCCGATAAGCCATCACTGTCCAAATGGTGACTCTTGGCCAGGTTAATCGCCATCTCAAACAAGTTTTTTTTGAACAGCATCTGGAGAACGTGAAAGAACAAGATTTGGACAACTGTGGCTTCCTCCCTCCTCCCAAAGCAGATATACTGTTTACCAGCCTTGAACTCAAAAGACAGAGGAAAAAAAAAAAGCCACCCCACAAATCTTCTGCTGAGACTTAAGCAACTTGGACTTCTCGGTCATAAAACACAGAGGGAGAACAACAGAAACACAGACAGAGGATGAGCCTTGAAGGTGGGAAGGATGGCCTCAGGGAATGAAAAATCAGAGTCTCGCAGGGATAGACTGGAGGAGGTAGACTTGGGTCAACCACCGCTGTTCTGGTAACAAGGCTTCACAAAACAGAAACCTGGCACATAAGATTGCAGGGAAGTGCCTCCCGACCAGCCTACCTACTTCTAGACCATGTCTCATTAAGGCACTCTCCTCATCAGATCACATGTATGCTCCATTTCACCACAGCTGCTGTGCTTTCCCTCCATACTCAACCTCAAGTTGATTCCTCAGCCCTGCTAAGCTTTCAAAAACTAAAGAGGTCAGCTATATAGACCAAGGTGTCACAAATGTACTCGGTGATGGGAACCAGATTTCATTTTTTTCTCATGCCTTATGGGCCAAAATGGGTAACTAGGATGATACATTCCCCTCAATACACAGAACGCTCACAAGATGCATTGGTTTGTACTCTATTCAGATTCGAAAGGCTTCTCTCACAACCCAAACAGCTGGACTTTTCAATATTTAAGTGAAAGATTAGATTCTGCGGACACTGAAAGTCACATATAAGTACATTCAACCTGTCAAATGGAGCAGGGTGAACGCTATCTCCATTCTGGACAACGACGTTTAATTTGCTACGTTCCTCAGCAGAGAGATGTCACTGTACTATTCCGAAAGCAAGCCGTTTGTTCTGTTTAATGCTACTCAAAGCGTTTTACGGGCTGTAAGCAGCACTGAGAGAGGCCTGCAACCCCTCAGTCATACAAATACGCTATCAGTACATTAGTACTCCATAACGAGTTAACCCATCTAATGAGTCTTTACGATCAGAGGTATAAAATACAGACGAAAAATTGTCAAACAAACAAAGCAAGAGTTGCCTGCCTCAAGTTTGGTTTGTGTATCCTTCTCTTGCAGCGCATGGATTTTCCCATCTCTGGTCAAAACGTAGAGAGACCCCCACTCAGCTAACACATCAACCACATCATCAAAAACCGAGCTGTATGCGATGAATTTGTTATACAGGTCATAGATGTTCAAGAGTTGCTTGTCTGAATTCTGTGGATCACTCCCAGCAAACTCAGATCTGGAGAACGGAAGGAGCACAGAGAGAGAGCGTAAGGTACAAATCTCCTGGATTTCTAAGTCTAGTTATCAACAGCACCGTCTTAACACACCCAGAACTGAGGTGTCCTCAGCAAGCACGCAAGATTCGTCTTGACGTTTACCTCATAAATCGAGCCTTTAGGCAAAGCTCCGAACAGCTACACCACTATGGAAGTATTCAATTCTTATTCTATATGTTTTATTAGGAAAATCAGTATCAGTTATAGGAGGGAGCTAACAAATCCCGCTGGATGTGGGTGCTGCTACCCCACCATCCTCCAACGGCTTCTGCAAGTTCAGATGGAGTCACAGGAGCCTTTCTTAGGTTCCAATACCAAGACTGCGCAATAATGTAAGTAGACAACCTAACATAACAAAGCACAACGGGAGTTGAAAGGAATAGTAGTTGTACACTGAATACATTAAATGGACTTGTCCGCTCCAGGAGCCCTACTTTGGAGAGCACTTTGGGTCCTTGGAAACAATGACGAGGTATCCCCGATACCAGTGAACTATCAACTTCTGCCCCTCAAAAGCAAAGCAGGGACCTCGCTCATCTGGCTGGTACAGATAGACACATTCATTTCCTGCCACGATGAACTGGAGATCCTGAGAGGGGTCACTGAGGGCAGAGCAGCGCAAGCCACAACCATGAGTGTCCAGCTCCAGACGAGGATAATCCTTCACAGACAACGTGTAGCACTGTAGGGGCACAGGTGAGATGACGACTCAGGACCCAATGCAGCCAGTGAGCCACACCCTGGCCCCCGCTGCAGTTTTTTCAAACTCACGCCTTACCTGGACATTCTCAGTGGTTACAACAAAGAGGTGCGTGGTTTTGCCAGATTGTCTGAAGGCAAGGCCAGTAACTGGGTAACTGCCTTCATGCAAAATCTGGGTCTTACTGTGTCGATCGCGTGTGATGTCCCCTTTTGTGAGCACAACGCTCCCATCTGCAAAACCTGTTGAAGAGAATTGACAAACAAGGCGTGTCAAACACTCTGGACCAGATCTGGACTGGATCCACAAGCCACAAGCAACCGCAGGTGACAGCACTTCCCCAGTGCCAGGCGGCAACACAGAGCCACATTCAGATGGCACCATGAGTTCGTCAGGGTCCCGGGACCCTGAGTTCTGCAGCAGGCCTGCCCCCAGACCACCACTGACTGGTCCACGTGGAATGGTTCCACGGGCCAGATCCAACCCAGAGGCAACATGTTCGACACCCCTGGACTCAACTATTTATACTTATGGCACTTCCAGCACGTTGCCTAGTGCGAGCATAAGGCAGTCCCACGTAGCTGAATATTCCTTGGTTCCCATCCCAGCTAGATATTAGAAACAGGTGAGCCTGGGATCTTATTTCAATTAACCAAATATCACACTCCTACCCTTCATAAACCCTAAGTGAATCTGTTCATTGATGTTTCCTGATTCTCAGAAAAAGGCTTGCTGTTTTGAAAAAGTGCAGTCACCATGTCCTGTACCTTCAGAACACCTGCATACACTTCCCTTTACAGACTGTTTTTCTTTCTTTACTCTCCTTTTGTTTTGCTTTGCTAGAACGGATGCCTAGCTCAGTAGAACCAGTTTTATTTAGCCATTGTTTAAAATCAAACACCTCAAAAGTATGTAAGTTCTGATGCACCCACCAATAATATAATGTAAATAAAAACCACCTACTCAAAAATTACAGATTTAAAGTAAGTCCTTTAAGTCGTGTTGTTAACACCACCTCGCTAAAAGTCCAAGAGTCTAAATTTAAAGCAAAAACCGTTAGAAGCCACTGCCAAGAGGATAATTATAAAGTGGTCTCCTGACACACTTGAGCTGGCACTAGCGCCAACACGCACTTCAGAAAGAAATAAACATTTAGACTAGAAATTGCTTTCTACACATCAGGCAAGAAACGGAAAAGATTACGTAGAAAAGTTAGCATCACTCCATCATCGGAGGCTTCTAAGAACCAGTTAGACAAACGTCTATTGGAATGGCTTAGATGCAGTTCAACTCATTTTGAAGCAAGTGAGTGAAACGGACAGAGCTGGAAAAAGTAGTGGAAGACTATTTCACTTTTTTTGCACTTAATTCAGCTTCCATTAAAGGACCTAGTGCTACGCATTCTTTCATGAGTACTCCCCTATGTTTGCATAGAAACATAAAGACTTCAGGTCAAGAGCACCAGGCCCTAATCTGTTTTGTTCTCCCATATCTGCCCTGCAAATATTCCATGGGAATGTTGAAAAGCAGCCAAGGAGAACGGTTACAATGAATACTGAAAAACAGATTTCATGAATACATTTCCTGAATAGGTTTCTGTTTTAGCTGAAGAGAACCAAAATTTCTCAAAAGTCCCTTCAGTTATAATTTAACTCCTACTAATTTACCATACGAAGCTAAAAAAAAAAAAAAACCAAAAGATTTGGGAGCTGTTTTTGCACCCTCAGGAGCGGGGTGATTTTCACTTACCAATAGCCATGAAATTAAGATTCTCGTGGACAGTTAAACAGGATACAACTGTGGGTTTGTTCCCTGGTATTGCAGGAAAAATTCTTGTGCAAAGTGGATTTCCACCATCTCGCTTCTCCAGGTTCCAGACTTTAACCTGGGGACAGAGTTCAGATGCGAGGAGAAAGCATTACAAGAGGGTTGGATTAAAACCTCTTTTTTTTCCTCCCAGGCTAACAGGCCCAGGATTTACCATGCAGTCTTTTAAACAAATAAGCTGCAGGAACTCTTCCTAAGGCAGGCAGGTCCAGCAGCTCACCTCCCCGCTGTCATTTGACTTACCAAGGGATTAATACCTTCTTCATCTTCACCAACGGAAGCTAAAATACTGTGCTGCTTCATCTGGTACAGGTGGGTCACTCGCAGCTTATAAGCCTGGAAGCTGCTCAGTTGAAGGGAACGTGACAAGAACCAGATCTGACCTTCCATATGTGGATGCTAGTCAAGGTGTTTCAATTACAACCAGCTGCTACCAAACCTCACCCAGCCGCACCCTTCCTCATGCTCTGTGGTGGCCGGCAGCAGCTCGAACACTGACCCATTTCTCGCCAGCAGCGCTATCGCACAGTGCAGGACGGCCGGCGGGGCGATCGGGACAACCGGAGGCGAGGGTAGCAGCGGCCCAGCGCACAGTGGAGGCGGGGGCTTCACTCGAGCCCCTGCCCTGCCTAGCAGCCCAGCGCCAGGCCGGACGCTGCACCCCTAAGGCCGGGATAGAGCGCCCCAGGGGCACGAACCGAGACCGCCGCTGCCGGTGACCCTCGAGCGCTGCGACCGCTCTCCCGGCAGACACCGTCCACCCAGCCCCATCAAGGATATCGCCGAAGACGAGGCTGCCGCGGCCAGAGTCGCAGACCGCGAGGCCTGGGGGCAGCGCCAAAGGTTTCCCGCCACCGTCGGGCCCGGGCGGCTCCTTCACCGCCTCGCGCTCGAAGAAAACGAAGCGGCGCCACTGCAGGTAGGCCGCCATCTTGGCGCGCGGCGGCCGGCAGCGTCACGTGACCGCGGCCGTCTCCCGTCACGTGGGCAGGGCTGGGCCTGCGCGCGCGTCTCCCTCCCGGCGGCAGCAGGCCGCGTGCGCGGAGCCCGCCCTCCTCGCCCCCACCGGCGCACGGTAGAGGGCTCGCACACACGCACGGAGTGCACCGCGTTTATTGTCGGCTATCCGCGGGCCGCCGCCAGGACGAGCAGCGCAGCCGCCGCCAGCCGGGGCGCGGCGCGGGGCGCGGAGGCGGAGACGGGCGCCGCCAGGCGGTCCCCGAACAGGTCGAGCAGCTGCAGCGCGACGCCGTTGGTCCAGCCGAAGCCCTCCTGCGGGGACGGCGGCGTCAGGGAGGCCCGAACCTTCGCCATCCCCCGCGCAGCCGGCGCAGCCCCCATACGCACCTGCACCTGGTACTCGCCCCCGGTGCCCGGCCTGCCCTCGCCGTCCAGGCTGTACTGCGGGGGGACGCGGAGGTCGGCCCGGGGCGGAGCCAGAGCCAGGCGCCCGCCCCTCGGCCCCTCCGACACCAGGGAAAGCGGCCGCCCCCCTCCCCCGGGGCTGCCGGAGCAGGGCTGCGCGCCTGACTGCACCCGCCCGCGTTACCTTCTCGAACATGGCCTGGTACGTGTGGTAGAGGCTGAAGGTGGTCCGGGTCCAGTTCTGGGCCAGGGCAAAGGCCGTTTCTCGTGCGCTCCAGGAGCTGGACTTTGCCAGACCTGCGGCCCAGGCCGTGGCAGGAGCAGTCAGGCCCTCCCGCCCCAGGGGCTGCAGCTGCAGCCACGCTTGTGTACCGTTTACCACCCCCCAGCCCAATCAAGGCCGCAGGCTGTGGCCTCTGGGGCTTACACGAGCTGGAGGACGGGGGTTACTGCCAGTGGGTGGCCCTGCTCGCAAGCTTTTCCAACTGGTCGCACCCAGGGCAAGCAGCACAGAGTCTGTCCCAGCTGGGCAGCAGTACCACAAATGTGGGTGAAAGGCCTTCCTCTTCCCCTGCCAGCTGCCTGGCACTCTGCGCACTCGGGCGCCAGCGCAGGGACCAGGCAGACAGCGTGATTGCTGCACAGGGGGATTTGCGTCATCAGGCTGGGGCTGGGTGCAGGCGGCAGCGCTGGCCCCTGACTCGGGCCACACAGTGGGAGGAAGGGGAGTGAGATGATAGAGCAGCGTGGCAGCAGACCCATGCACACCCCACAAGTCACTCTCTTACCAGCAATCACCATGTGCTGCAGCGGGGGCCAGGCATTGGGCATGTCCCACTGCTGCCCCGTCCTCGCAAGAGATGTCGGGAGCCCCTTCTCATAGGACAGGGCTGTGCTCCCCTGTAAGCACAGGGACGGGGCTCAGCACGCCAAGCTTGCCCCAGCCACCCTTTGCAGCTGCCATGGGGGAACACAGGCTGCCCTAACACGAAGGGAGGCCCCTGCCCATGTCAAAGACAGGTGCACCCAGCTCCAGCAGAAGGCAGGGCTGCAGCAGCAGTTGAATCTCCCTCAGGAACCCCCCACCCGACACTAGGCAGCCCTGCAGCCCCGGCCCCACACAAGTGGCTCTGTAGGAAGGTAGGTAGTACCAACCCACACCGAGGGCATCCCCACCTGCAAGAGCAGTGGAGACTAACCATCTTGTACTGGCACCCAGGCCGTGTCCTCGTGCTCTGGAGCCTGGCTCACCTGCAGATAGTGCAACACCTTCCCCACCACAGCCTGGTCCACAAAGCACTCAGCCCACAGGGGCACCAGGTTGGAGGGGTAGAAGGCTGGGTTCCGCTGCTTTGTCAGGAGGTTGAAGTCCAGCCATATTCCAGCTGCCTCATCCCACAGGACGGCTTGCACAGCCTGAAGCCGGCGCTCCAGTGCAGCCTGGAACTGGGCAGCCTTGGAGCTGTTGCCTTGGAGGGCGAGAGCAGGCCCAGCCATTTGTGGAGCCCTAGCAGCCAGTAGCAGCACCCACAGCAGCCCCTGCTTCGCAATGGGCTGGCAGGACAGCCTCAGAGAAAAGGCCAGAGGACTACCCTGTCCCCGGAGACTTGGGCAGTAAGCATAAAGCTTCAAGCTGGGACCCAAGAGAGGCAGTAGGGATGTGCCAGAGTTCATACATGGCTGCTGCAGCCCCTTATCCAGGAAGAGTCAGCACGTGGAGCAGGTCACATCCTAACAGCACTCATTTCCCCTTCAGCTCAACAGAGGAGCAAAGGGACCACACCTGCGCTTGACCCAGGGCAGAGTGCAAGCAGATGCCTTCTGCTGGTGCAGGGAGTTGCCCATATGCTGCGCTACCATGGGCACAAACTGCAAGGGCAGCAGTTATGGTGCAGGAGACAAGTTCACTGCTCCAAGAGCAGGGGGTGTCCCTGCCCCGCGGGCAAAGCCCTGCTGCCCGAGCACCGCCTTACCCAGCCGCCTGTGGAACTCTGCCAGTAGGCGCTCTGTCTTGCACAGCACAGCATTCAGGTCCACCGGCACCACAGCGCTGGCTTTCGTGTCCCTCAGTGTCCCAGCATGCGTGGGGGGTTGGAACCAGCGTGAAGAGAAGTCCCAGCCTGATTCTGCTGCAGACTTCAGCTCTGCCCAGAGCTCCTGCCTGGCAGCTGCAAGCACCAGATAATCACATAAGGACCCCTCTGGCAGCAGGGCTGGTGCCTAGCCAGGGCATGTCCTGCAAGGGTGAACGCAAGGTGCCAACGCATGTGCATCAGATGGGTATGGAGCACAGCAGCAAGCTGGGGGCAGGGTCCCCCACCGAAGCAGACCTCTGGAGTGCAGGTGGAAGAAGGGCCTGGGGAAATCACACAACCCAGCAAAGCAGCACCTAAGTGGCAGTGATGGCCATCATCTTGCCCAGCCGAGCCCAGGGCTGCTGATGGCCAGAACGTTCAGGGCCAGCACATCCTATCGTACAGAAAAGGCGATTCCTTCACTGAGGCCATTCCCTATGCCCAGCCCCAACCCGTGGCTCTGCTTCCTTGCACGTGGGGTGCAGCCAGAAAGGAGCAGGGCGAGTTGCCAATGCTGGGGACGATACTGTGATGCAGAGACCTCACCGTCACTCAAGCCAGCTGCCAGCTCCCAGTCTTGGCTGTAGGACTCTGGTCTGCAAGGCAAGGAGGACAGGAGGTTGGGGGGGGGGGCCAGGGGAGAAGGGAAACACACCAGGTCCATGAAGGTGTTTGCCCTTCCTTTGTTCCAAGCAGCAGCAGCCTTGGCCACCACCAGGCATGCTGTGCCAGCAAGGACCAGGCCCACTCCGCAAGGGAGCCCAGAGCTGAGGAAGCAGGGCAAATTCTGCCAGCATCACTACCACTGAGGGAGCCACAGTCCAGCTGCCGGCACTGCAGGGTAGCAGCCAGGCCAGATGCCAACAACACCACAAGTCGGGGGGGCGCTGTCCCCCTCCACATCTACTCCAGGTCAGTGACTTGGCCAGCAACAGTGCTGCTGGGCTGGAGGGACCTCCTGGAGCACCTGCTCAATAACCCTCAGAATCTCAAGCACGACTCGCTGCGTAACAAGTGACCACAGGGCCTTTGCTGCAGCAACTGCACTCCACTGAACAAGCACCTAGTTGGGCACAGCTCCCTGCTGCGGCTCATGTTCCCCAGTGCGAGGGAAGAGTACCCAGCCAGACACTGCCTTTTCAAGAGCAGAGCTGAACCCCCCACACCGCTGTTCAGGAGGCAGGGAAGGGGCCCTAGAACAGACTTGGTGTCAGCAGAAAGCCAGGTATCTGCCAAGCCCAGTGCTAGCAACAGCCCCTGCAACAAGGGGAGAGGATGGGGCCCTGGGCTACAAGGCCACAGCACAAGTCATGGCAGAGCTGCTCTCGAGCCCAGGAGTCCCACTCCTCTGTCCATCGCTTGCTCGGGCAGTGCCTCTAGGCTGTTACCTGGGCTCCCCAACCTGGACATTGTAGCGGTTAAGAGTGTGATCTGTGCCCCCCACGGCGATGTTCACACTGCGATTGTGCTGCCAGAACTCGTATTCCACTTCCAGCAGGTGGATGTTCTCCCTGGGGGCCAGAGTAGGCCTGTCAGCATCCCCCCAGTGCCAACCAAGCCAACTAACCAGGCTGGGCTCCAGCAGCACAGCCACCCTGCCCCACCACGTCGCAACCCCACACTCCCTTTTTCAGCCCACCTCCCCCGGCCACCAGCCATGGAGGCTGCATTGCCCCAGGCTACCAGGGAACAGACCCGTGTCTTCTGCCGCCCCTGGGAGCCACTTGTGCTGCAAGGCAGAGCAGCACACTCAAGGACTTGGCACAAGGAAGAGGCCAGAAGGCAGGTGCCAGGCCTGTGGGGAGGGTCCCCTGCCTGCCCTACCACCAGGGACACAGGGCCGGTGTGCCCAGCAGAACCTCATGCCCACCTGAGAAAGGCTGTGTCATTGGTGCGAGCCAGGTAGGCGTCCATCATCAGCGCGAGGAAGGGGGGCTGACTCCGGCGCAGGTAATAGACCCGCCCTCCGTTGGGGATGTGCCCGTACCTGCCCATTGGGACAACCCATGTCACAGGTCCACGGCAAGGCAGGAGCAGGGCGGGCTTGTGGCAAACCACCCTGCCCACCATGTGCTGGGGCAGCTTCACCCCAGCCCCGGTGCTGGCACAGGGCCAAAGCCAGCAGGCCGGAGAGATCCCTCCCTTGGCCTCTACCCCCTCAGAGCTCACGCCCCAAGGGACGGGGCACAGCTGGAGCAAGGGCCGACTCCCTCGCGTCTCTTGGATGAGAAGCTGCAGCCCCCCACAGACGTGATGGCCTAAGGCAGCCAGGCACTCGGTGTCCCCACTCGGCAAGCTCTCACCGATCCACCAGGTAGAGGAAGTTCTGAATCATCCCTTTGGCCGTGGCAGGCATGTCACATAGCAGCAGCCCCTCGATGACCCAGTACGAATCCCTGCAGCAGAAGGGGAGTGAGCCTCTGCAGGTGGTCTAGGCTTGGAAACAAAGCTCAGCCTTGCATACAGCAGCCCCAGCCCCAAGAGGGAGGCCTCGAATAGCCCCTGCAGTGCGGGGGGAAATTAGCAGGGCGGGGGACAACACGCACAACATCATGTTCACCAGCTCAACCTGATTAGGGCGAGACCAGAGTGCTGACAGCGATTCATCTGAGAACAGTGCGAGACCCTGCCCAACCAGGACTCACCAGTAGTAATACTCTATGAACCGGCCACCGGGCACCATCATGGGCTTTGGCACATAGATCAGGGAGTAAAGCTCTGGCTGGGCTTCTACAGCAACCTTGATCTGAGAAAGAGACGAACCAGGCTGGTTCCCAGGCCCCACGACCGCTTCATGCACCCTACAGCACGTCTGCCCCATGGAAGTGGGCTCCCCACCCCAACTACCTTTCTCCCGAGGGATTTCCACTTGGTGTTCAGCTCTGACGCCCATGCCCGGAGCTTCTGGTCAGAAATCTTGTTTAGTATGCGGGGCCTGGAAGGCAAAGAGAATTTGGCAGGAAAGAACTCCCCAGGACTCCTCATGCCAGGGTCACACCAGGAGGGATCTGGTTGGGTTCACTGCACACCTGCTGTTCCAGTCTTGAGGCTCCCATTGCTCAAACTCCTTCCCTGGGTCGTCAAAGGACAGAGTCACAAATTGCTGCAGCTCCGTCCTGGACACCATGCCCTTCTGCGCTTTGGCCATCAGCTGCTGAAATTCTGCCAGCACCACATCTGAGAAGAGAGAAGAGGCTGCAGTAACCCCTGCCAGGACCAAGGTATCCTGGCAATTCTCCCAGTGCAGTACACACCACTGCACTCCTGCAGCACAGTGCCAGGACTCCCACTCATAAGTGTCATAGTACCTGGGGTCAGGAGGGACCTGAACAGATCTAGCCTGACCCCCTGCCACAGGCAGGAATGAATGCTGGGTTCACGAGACCCCAGACAGGTGATCATCCAACCTCCTCTTGCATTTGCCCAAGGTAGAGGCGAGGACCACTTCCCTGGGAAGTTGGTTCCAGATTGTGGCCACCCTAACTAAAATATTGCCTCCTGATCTCCAACCTATTCTCCATCAGCTTATTGCCATCATTTCTCATCACCCCAGGTGGTGCTGGGGAGAAAAGCCCTCTTCCTATTTGCTGATGATCTCCCCTGATGAGTTTGTAGGCAGCCATCAGGTCCCTCTTGAAGTACGGCGCCCAGTACTCCAACTGTGGCCTGACCAAAGTCACAGAGGGCCTATGACTACCGTAGGCCAGGCACAGACCAGACTGGCAGTGACTGCAGCCCAGGACTGGAACGACTAGACTGCAGGTGTGTGTCTGGGAGCAAAGGAAGCAGCGCAGCGCTGTGGCCTGAGCCATGCCGCTCGTGCTGACCTGCTGGTTTCCGCAGGGGCATGTCAACAAAGTGCTTTGCATCAGGGAAGAGCCTGGCCAGCTGAACCTGCTTCAGGAGGTCTCCAGTGCAGTAAATCTTGCTGCAAAAAAAGACAGAAAGACAGGCTAAGCGAGATTCAGACCTGCCTGCTCACATTCTGCACAGTCTGCTATGTGCACTGCAACAGACAGCTCATCAGCATGGACAGTGACCTGCAGACCTCCAGCATGGTCTGGGTCAGAGCCCAGGCATGTTGCAGGGAGAAGGGGTGGGCTGCATTGTCAGTGCATGAGTGCACAGGGGAGTGAGTGTGCCGATAAAAGACAGCGCAACCTGCCTGGGCATCAACCCAGACCCCACTGATTTTTTCCATTGCAGGACTTTAAACGGTCCCTCAGCTGCTGCCTTCAGACTGTCCCAGGGTCCATCTGCACACCACAATGTACTGAGACCGTGTCCTGTGCACGAGACCATGGCATGTTACAGCCATGTCACACAACCACGTGGTGCATCTGAGAGCACCTGCTGGGCATCAGCTCTGACAGTCAAGACCCACGCAGCCCAGTCCGGCTACACAATCAGGCACCATCCCAGCCCTGTGACAAAAACAAGTGCCAGCCTGGAGCCCAATCAATGTCAATCACAGAGGTCAAGGTCCACCAGAGTGGCACCCTGCCGATGCCTGCATCTGCTGTGTAGTTACCATTCGTTTCACCGAAACAAACAGCGGAGGAAGCTGCAAGTCTGCCGGGATCACAGAGCAGAGCAAAGACACAGAGTGAGAACAGATGGTAGCTCTTGCAAGCAAGCTGCCATAGGCTCTGTGAAGCCACGTACTCTCTCTTTAGGGGATCACCAATAGGACTCCACCGAATTGCTGGCAAGCAGTTCCCGTGAGTGTCAACGACTAACCACAGCACTGCTCTGCTGAAGCTCCTATCCATCCTGGAAGCCTACGCCAGAGCCATGCAACGCAACGCAACGCAACCATACCCTCTGAACTCCAAGCAGCACCTCAGTTCCTCAAACTCAGAAGAAATCTCATGATTCCCAGGGGAACATGCAGTTACCACTTGGTAGCAAGTCATGATGAAGCCCCTGTCACCCACATGAATAAGCTCAGGGTGGTGATCCTTGTCCTCCAACTATACCTGCAGATATTTCTGCCCAAATACAGGGGAAAGGCTCTCACCACATCCAGCTCTGACACTTGCACGTCCTCCGAGGCAGAGTAGGCCGCGGGGGAGGAAGGCCAAGGGGTATTAATCACAGCTCTAGAGACTGTAATAGCTGAGAGTGGGCTCAGAGAGAAGAAAAACTTCTGGACTACACACAGGTGTCACTGGCTGCTCCCTTACGCTCCACAGAGTCATAGATTGCAAGGCTGGAAGGGATCTCAGATCATCAGCTTCAGCCACTTGCACCAGGCAGCGACGTGCCCCCAACAACTGCAACTTGTACAGGAGATGCTAGGACTTGTTACAGACAAAAACAACCAACAGCCCTGGGCCCCGAGATCTGTCACGGGGAGACCCACTGGTGCCCATGGAGTAGCTTGGACAGCAGTTACCTGTCACAGGGAGGTGGGAGGCCGCAGCCCAGCCTCTGCCATCCTAGTACAGAAATGGAGATGCCAACAAGGAAGCGCCAAGCTGTCCCCAGCATCCTGGCAGCACCAGCCCCACTGCTCAGGAGGGGTGCTGGATAGTAACTGGTTCCCGAGGTATGGAGTTCACAGGGAAATGCTTTAACAATCTAACAGAACAAAGTCCAGGAAGCAAAGTCTGAAATAAATCACGTGTGCTGTACAAGCTCTTTGCTGCCTTCATGGGGTGTGGCAGCTTCAGCGGCTTGTAGCAAAGGAAGCTGGCAGCGGCATTAAGCCTCACAGACAGCCCTATCACAGTCCTCGTTAGCAGTTCCAGCCATGGGTACGTGGTGCCTAGGCAGCCACTCACAGCACCCCTTCTCGAGATGAGAGCGGTCCCAGCCAGGACAGCATCCGCAAACATCAGGGACTAGAATCAGGACAGCTTGAGGGAGAGACTTCAGCCCGCGTGGGGCACCTTACCAATGCTGCACCTTGCCCCAGGAGAAGAGCAGGGAGGAAATGGGAGGGGAAGCCTGGTGGACTCTAGGTACCCCCACAAAGATCAGCTACAGACCTTAGGAGCCGCACAATAAGCTCCAGCCAATCTACCTGGGCAGGCTGCGAGTTCCCCATGGCGCAGGGCAGCGGGAAGCCCTCCTTCCCCTGGTCTCCTGCACTTCCCAGGCTGCAGCCACTTGGTGCAAGAGTTCCTCCCATAGGCAGGTTTGTTTAGAGCATTGCTGCTTTCAGGAAAGGGGAAGCAGCCACCTCACCATCCCAAAAGACCAACTTTCTCCTTCATCTGAGCCCAGGGTCTGCAGACAGGTTCCCCCCGCAAAGCCTGGCCTGGAGGTACAACAGGAACCCTACGGAAATCTTCAATCAGCCCTGCCAAGTCCCATTACAGGGCAGCTTCTGTTCCCCACCCACCCACCTTAGGCTTTAATTCTGCCAATACAGACTCCATTGCTGAAGCTTCCCACGCACTGAACCCATCCTTATAAAAATGCCCTCCATATCAGTTATTTCCCAGCAATGCCTATCCATTCCCCTAACTTCCTTCACTTACAATCAGATTTTAAGCTCACTGCAGCACTAGTTTCTTTCAATAACGGAACAGACCTTACATAATTAATGCTACTTCCCTACGCCCAGAGACTGCTTCTCTTCTGTTACTGCCACAAAAGTCTGGGGCTGGGTATCTGCATTTCAGTAGCAGATGTTTCTTCAGATCTGCTGCACTTTTTTATTTTTATTTATTTATTTATTTATTTATTTATTTTTAACTCAGTGAGTTATTATACATGACCCAATGCAACCTATAGTTTCATAGTCGGTCGGGTCCGAAGGGACCTGAGAAAATCATCAAGTCCGACCCCCTGCCACGGCAGGAAAGACTACTGGGGGTCAAACAACCCCGGCAAGGTGATTTGTCTAGCCTCCTCTTCGAGTCCCGCAGGGTAGGAGCCAGCACCACTTCTCTTGGGAGTCGGTTCCAGATCCTAGCCGCCCTGACCGTGTGAAGTCGCGCCTCCTGATGTCTAGCCTGAATCTCCCCTCTGCCAGTTTGTGACCGTTATTTCTCCTCACTCCTGGGAGCGCTCAGGGGAACAGGGACTCCCCCAGTGCCTGCTG
>NW_017728936.1:12135416-12158835 GCF_001723895.1 Crocodylus porosus | reverse complement strand
AGCGCTCAGGGGAACAGGGACTCCCCCAGTGCCTGGCTGGTCCCCCTGACTAGTTTGTAACAGGCCACGAGATCCCCCCTCAGCCTTCTCTTGTGGAGGCTGAACAGGTTCAGGTCCCGTCGCCTCTCATAGGGCCTGCCCTGCTGCCCCCGGATCATGCCAGTGGCCCTCCTCTGGACCACAGGTGCCACTGTGTGGCAGGCCAAAGAGTTTTGCTTCGCTCACAGGCCTCCGGGCAGATAGCAGGGAAGGAGCCAAGGATCAGGCCCCTCCTGGCTCTCCTGCCGTCTGCCCCTGGCACAGCAACATCTTGCAAGTCAAGGTTGTGTTTTTGACAACTCTGCCCAAAAGTGTTGCCAGCCCCCGATTTATCACCTTTGTGAAGTGCATAAGTATCCCTGACTAAAATCTCTGTAAGAGCAAGTTCATTAATATAGTCCACAACCTAGCTCGTAAAGTTACAGTACTCAGCCCCCTCAACTCTGTTGATACAGTGGTCACCCTGATAAACACAGCACACAGGGCTGAAAAGAGGTGCAAAGTTTGCTAGTTTGTTATCGAGTTACAGGTTGAAATCCAGCTGGTATCTAAAAGAGTGATCATCAGTTAGGGCAGTAGATGCAGGCACTGTGCAAAGATCATGCTTGTCCTCCAGTTGAGGAAAGGTGTTGCAGGCAGTGATCTGTAATTTGTCCGTCCCCCCCCCGGTGCAGCAGTTAACCTACTTAAATTTTGATGTGCTATAATAGCCTAAGCAATCTCAGGCCTATTGGTCAGAGCAATCCTGATAACAGCAAAACTCCATACAAACTACACAGAACCAAAGTTTTCGTTTTGACTTCAGATGAGCAGAAACCCAGATCTTCATAGGGCAGTGTTTCTCCTCCATGGCACTATGGGGTGCCTTGGGACCGTTTCAAGGGTGCCACATTGTCAGGACTGCTGGGTGTGCAAACATGATTCACAAGATAAACCTAGGGATTTCAAAGAGAAATTCACAGCATTAAAAGCATTCTGATTTGCTGTGACCTTGCAGAGTTCTTTGCAACAGACAAAGCCTGCTCTACTATCTTTCTGTAGTAAGTTATAATGTGTATAATTTTTTTTCCAGAGGGTAACTGAAAAGTCTGTATAATGCAAAGCATTGTTAACTTCCGGGCCAATTGAAATCTGAAATGAAGAAACACCAACAGCAAGATGGACTGTACGGACCATCTAGCAGATTCAGCTGAAGTTAGCGCAAACACTGGGCAGCCCTGCCAACAAGACAAAACCCCTTTCAGAGGCCACGTGCTGTTGTTTGCTGCAGCTGCAATGTTACTATTGTGCTTGTAATGCCCTTTTGACATATGTTTAAAATTACCACTTCTTACTTATGCCACTCTGAAGCACTGACACGCTCAGGGTTGCAGCAAATGCACACGGTCTTGAATAGGAAGAGGAAAGAACCAACCTTTTAACTCAGTACCACAAAAAAGCTGTTAGAAGACAGACATCAACACCATTCTGGTGTTCCAGTGAGCTTTATTAACAAAATCAGGATTTTACCATTCATCTTTCTTATACTCTTATGAACTCAGTGAAAACTCTCACATAGTCACAGCCTTCCATCACATATAAGTACATACAGAGATAAACTTTCTCAACAAAAACTGAGCTGCACTGGACAGTTTGCCAATTGCCAATTAAACAGAAAGCCAATTTTTCCCCCTCCCTCCCCTGAATGTTTCCAAATTCTAGTCCATGTTCACTTGTTATCAGTGGAATATAGCCCCTTTAACTAGGGACTAATGGTTTATAAAGCCTCATTTGAATTACAAAACAAAAAATGTGTTTTGTTTTGTTTTTGCTTGAAAAAGTTCCTGTTTCTTTCAGTAAAGGGAATATTGCCTATATTTCTCCAAACACCCTTTCCCAACAATTACTGGTTAAAATACAGGAAGCCTGTATCTTAATAAACCTATCCCTCCCCACCACCCCACAACCCAGCCCTCCCTCACTTTTTGTCTACGCTAGAATTTAACAATGCTTCCAGTAGGAAAATACTCCAGGCTAAAAACAAAAGAAAGAAGTGGAGGGAGCAACGCTCAAGGCAAACTCCCGCCACCTCTCTTTCCTCAGCTGTCTGACATGCACTCTTCACTTGAGAGACCACACGTTAATTGTGCAGAGAAATTTTGGTTTACAGTTGGAGTAAAAGGGTCATGGCAACACAAACACTCTCGGTTTGGACCAAACGTAACCAAATTGTTAGTGGCAGCAACGCTATTCAAAGGACACAGTTCACCCTGTTCCCATGAGTCAATAAGCTCCTTGGCACGAGCAGTATTAGCAAGTCCACGGCCAACAAAAGATCATTCCAATGGAACTGAACTCCTGGCAAAAAAAAAAAAAAAAAAAAAAAAAGTCTGCGTACTTTAAAAATACAGGCAAATTGATGGTCTCTTCATCCCTGCACCGTGTCAATCACTGATGGAATATAAGCAACTGAAGCATTTCTAAATCCTTGGTGCAGACACCCTCCCCCTCCCCACACTAAAACAAAGAACAAAGTTAAACAGAATGAGATGCTTTGATACAAACATGTTTGCAATTCCTGTGTCAAGCCTTCAAGTTCTTACCCACATAGACACAAAGCAAAAGGTGAAGGAAAGATGCTCCCATCTCATTCTGAAAATTAAAATATTTGAGACCAACCCACCCCACTCCCCTTGGGGAAAACCCTCCAGCTACCGCTGTGCATCTGGACAACGTATGTTGAGAAACCCATCTAGATTTTTTTAGTCATACTTCAAAAGGCTTAAGAATGGCATGTCTCCATGTCTACTGGAAGATAAATGTATCCGTTTTGCAGGGCGACATTAGCCTTTTAGGCTCCTAGGATTTTTTTATTTTTTTTTTTTTTTAATAAAAAGTATGAAAAAATGCTCAACAGCCCATTAAGAACATCACCACTGCCAGAGCAAATGTTATGTTGGGCTTATTACCAAAAGAAGCAGAGACTCATTCCAATTCAATGGACAAACATGAAGTCTGTCATGTAATCTGTCAGAGTAAGCCAGAAGAAATCCAAGGAAGTCTAATTTTATATATTACTTAAGGCGGGAGAAAAAAAAAACAACTAGGATTTAACCTAGTCAGTTGGAGCATCTTTCCTTTTGCAAGATCGTATACATCTAGAGATAGCCTGCTGGCACCAGAATCAGACCGCTTCTTTCCTTGAGAAGAAGCCACTTTAGAATGGTGCCCCCAACAGTCTAGCTAAGTGCCAATCCTCAATCAGAGGCCAAGTTTAAAGTAATACTTTCCATTTTAAAAATTTCTGTGCTTCAAGAGGGACCAAAGCATGGCACCAGGCTGATCTGCCACAAATCCAAGCAGAGCACACACTTGACTCAGCATGGCTATCCTTTTCTTGTTATATGTGCATGCCCCGTCACAGGATACAAAACTTATTTACACATTTTCATCTTTGTTGCACTAAAATGATCCCTCTGTCTCATTGAAAAAAAAAAAAAAAAAAAAAAAAAAAAAGAACTGGCTGCAGTACAAGAGCAAGATTTTACTTTTGGTCAACATTACCACCCACAAATTCCCTCCCCCCGCCCCCAAAAAGCCCCCCCAAGTTACTTGTTTACATTTAGTACCTGCCAGTTGGATGCAGTTATGTGGATCACAGAGTGCCTGTGACCAAGCTCTTGAGTCTGTACTTTAGTGCAGCTTTTGCTACTATTATGGAGTCACTGTAGACAAAAAATTAACAAAACAAAACAAACAAAACAAACAAAAAAAAAGAAAGTCTTTCCACCTTGAGAAAGCTGTTGCCAGGAGGCACCTGCATCTATTTCTGATACTCAAAAATCTGCCATATTTTTCCAAACAATTTCACTTTTTTATAAAAAGTCAAACGGGGGAGAAATTAAGTTGATTAATTATCCAGGTAAGCAAGCATGGTGCAAGTGCAGCATTTGTATACACAATGTGTGACTGAGCAAAAAAGGACCACCTTCTTCCAGGTGCCTCCTAGCAAAACTGCTGTTGAACAAGATAAAAGGGAATTAAAAAAAAAGAAAAAAAAAAAAAAGAAAAGAAAAGAAAAGAAAAAAAGTTTACTGGTTTTGATTTGTCTCACTCCTTTTGCCTGTAGATCAGGCCAAACATCAAGCATGTTGGGAGGGGCACAATTTAAAGCAACACTACTTAACCATAAAGCATTTTCCAGCAATATACAATGCAAAATGACAGACAGCAATTCGTGCCAAACCATAGGAAGTGTCAAGCAGCTTTCTGCAGCTTCGACGTTCACAAGTTAGAAGGGGTTTGCCCTTACCTGCTCGAGAGTCTATGTAAGGTTGTTTTGGGCAGAGTATGCACAATGCTGTAGGAGGTGAATCAATCCCATAGAGCTCCAGAACTGTCAGTTTATGCAAGTATTTTTTTTTTTTATAGTTTCTTTTAAACCTAAATCCATGCCTTATACGTATTGCTCAACAACACTGATACCTGCAGGATTTCCCTCGTGCCATGGTGGAACACAGGTCTTTGCCCCCTTCAGAGCTTGGTAAAGTTCCTGAAGTTTCTAAGGGGGAAATTGAAGAGCATCTCAAACAGGTTGAGCTACAGACTTTGAGGCCTTTCAACCCCAGAAGTAATCTCTTCCAAGAAAGCAGTATAGGACAGTGTTGCAAGCACCAGAGCAAACCCACCCTGACAGGGGTAACTTGTAGAGGTCTGCCCTTCGGAGTCAGAGCACTTTTCAATGTTTAGTGTTGCAGAAAACTGAGCCCCTCTCATTTTTAGCTGCTCCCATAATCAATCTAATTCCTTTAACCCCAGCAACCTTCATCAAAAAAGGAAAAAAAAAAAGTTATATATGAACCCAAGACAGAAAAAAAACAACGTATTTACAAAGTTTGTACAAGTATACACATCCGATTTTCTATGGGACACATTGCACCAGAGGAAAGAGGGCCATGGCTCTGAAACAAGTCTACAAATCAAGTGCTGTAACTACTAATGAAGACTTAGAAACCAGTCTTTAGTGTTCTGCTAGAGCATGAGGGCTTTTCATATGGCTCCTGCAAAGATGACAGGCTGCTCTTTCCTTCTGGAGCTATGATGTTGCACCTAATCAGCCCAGATTTTCAGTTGGTGTTTTTTTTTGTTTTAAATACATGTATTTACAGTATGGGTGAACTGCAGTTGCATATCAACTCCTCCAAGTAAAAAAACAAACAAACAAACAAACAAACAAACGAGTTAAACAAAAACATTACTGATAACTTTCACCTCCTAGTCCTGCCTTTAGTACTGTGGGGAAAAGGAAGGGGAAGGGTTGGGGACTTTGACCTGAAACAAAAAATAGCTGTTGATTCCTTGGGCTGCATCGGAAAGGTGATATTCTGAATGGTCTCATAGCATAAGGCACTTTGCACGAATAAGTAACAAGCTCTTTAGCTTAAAAACAGATGAGTAACCAGGGAGAAGTTGAAATGCACTCAGTCAGCTGTTGGGAGAATTTGAAAATCGTTGACAAGCTCGTATTCATCAAGATTCTTCTCTTTTCAGGGTTTCTCTTCTTCCTTTGCTGTCCCTCCCACCCAAAGGAAAAAAAAAAAAATTAAAACCAGCAGTTAGTGCAACTAATGTTCAATCAGCACACAGTGCAAACAAGTGGGAAAAAAAACCAAAAAAAAGATATTCCTTCTTTTGTCTTTTTTCCTTGCTGCCAAATTTTTTTTTAAAAAAAAAAAAAAAAAAAAAAAAAAAGGCTGAGCTCTTTAGTCTTCTTAGTCCCAAAAAAGAAAAAGGTGAAGAAAAACCCATGAAGAGAAGGATATCCCCAAAGAAATGATGCGTCACAGATCCGGATCAAAGGGCTTCAGCTTCTGGCATTTGTAATCAAAGCCTAAAGAACAAGGAACCCGCAGTTAGTTTCTCCAAGTTGTGTTCAAAGCAGAAAAAAATAAAGGGATTCAGCATTCTAACAGTACCTCTGATCAATCCAGTTTTGACAAAGTAACCTTAACCTTCTAGCCACTTTGAGCACTTGAGTTTGTGTTAAAAGATGTCAAGGGCATCACAATTATTGCATAATGCTAAATAAAGCTATACATCTCCAAACTAACAGACATAACAGGGAATTACCACTGCTGCTGGATGCTAAGCAGGAAATGCAGGCAGCAACTTAATGTATGGCAAGGCAAGCTTGCTCTTTAAAAGAAAAGAAAACCAAATTTGGCTAATTCAACTGTGGCCAAGTCGCTTCAAAAAACAGATTTTACTTTTTCATTTTTAAAAGCACTCCGTCTTCTCGTTCCCATATGGCATTCGAATGTCACACTACACGCAACAGCAAAACGACAGTTCTTTGGCAGACTTACAGCACTCACCTTTACAGGGGCATTCTGAAACACTTTTAAAATTAGTTCTTACACTATAAATGTTGTTGACGCTATCATGACGCGCCTGACTGTCCTTCAAGGACAGCTCAGGCTAGCTGGACAATGACTACATGTAAGCTTGGCCTCTGACCAGACCCCCTCAGTTTCAGAGGGGAAGCAAGTGATGAAATGTTTTCATTCACATAAAACTTTATCCCCTAATCTCTTTCAAGAATAACTAGGCTACAAGATATTTCAGACCCTGATAACATTCTTCTGCTAATGAGTATTCTTGGGCTTACTCCCAGAAAGAAGATCTACTTTCATTCTGAATTCTATCCTTGCATTTCCATCATAAAAAGGGGTACAGTACCAAAAGCAAGGGAAAGGAATCAAGCATGCACAGTCCTTGGAAGCGTGTGTTGCCAAGTTATAACCTAGGAACACCAGATTTCTAAACGGGGGGCAGGGTTACTCAAAAACACCGTTAGTGGAAAGGCTGCAGCCCAAGCAGGAGCCTGACAACAGCCAGAGAAGACCTCCATATTTCTTTGGTTGAAAGAAGAGTCCTCAAGTGGCCAGCAAGTGAATTACAGACAAACACGCACACTTAGCTCCGACTCCTGGGGAGGAGTGGTTTATCAAATGCCCCTGGAACAGAGCAGAGAGGATCTTATCCACCTCCGAGCAGAAGTCTGCTCATTTGAACAATTAAAAAGTGCTTAAGTTGTAGCTGGCGCTGCAAACCCAAGCTGAAATCTTCCCTCAAATGCTCCCCCTCTCTCTCACTGCTGCCAGAATTGTCACACGTTACTATCCTGATCATCTTTGCCTCCTGCCTCTTCCCTGCCTTGGGCACTTCAAACAGTGCCCAAATCTTCTTTCATAACGTGGCTGAAATACTAAGCTCAGGCTGTCCCCATCTCCTACATGGACTACCACAGCTTCCTCTGCTTTTGCCTCTGAAATAAGCATCACTTCCTCAGAAACCCATTAAAGCTACAGCTGTAAAGCTCTCTCTCTGCAAGGAGTGTTGTCCTCCCATGTGAGGCCTTCCCTTCAACTCTGCCATTTGGTAGTCTCTTGGCACATGGCCCTCTCGACCTCTACTCCAAGGAGGGCAGCCATGTCCAATGTCCACCTCCCACTTTCTCCCTCAAGGATAAATGGGGGGAAAAAGGACAGAAATGGCTAAGGGAACACCTCCCTGAACTGAGCCACAAAGCCACTTTTCCTCACGACTGACCTCTGCGTAGCACCTGTAAGTCCGGAACGAACGAACGAACGAACGAACGAACGAACGAGGTGGGAAGAGCCATTTTACAAGTCGGTATGAACTTGTAATGAGACCCAATAGCCAGCATAAAAACCACACAGCTTTTTACACCCTCCTTTCTCCCATTTCATCCACAATACTGCCTTGATGCACACTAGCTATTTATCTTACTGAACATCTGTACAGAGATCAAACACACTACGGTGCCTTAACCTTGACTGGGGCCTCTGGACTCCTGCATGAACAAATGGCAACGAGTCCAAAATCCCACTGACAGCCCTTTTTCTATCACTGCCTTATTCAAGGTGTTCCCTGCGACCACGGGCAATTCTTATCTTGTAAAACAGGATACAAGTCAGCAACTGCCAAGCAAGAAGCAGGGGGAAAGAGGCTACTTTGTTTTTAAACTCCCACATACACAGTGCTCACCTATTAAGGAGCTGATCCACTGAACAAAGATCACCTCATTCTTCCATTTTATCATAGCACCTTCCTGATTTCCAAGTTTAAAGATATGCCACTAGGCCAAACTCTGCCACCCTTCAGTTTCTCCCTTACTCCAGCACTCAAGAGCTCACCATACAGAGCTAAAAAGCTCTAACAAAATAAGGAAGGGGAAAGCACGCTAAGGTAGAACTGACCCAGCAAATTCCCGCCTGCTTCCATCTCTTCACTCACCCCAATTCAGTACTCAAAAGGTAACATACGCACGTGGTTAAGGTTTCTCATCTTCTACAGGTTCACTGTGGTACTCTGCCACATACAGGCTCTTGTCAATGTTGCTTGGGATGGGCTTGATTTCAGTCCCCAGCTGCTCCTCAATACTTTTCAGGTTGAAGCGATCATCGTAGGTGATCAAATTGATGGCCAGGCCAAGGTGACCAAAGCGACCTTCACAGAAAGAAGTAGTGAAAGGTTTACTGCCAGAGCCCACAGGCTGCCAAGTGACTGGACTGCAGACCATAGACACAGCAATAATCAAAAGAAGTTTTACACTAGTTAGTAAATCCAA
The DNA here is from genome assembly GCF_001723895.1 of Crocodylus porosus. Taxonomy (NCBI): domain Eukaryota; kingdom Metazoa; phylum Chordata; order Crocodylia; family Crocodylidae; genus Crocodylus; species Crocodylus porosus. The sequence goes on along the minus strand of NW_017728936.1, from coordinate 12,150,164 downwards.
ACCCTCAAGTACATTTGCAGTTTGGGGTTTCACACACCCTGGTATTGTTGCATTTTTATACCCCTTTAAAAGAGAGAGGAAAAAACCCCACGACATCAAAAAACAACAAAGACTACCCAGTGGAAGAGTCGCCTTTCAGACTCTTGCTCCACATACAGCCTAGAGTAAATTTAAGTTGAGTGACTGAATACAATCATCAGTTTAAACCAGGGATGCTCAGCCCCAGGCCCACGGGCCAAGTCTGGCCCACAGAATTGAGATATCCAGCCCACGGGACTCCCTGCAGGCCAGAAAAATGTGGCAGCATGGAAGCAGCAGCAATTAGCATTCCCACTCCTCTCCAACTTTGTCAAATTCCCAAACCCCATGCAGCAAGACTGGGGCTGGGCCAAACCTCTTTTCCCCAGGATGGCTAGGTCAGGGCCAGGCTTCCCTCACCCCCTCCTACTGGCCAGATCCAACCCTGAGAGGAACCAGGCAGGCATCGTTCATCTGGCCCGCAAGGCAAAGAGGTTGAGCACTAGTGGTTTAAAAAACTATCCACAATGGGAATCTAATGCAAAAATCCACATTTTTCCTACTCTTCCCTCTTTCCCCCACCCCAGCCCCAATAAAATTAGCAACTGAAAGGCTAAGTTAGAAAAGACTGAGTCTTGAGTTGTCTTCGCTAAGAATGGTTCAAATTCCTTCACGCTGAGGTATCTGGGGACAGAGGCACACAAAACAAGAACTTAAAATGCACTCAGAGACCGAGCTATTTAAGTACAGTTTTCCTAAAGGCAAACAGCCACTGAAAATTGCCCCTGGTTTTGAGAGAAAAGAGCACATTTCAATCACATAAGCCAAATCCCTGTTTCTGGATACCTTTCAGCAATGTAGGCATTCAATCTGGTTTTGTTATATGCACCAAAATGATGCTTTAAAAAACAAAATATCTACTTTGTTGCCCCCTCCCGCCCACCCCGAATAAGCGCTGCATAACAATTTGTTTTACGACATGAAAATCTACTCCTTTCTCGTGATTTCAGCTTACAGATGATGTTCACAAAGCTCAAAAAAAAGTAGAAATGAATCCAGCAGTAGTTAATTATATTTCTTTACATGCCTTTCCTAAACAATGACCCCTTCCCCCTTACCTGATCTGCCAATACGATGGAGATAAGTCTCTGCCAGCTTTGGAAAATCAAAGTTTATCACCACATTCACAGCTTGGATATCAATACCTCGGGTAAACAGATCTGAAAGACATTTCCATATTAGCTGAAACGCAAGTTCCCCTAACATGGTTTGTTTACCTGAAAAACTGCATGGCAAACGTCACCCGAGACCATGGTCTATTGTGAACTTAGCTTGGTTAAGTCTTTTCACTACTTCTGGATGTGGAAAAAACACTGTTAAGAACCAACAGAAGGCTGACTCTCTACATCTCATTTTCGAAGGCCCTCTTATCAGGAACAGAAACCAACACCACAGCCGTTTTGTATATCTGAACAATTCTAAGTGTCAGTTTCAAGCCCCAACTCTCCCTTAAAGACGAAGTAGTTTAACCCATAGAGGCAGAAGGATTAAATAGATTTTTACCTTATTTAATCCTTCTGTTCTACTTCTGTTGCATTCAAGCAGTTAATATTCTTAGACCAAAACACTCATCAGCAAACAACCTCCTTGTCAACAATGAAGTCGTACAGCCAAAGTAAGAGGCCGCATGCAATTATTTGACACTGCCCCGTCTCATCTCTAAATGCTTATTTAAAGGAAAAGATTCAAGATGACATTACTTAATCTAATCCTTTGCCACTTAAGCAAGGAAATTTCACATCAACTTACTCCTGATACACCAGTAAGTGCTTATTAAGGTTTTCAACTAAACCTTCATCAATATTCCTAGATTCACAGACATTTGGATCAGAAGGGACCGTAGCAGATAGCGTCTGACCCCTGCCTTGGGCAGGAAAGAGCCCTGGCCTCCTCCAAAAGACTCCCAAGGTAGAGGAGAGCACCTCCTCCCTTGGAAGGCCATTCCAGATTCTGGCACCCCTTCCCGTAAAGAAGTTCTTCCTGATATCTAACCTGAATCCGCTCTCCATCAGTTTGTGACCACTGTTCCCAGTACTCCAAGGGGTGCCCTGGTAAGCAGAGCATCTCCTATTCCTTGCTGTCCCGTCCCCGCTCTTCGATGAAGAGGCTGAAGAGATCCAGGGCCCTCAAGCTCTCCTCACAGGGCTTTGCCTGCAGGCCCCTAACCATACAAGTGGCCCTCCTCTGAACCCTCTCAAGGTTGTCCACATCCCTCTTGAAGTGTGGTGCCCAAAACGGGACACAGTACTCCAACTGCAGCCTGACCAAAGCCGCAGAGAGGAGAAGTAGCACCTACCTGGGCCTGTTTGTCATGCAGCTGCTAACACATGATACAGTGTGGTTAGCTTTACCGATCGCTTCGTCACACTGGCATCTCGCGTTCCATCTTGGTGTCAACAATGACTCCGAGATCCCTTTCCGCCGCTGTGCTGCTGAGAAGGTCCTCCCCCCCACTTAATAGTTTCATAGTTAGTAGGGTCGGAAGGGACTTGTAAGTGCGCTGGCAATCCCTTCTCCCTAGGTGCAGGACTTTGCACTTATCCTTGTTGAACTGCATCCTATTCTGTTCTGCCCACTCTTCCAACCTGTCCAGATCCGCCGGGATTCATTCCCTACCCTCTAGTCGTGTGTTAACTTTACCCCGTAAATTCGGTACCATCTGCAGATTTGGACAGTGCGCTTTCCACACCCTCATCCAAGTCACTGGTGAAGACATTGAACAGCGCTGGTCCAAGGACTGAACCTCTCTAGTTATTTTAATTAACGAGTCTTAATTTTGCTATGAGACTTTGTTAACTAATGCAGTGATCAACTTTTAAAAACAATGTATGGTGAAACCATCCACAGATTGCTGAGAACTCAACATATTTGCAGACATTACAAAATGCAACTGAAGTGGCAAAAAAGGACAGCAGAACGAAGCACATTTGTCAGCAGCTCCTAGAGGTGTTATCCTATGTCAAATGCAAAACAAATAGCAACAATTCTTATGTAAGTCACTTAAACGCAACAGTAGTAAGGCTTAGTGTAACAAACGTATTGGTATGCAGTTCAGAATCACACAGCCATCACGAAAACCTCAAACAATCCATCTGTTACTTTGTGCAGAGAAGGAATATTTAAAAATCACCTTTTGTCTTTATTCAGCCACTCTCAATCTGTTTCCCTGAAATATCACGTAAGCTCTCAAAAAAATACATGTAACAGCTTACATTAATGATGCATACAAGTTGGGGAAGGGGGAATAAAAGAAAATGCTGTCCTCCAAGGCAAATATTTTCTTCACTGATTTATATAAGTAGACAAACTGCATCTGGGCTGGACGCTGTAGCTAACTATGAGCTAAGTGATCCGACTCCCATCGTCACCTTCAGAAACTGAAAAAAAATAATGAACAAAAACAAAAGGAATACTCACCAGTGCAAACAAGATTGCGGCATAAGCCATTTCGGAAATCGTGGAACACACGATTACGATGCTCCTGATAAAGAGAAAAAAAAAGGTATATTAGCAGGTTTTCCCCCAAGCTATTGCATGCATTTCACAGTTAAACCCCACTCAAGCCAAAACTCCTCATCTCAACGTAGGAATACCTAAACACACAAACCTGGAAATGTACACATTAATTTTTACTACCAAGCATTTGTTGCATTTTCTTTCATAAATCTCAAATTATCAGAGTCTTTCTTTGTACGGTTTACCTGTCTGGGAACAGCATTTAACTGTACTGATTTAAGCAGCGAGGCAGTCTCTGTGGATAAACATTAACCAGCTTAATAGTGCCTCTTAAGCTAAGCACACGCAAGATGCCTGAACTAACTGAAGAGCTCATCCAAGAGGGTTCTGTCAACTTAACAACGTCAGTTCCCGTACCCATGTGTCGATGGTTAAAGACTGAACCTGTCTGGCTTTTCACGTTTGCTTTAAAATGACAAACAAGGAGTCCAACAGAAACAAAAATCGGGTCTCGCCACATAGGTCTGTAGGATGACGCGTTCCCAACTGAAAGTTAGTGGCCAAAAGCACTTTTAATCTAGATATACTGACTACTAGCCTTTAAGGAAATTATTTTTTGGAATAAAAACTATTCACTGTACATCTTAGAGATGAACTGATTCATGATAATCCAAAGGTTTTCCTCCAACTTAAATTTTCACTACATTGTGATGACGATGCGGTTGTATTGCTTATTTTGATGCTTTGCAAAGTTCTGTCAAAGTTCTCAGCATTTTATTTCTGATTTTTAAACCGACACAAACACAATCTTGTCAACACCAAGAGGGCAGTCAGAGACAACCAGCCAAAACAGATCAATTATAGCTTAACATGCAAAAATTATGCCTTACGTTATACTGTAAAAATTAAGTAGCAGCCAGTGATCCAATCCAGACCTTCAAAAACTGATTAAACGTTTACTGATATTGAAATAATGAGAATAAAAAACAGGATGACGTTGTATTTTATTTACACGCCAAGAAGTGCTTAGATTACTCATCAGCGTAGCGAGTGGCACGTTTCATGAAGTTCTGAGTTTTTTTTATATCCAATTGTCAAAGGATAAATTAAAAATCATGTGTCACAATAATATTGTTATGAGTATTTTCCCAGACTATTAATGGTGTTTGCTGGGTGATGAAAGGAAAAAAAAGTGAGATTTGAGACATGGGCAGCAGAAAAACTCAAAGGCTGGAGGTTAAAAAGATAGAACCGATCATTATTTCCATGTCTGTGTATCGACAGAATCACACAAAACACATTTTAATTGCCAGAGGCGTACCTATCATAGCTTAGTTTGGTCTTCCTAAATCAGACCGGAGTTCCTGTACTTAAACAAGGACACAAATTTCTAGAACTACTTTCCCCCCTGGTAAAGGACACAACGATAGTGACAACAGTCTGACACTTTGCAGGCGAAAGTCTGAGAAGAACCAGCAAATTCACTCACCTGCCTCATTTTTGCATGGATATAAAAGCAGGAATAACCCAGCTGGGAGATCTTTTTGGCTAGCAGTTCAACCCGTTGAGAAGAGTTGCAGAAAATGATTGACTGGTTAATCTGGAGCTGAATACAAAAGTGCGTTAAGAACAGGTGTATTTTACTTACAGCACTTTGAGGTTCAGAGAGACCGCATCCCTTTCAAAGAGGGCAAAGCACGTATGTTCGGAATTTCAGCTAAGTCACTCCCACTAGCATTTTGTGGAGAACAGCAAAAACACACCTCACTATAGGAGGACTGTGCAGCATCAAGTGGCAAAAAAATATACATGCTCAGGAAAAATTAGCAGTCTCCATTTAAAAGCTACGGCATGTTAAAGTAAACTGGTAGGAGACGCCACTGTTCATTTCCAGATGATCAAGATCCGTCTGCCAGAATACATACAGCTTTACCACCATAAACTATAAATTTAGCCTTCAGAAGAAATAAGTGGTTCATATTCTTGCTCCAGTACTGACAAAAATGCACTGCTGCTTACCCTGGAAAATAATGTATTGAGGCAGTGTACTTTCTGGCGCTCAGTTACGTAGGCATAGTACTGGGTAACTCCCTTCAAAGTCAACTCCTCCATCAGGTTAATCTCATAGGGTTTCTGCAAATGGGAATTCTAAAATAAAGAATTCAAATTAAGGCAATAAAAATGAACCAATTCATCAAAATAACTGTCATCTAAACAGCAATCCTGACATTTGAGATGCATCAAGTACTCCTCACAACAAGGAAGTAGCTTAACACTTGCGCTAGTGCACACAGGATGGACTCTATAGAACACCGATGCTCAGTCAGGGCGCTACAGCACCGTGGTGTGCTTTGAGATGCTTTCAGGCATGATTCAGTGCTCCTGCTATCTTAGCACTAAGCATGCAAACACAATTCAAAAGATAAACCCAGAGACTTCAAACCGGAACCCATAGTATTAAAAAAAAGTATTCTCATCTGTTGTGAACTTTCCAAGTTCTCCACTATTGTTCTTCTGTACTCAAAAAACACGTGCAAATTAAGAGCTTTTACATTCTGAAGAATAATACCTCCTGTCTGAAACAGCTGAGAAGCACTGCTATAGAATTTTATGAAGGATTACCTATAAACCAAGACTTCAGGCCAAACAGGAATACTTTCTGGAAGTTCCATTAGACACCCTCATTAGCATTAACTCTGTACAATGCTGTGTGTGTAGCATAAAGCAATGCAAGTAATCCATGCCCAAAGTAACATTAAACAAGAACAAAAAGAACGTGGCTTTTATAATAGTCATTCATGCAACACAAACAGAATCTCTTCTTAATATCGGGAGACATGTTTACCTATGCATGTAATGGAAACCCCTACCCATCCACGACTTAAAAGCCCAAATAGGGGGTCAACAAGGCAATACATTTCCAAACATCTCAACTTACCATGAACTTCTGTACACTAAGAGGGAAAGTGGCTGAGTAGAGCAAAATCTGCCTGTTTTTAGGTAGCGTGAGAATAATGTCTTCCATTATTTGAACAAAATCTTGAGACAGCAACTTATCTGCCTGCAACGAGAGGAAAAAAAACTAAGCAAGCACAGCAAGGTTTGGCTCGATAACACTGAAGTCAGAAACTGAAACGTATCTGCCATTCCCCCCCATCCTATGGCGGAGAAATCTTGCTTTGAATACAGTGTTCTTCAGGTAGCTTTATTTCTAAACTACAAAGGCACTACGAAATGCTATTTACCCTGCCTTGCTTTCAAATGTATTCGATATAAACGATACCAGATTGAGAGATGAAAAGTGGAGATTTCCCATTCTTTACTCAGAATGAACCGGGAACTCCATCTGCACCAGTTTCTTCCACACCTAACTATGCTAAGCCCCAAATTGTTTCAAGTAAAGGAACTGGAAAGCCTTTTCTTTACCGCATCTTCAGTCACAGGTCATTTATTCAAATGACGCCAAAAATCTCCTTTTACATTAAACCCAAATTAAATGGTGAATTTCCCCAGTGCAGAACTGACTGTGGGAGCTGCAAGGAGACACTGAACTATTTCCTCCAGGAGTACTTTCACTCAAACACCCAGAAGTGACTAACTTGAACCCTCTGGTGTGTCTGCAGAATACTTGCTGGACAAGTATGCCCGACAGTCATGCCTGAATAGATATTACTTTAACTCACTGTTAAGCACCGTGGAAAGATACTGTATTTAACAGAGCACAACTTGCCTCATCCAGTACTATCATCTGGACATGTTCAACTTTTGCTACACCTTTCTTGATGAGATCCAAAATTCTCCCAGGAGTAGCTATCACCACATGCACTGTAGGATAAGAGAGCAAATTGTTTAAGTGAATTTTGATTGAACAAAGAATGCACACAGAACAACTGTCAGTTAAACCAGCGTTGCACAAGTAAAGGACTCAGACATTTGAACAGACAAACAGAATCCAAAAATGGCCTGAGGAGAGCTAGGAGGAGCATAAGAATATTTGAAAGCCGGCAGTTTTGGTATTACACCGCTAATAAGCAGCAATTTCATTTTAGATGGAAACAGCCTAACCTGTATCATCAAGCCTCATTATGTCATCACGCAAATTGGTTCCTCCTGTTGTTGCCATCACTTTAGCACCTCCCATGTGTTTGCTGACCTGGATACATATCTGACTGACCTGCAGGGCTAGTTCTCGGGTGGGAACAATCACCATTGCTGAAAAATAAAAGAAAGTCCTCAGCACAGAATTCTAACAGACCTATTTTATCTTTCAGATATCGCTGTCCATAAAAGCATGGAGGCAGTCAATATGACTATCCTTTGAAATTTGCACCTTGTCTTTTAAAAGGTAAACTTCACTGAGTTTATAAGAATGTAATACAAATATGTTTTCTTGAAAATTATATCAATATTCTTCAGTTAAAAAAAAATTAAGGAAAGATGACTTAAGACACTGAAAGGTAATTAGTATTCCATTGTGGTGCTTAGAAGTTAAGTCAATCACCACTTCTACACCCTCAGCCCACCATCTCCTGCTTCTTAGGACATGGGTAAGGATCATGAGAAACTCATGAGAAAATACTGGCTATCGGTAACATCAGAATGCATCTCCTCATAAATTTTAATTTGAAATATGCCCATACTCCCTTGGACAGCAATGGGAACCTTCAACCAATTTTAGGTGAATCTACTTGCTATCAAGCTCTACTGACACCTGATTTTCAGATGTTCCAATCCCATCTATACTGCTGTGCAGCAGCCAGACAATGAGTACTGTACAACTGGAGCTGCACGCAAATCCATCTTAACAAACCTTGTATATTATCCTTCTTTAAGTCTAGCCGTTCAAGTAAGGGAATGAGGTAGGCTCCGCTCTTGCCTGTTCCATTTTTCGCTCTAGCCAAGATATCCCTACCAGACAAAGCAATGGGAATACTCTCTTCCTAAAAAGCAAAGAGACAGAAATCAATGCAATACTATAGCTAACAAAAAAAAAAAACCCTACCTCAACTATAATTAAACAGGATTTAATGCTTCCCATGTATCAAAGACACACCAACTTGCAAATACACAGTTAAGTCCAGTAGCCTCATCACAACGGATATCAAAGCTGACCAAGCAAGACCATTTCCACCACGTGGAAAGAGTTCTGTTCCCAGGATCCCATTAATCAACACCCCACTTGCCTTGGCTGAAAGCACAGCACATGGAACCTGCTCAATACTCACGCATCAGATATAGCCAAGGAAGAGACAATAAAAAGGTGCTAATTACATAATCCCATAGGGAGATAAGGGATCTCTACCAAACTCTGGACACCCATTATGGCAGGAAAATAGTAAGGGACAGAAATACTTGCATTATTCATTCAAGTTCATGATTAACATCAAATGCACAGAAAAGAGAAAGGATATGTTTGAACAGGAAAAATAACTGGAAGCAGCACCCGACTCAAAGGCTGAACACTTAAGAATTAAAAAAAGAAAAAGAATCTCACAAATGCGCCAAGCGTTAACCAAGTGACAGATTGCATACAAGGTATGAGCGTAAGCTAGTGCTCAAATTGCCTCAGACAAGTTTGTCCCTTAAGCAGCTGAAAAGCTCCACCTGCATGAACTCCAATATTCAAATATCGTTAAATCATTTTTCTAGGAAGTAACTGAAGCATGTATCAGAACGACAGAGACAGCCAGCCAGCCAGCACTACCCAGGAGTTCGAAGCGATTCTAACAAATCATATAACTGTAAATGAGAAATTAAATGATTTGTGAAGAATCTCTGCCAGTAGAAGATCAGGTCAACACTAAGCAGTTTCTTCTCTTCTCCCCACACACAAAACATTGCAGAAGTCATTGGATTATTTACCTATTTGAAACATTTTACTGAACAGGGGATTAAAACCCTCATGTCTATACAAGGAAGAGGCACTGCATGTCAAATATAGATAAGCAAAACTCAAAGAGACTTCAGTCTTTGATTCATCACACATGCCCAATACTTAAAAGTCTGTGACAAGAAATCATCTGCTCTGTACCAACCTGGATAGGCGATGGTTTTTCCCAGCCCATTTCAAAAATTCCCATAAGTAACTCCCGTTTCAAACAGTAATCTTCAAACTCATTTCCTTTTGTGGAGGTCACGTCCTGAGTAACCAAAAAAGCAGATCAGTGTGAACTGGTTGGACTGAGCATCTAAAACAAACAACAAGCCCAGGATGGAGACAAGGAGGAAGAAACCCCTCATTTAGTACTAAGCAGGGATCCTAGTTTTCTCCAATTAACGCACAAAAAACAAAACAAACACCCAATTTTCAGTTAAGAAAAAAAAGTAACCCCAAATCCACTTCTTTCCATGTTTTAAATCAAACCCCACTCATCTACAGATATGTATTAGTGGTGTTTCATTTTTATCATGGAAAAATATGGATTTGGGGTTACCTTTCTTTCCATTTTTTTTTTTGAACTGACAACGGAGGATTTTTTTTTTTTTTTTTTAAAGTGAGAAAAAACCAGGATCCCTGGTTATAAGCCATCATCCACTCTAGGGACACAATGGCAGAGCAGTTCAAGTGTTTCACCATGATTCTCGAAGCATCAGGTGAAGTCCTACTCTGAAGTCATGTGAAAGGCCACCACCAGGCAAACCACCCATCAACAGGCAAGCAGTCATTCAGGGTAGGGTATCCAAAAGGCAGCATGTCATTACGCTAACCTTATCACTCCCTTGTATGCTGGCGGACAGAAAACCTGGTGTGCCTTACTAGCCCAATTACCTGTTAGGTTCCAGTCAACCTCTGCCCTTCACCCACTTCCCATAATTACACCGTAAGGGTTCACGTAAATGCCTGTGCAGTACAATACCATGCCTAATTAGGGATTAGATGACTGGAGATGAAGCACACTACTTTGCACAGGCACTTAAATCTTTTATTCCGTTTTCCAGGAACGATCACAAATAAGATTCTGTTCTGCAATACCGGAGACAGGTTAAAAAAAAAAAAAAAAAATATGCCAGCTAAAACTCAGACTTGAGAGAAAGGGAGTATTTGCAAATCGCCACCAACAGTGCATGTTATTAACTTTTCAAGTTTGGAATAACCACACAACAGAAAGTGGTTGTTATAATACAAGCTGCCACTGCAGCATTTCTTACACAAACAGTACCTATCAGAAGACATCCTTACCGAAGTTTTGATTCTCAGATCCTTTGGAGGGAGTTTTAAAGTCTTCTTCCAGTCATCACCAGGTCTACAGTAAGAAAGCATCAGATATAAACAAAGATACTAAATTATTTTGTCCATAATCATGACTGGTGATTTACAAAGCATACATCATCTTCAAAGAAGCAGCCTAAAGCCTCCTGTAAACCAAACATTTTCCCTGTCGATGACTGAAGCTCAGAGAGAATAGACAATTCACCAAAGGCAAGAAGAAGCATGACAAGATAAGGATTAAAATTTCTGAGTTAGTGGATTTAAATCTCAGTCAAAACACTTACCTTCTCTCTAAACAGCTTCCACTTACATGGTGCACTGCAGAAGCTGCACCAAAAAAGTGACTATAATTAAAAGTCAAAAAGAAACATTACCCAAACAGCTCAGGTAATTTTAGTAACCAAGCATCTCCACTGTCAATTCTGGCAACATTACCAACCATTTTTGCCTCAAATACCTGCGTGTATGTGCATGTGCATGTGTAAAGGTTTCTTTAATGGCTGTTCTCATTGCTGGAGGGATGAGGGAGATCGTGTGAATTGCTATATCAGAAAATGCTAGCGAGCTATGTAATTCTTTACCTTGCTTCCAATAGTACTAAGTACTTGTATGTACCGTCTTGAAAGACAAAACACACAGAACTCATTAGTTCAACTATACAATGCTGTTTCACAAAGGAAAAGTTTCCTTCCCCTTTCCAGCTCACTGTGTCCAGTCAGCCGGAACCTCACATTTCTCAAGTTTTCTGAAACACAATACAAGTGCTTCAACAAAAATTAACAGCTCAGCCATTTTTATGGACTTCATTTTTGTCATATGCTGGAACGCCATACCAAATTTGTTTCGAAGGGTTAAAAACAAGTTTCTACAGTTTTCATTCCCTCAGTAGAGAAAGGAAAAATACAATTTTAAGTCCATATGAAAAAAACCAAACCAGGAATTGTGTTCAAAACAGTTCCCTTCTCCAGTTTCCAACAACCAAATTCATAAGTGGTTTCAGAAATTCTTGATTCAGGGGTGAAGGTTAGACATCACAATAGTTCCACGTTTGCTTTATTCAGACATAAATCAAAAAGGCCATATTAAACTGAGAAGACCAACATAAAGTTAGGCCTTATAAAAGCCACTGGGAAGGAAAAAAAAAACAAAAAACAAAAAACAAAAAAGGTTGGGTCCCAGGAAAGCTGAGGGATTCCCTCCAGTTAAACCATGACACTGCAACATCTAACAAAAAACATCTGTTAAATTAATGTTATAAATTAAACAAAAGGGAGAGAATAAAACTATCAGAACAAAATGGCATTAAGGTTCATCAACAGCATGGTACCTTGACCTAGGAGTGCATGGATGCCCACCTTTCCCCTGCCTCACTTAGTATTTAAACAAGGTGCTGCTTGAGGCCAAGGCTCTCAAGGAAAAAAAACCCAAAAACGCAAAACATAAAATGATTAAGTTTTGACATTTCATGTTACAGTCAGTTAAAAAGCTAGTTGTCAGAGAAAAGCACTAACCGGGAAAACAAAGCATATGCCATTTTTTTTAAAATCAAAGTTCACATTGCCAACATTATAATAAAGTAATAGCAGTGTAAAAAAGAACAGTCTTCAGCACAAGAAATCTAACAACTTTCCTCGATATCTGTGGCTTGTTTAAAACTCCACATACATTTATGTAAATACTTACTTAATAGTGGTGGTCATACTCTGTGCTTGCTGTTGAGTGCCATTATTGATTGTGTTGGCATTTTTCAGCTGGTTCATCTGTTGCTGAGTTTGTGTGCCCCCACCTCCTGGGCCCCCACTGGGTTTTACAGGGCCTCTCAGCTGCCCATTCTGACTGGATAGACCCATTATAACAGGGTTCTCTGTTCTCGCCGTGCTCATGTTTGTTTTTAAAGATGTCTTTTTAGACTTCAAAACTTTGAAAGTCAGTACAGAAACTGTAATAACAGTTTATAAGACTCTCCAAAATGAAGAGATAAATAAGTCTTGCTCAATATATGAGTCCTTTATTGCAATGCAGGCAAGCACCTGTAAGTCACTCAACAGTAAGTAGTAACTTGCTCTGATGCACTGTGGATCAACTTTTTAAAAAAAAGCCCTCTAACAAAGTTGAGTTATATCTGAATCACTCACTTCAATCTGAAAAAGAAACAAACACACACAATTAATACACGGATCTTTTGGTGTAAAACACTCACATTTCCATATTTGACAGGACACTGCAAACTTTCGGTATGCGGCAGCACTTCCAGAACAAGTACACACAACTTCAAATGAAAAATAAGTGCCACCAATGAATAGTGTTCCCCTTGTTATTTCTAACTGAACAAAGAGCTATCGTCCATCTACTGGCACCGAGTGAAATTCTGATCAACAAAACACCCCACAAAAACAAAGTAAAAAGAACAATAAAAATCCTACTGCTTTCATGATACTTCATATGAACTGCTGTGCAGACAGACATCCTGTAACACAGGCTCAAGTCATGTAACTACTTTACCCATCTTGCAATAAAGCCACTTTTGAAGAACAAAAGAAAGGGTTAACACCATATAATCACGTGCGACAGGAAAACACCACCACCAAATTTATCTCTGGGAGGATTTGGGAGTCATGCCATTTCATTGCTTGAATCGCTAATTTAATACCTTAATGGGGAGAGAAAAGAGTGTACTGATCATCTGAAACAGATGTCCTGGGTATGTGTTAAGTCAGGGCTTAGGTTTAAACAAATGAGCTACTAGACATGCTGAACCTAACAACTTGCTTTGCTCACACCAAACCATCCAATGCCAGCTTCCCCCTCTACTCTACTTGAGAATTACCAGATTTTTTTAATGGTTAACTTGGTCCCTGCCTCAAATTAGAAATAAGATGCATTTGTTTTAGATCACTAGTTTCCTGTTTATTTTTTCACTGCAGTTACCTTCTTAATACCAATAAGTACACAAACACATGGTGTTCTCAGAGGATACATAGAAAACACCTGTAAAATGTAGGAGCGCAACACTGGAAAAGTAACTATAGTAAGCTAGTCAATGCAGTGGCTTAACACACACTCACAATTTGCACCCTGCAAAAAGAAAAAAAAAATGAATTTGTTCAACAAAAAGGGATGAAAGGAGCACAATTTGCAGCATGAAGTTAAGGGTTTAAAGGGCTACCGCCTTTGCAAAACACAACCTGCAAGGCCAGCTGTACACTTTCAGTGTCACTGAACTGCTGCACTTTTTAGTTAGCCAATGCAAAACAGAAGGAACCTGTTGATCAAAGCACACTTCACATGGTTTATGACAGGTACGGTCCTTCTTCCTGGGATAAAAACCCACCTACAAGAATCAAATATAATGAGGGGCAAAATCTCTCTCTGAATCTTCTGCCATCTCTCATTTCACAAATGAGTTTTCCAAATTGTAAGGAAAAAAAACTATTTTCCTCCATTTAGTTTTCCAGAGCAAAGAAGGGAATCCAGCTGATTTTGGCAGTGAACTAAAGCAAACGCTAGCGGTTCTGCCAGACACACAGAATAAGCCGTGGTGAGTATTTCTTCCTTGGACATTTCAGCCGTAGGTACTTCAGGTGCTAAGAGGAAACACCCAAGCGAAGTCTGCGCAGACCCGCGGGCGTCCGTCCTTTCACTCGGGCGCCGATGAAGGAGGCAGCTCCGGAGCCAGCGCGGGCGGGCGCGGGGGGCGGTCAGGCTGTCCCTGTGCGCCCCGTCACGGGGGAAGCGCAGCGACACGCGCAGCCCCTCCACCTCCCGCGAGACCAGGGCCCGGCGGACCAGAGACGCGAACAAAGGCCGCGCCGCGGGCCGAGCCACCGCGTCCCGGGGCCACGCGCTGGCCCGGCCGCTTCTCTCCTGGCCCCAGCCCAGGCCGGCCCGGTCACCCTCCTCCCCCCGCGCCGCATCCCGAGGAGACAAAGGAGCGCGACGGAGGCCGCTCCACTCCCGCTGCCGGGCCTCGGCGGCCCCAGCGGAGCGGGACGGGACGGGACTGG
>NW_017728936.1:12120665-12134918 GCF_001723895.1 Crocodylus porosus | reverse complement strand
CGGGCGGGGCGGGACGGGACGGGACGGACGCGCCCGGCCGCACGCTCGGTTCCCGGAGCCGCCGCTCCCGCTGGAGGCTCGACGGTGGGAAGTCGGAGGCGGCTCCGTCTCGGCGTGTGCGGCGCCCGTGTCGCAGGCGCCGGGATGGCCCGAGGCTGCAAGGGCCCTTGCCTCCGCCTGCCCCCTTTGCCACTGAGACGTGCAGGTGCGCGCGCCACCCTCTCGCACCCTAACGTTGCCCTCCTGCTCCAAAGGTGCGCTGCTGCCTTGCTCCCGCTGCTCTGGGAGAGAGGCTGTATCTGTTGGGCGAGGCGCCACCGTACTGGGGAGGAAAAAGAAGACAAAAGAATGGCAAGGCCTGCAGCGATGGTGATGGCAGGGAAGAAGGTGAAGGCACAGGGATGGCACTGCGCGACCAGGCAGCTCACGTTCTCTCGCGGTGTTTCGGTTTCTGTCACTTTTAGAGAAGCACGGAGAATCCGAATTACACGTGCGTGAGCGCAGCCCAGACGGGACACGTCCAGTCCCTACTCTTGCAGGCGCAATGGCACAACACCCCTTTCACGAAATCATTGTGCCCGCCATAACAGCACTGTTCACCCCCGCTGTCCCGACCGGGAAGAACCTCAGCGCTCCGAGCGTTAGAAACTGGAATAATCCACAGCCAGTTTGTGCCTGTTTGTTTGAGAGCCAACGTTGTCCTGGAATTTCAACACCTCTTTTCCCTCCCCTGGGTGTACCCCCTAGCTTATTTATAGGGCAAAACCCTATTCCCTCAGCCTTTGTTGTGCCAGGCTCAGCAAGTCAAACTCAGACTTCAGCTTTCTCATGGGACAAAGCCTGTCACCCTGGGGTCAAGCCCACTGTCCCACTTACAGTACCGGCAAAATATCTGACAGACAACCCCCTCCCCCACCGACACGCACGTGACAGGATCTCAGTCCGGGTTTCGTGGCCGTCCTTGTGACCCTTCCGTGCATCTATTGCAGTTTTGATTCATCTTTCAGCAAACAGATGATCAAGTATTGTGCATGGTATTCCAAGGAAGTCTCACGTGTGTCTTGTATAATGACACTAGCAAGTCCCTAGCTCAACTGCAAATATCTTGTCTCATATATTCTCAAGGCAAGAATTTTTGTGGACAATGTTTCTTATTGAGCTAACTGTCTAGCTGGGAAGGACACAGGCTTCCAGGTACCACAGCACCCTCTCTCAGGTCTCTCTGATACATTCAAGGATTGCATCTGACTTTTTCAAACCGTCTCACATTGCTGCCTGTCATTCCATGATTAACTGAACACCCAGATCTTTTTTCTCCGCTGTCCTTTCCCACTGATGAGCCCCTGCTTCTAGCAGACATTCCTGTTTTTAGTCTCCAAGTACATGACCGTACATTCTGTACTATTAAATGTCATCCCGTTTCTATTGCTCCAGTCCGTAAGCTCCTCTGCTTCTTTCTAGCTGACCCGTATTGTTCACTTGTATTGAAGATGCCTCGCAGCCTTGGCATGACAGCGAAATCAGTTAGCACACTTTCACTATTTTCTGCTGAAGTCACTCATGATGGATTTTAAATAAGACTGATTCCAGGATTTATCCTTGCAGAAGTCCACTAGTAACCGTCCTCCTGGCCCCAGACCTCCGCTTTCAAAACCTACCTGTTGTCTCCTCTTCTCCAGCCAGTTCCTCGTCTACCTTACGTTCCTTCTACAGATCCCCGTTTCCTCTGCCTCGTCTAAGAGTTTCCTAAGTGACACCGTATCGGACACTTCGCTAAGGTCCAAATAGATTAGATCTCCTGGATTTCCTTGGTTATGTGACCAAAAAAAATAAAGTACTAGGCTCCCCTGCCAAAATCAACCTCTGGCAAACCTATGTTCAGTTTCCATTTACATCTATGTTTTTTATTCTTTTGCTCAAACATTGTTTGAAAGCTTCATCCTATGGAGGTCAGACCTCCATACCTCCCTTCCCTTATCCCCCACCCTTCCTAAACACAGGTACTAAATCTGTCGTTCTGCAGTCACGCAGTAACTATCCCAGACTTGACACATTAACATCCTTGCTGACAGGGTTCTTTCTGTAAAATCCTTGCTAACACACCTGGGATTTCGGGGGCTGGTTCTTTCAGGATTCAGAGATGGAGATTATTAGTCCCCAGCACTTGAGCACTTTTAGCAACTTGATTTTCTTTCCCGCCCAGAATGTGGCAGTTTCCCTTTCTACGTCTTCACTTCTAGTAGACTAACAGCAACTTTCTTAAATGAAAACAGACAAGTACCTGTCATTTTTGGATCATCACCAGATTACCTTTAATTTGCCTGATCCTCTGTACATAGCAGCTCTAATCCTGCTTTTCTTCAGCTCCATTTTTTTCCTTGCTGAATTTTTTTTTTTGCTTTGTGGTTTTATTTCCTTCCTTTGCAAGGTCTAACTCAGCTCGACTTTTGGCCATTCTTATTTTTATCCTTACACTTCCTGATGGCTAAGACACAGCTTTCTAGTCAATCGGCCCTTTTTCCATTCTTTATAGCGTCTCTCTTGGTGCCTAATACCTTTTCTGGGAGGCTGGATTGGAGCCAGATTGTCTCCCCGCTGGGACAAGAGTTCCGTACTTTTTGCACCTTCCTTGTAAAGAAATTCCAAGCTTCAGCTTTTAAGGCCTTGAGCTCTTTAGTCCATCTAATTCCACTAATTTGTTCTCTTTGTTCAGTGGTTTTCAACCCCCGGGGGTCTGCAGACTATGTCTAAGGGGTCTGCAAAAGATGAGTATGGTCAAAAGTAGGTGAATACCTACCCCTACAATTCAAAGGCGTGTCCACCTCCATTCACATTTTTTTAGGGGTCCGCAAATGAAAAAAAGGTTGAAAACCACTGTCTCATTTCATCTTAGTTCTCAACGTTTTCCCTTTAAAAACAGGGTATCTTAATCTTAAAGACCTACCGTTGTTTATTCTTGCATTTAAAATACAACCAAATACATTTATTTTTGCCTGACCCACCGTTGTTTTTCAGGACTAGCCCTCCTACAACGGCTTTGCTGCTTTTTAACTCATACCTTGTGGGGAAATACCAGTGCTGAGTTAAACATAAAGTTGGGTAGGTTTCTTGTCCTTCCCCTCCTCCCCCAAACCTTATAGACCATCTTTCTTTAAATAAATAGCTGTCCTTTGCTGAGGCCAGGGAGAGGGAACTGGCCAGGGTGACAAAGCTCCTGTTCAAACAGCCGAGATCCCCACCGTGCTCTTCCAGAAGGAAGGGTTGGACTGAGCCTGGACTCCGGCAGCAGCAAATCGCTCACCCGACCAGAACTCTCCCCCGCAGGTTGCACAGGCACGTTTTGCTGACCGGGAAGCAGCATGCGCTCAGTCTTGGGACGGATGACAGCCGCTTTGCCCCTCGCTGCTGTGCGCAGAACGCCCTCTCGCTCCGTCGGGCCAGGTGACGTTCGGGCGTGATCACAGCGAGCCGTCCTGCCAAGGCCTTGCAGGAAAGGATGCCTCGCTCCTAAGTTCCCTCCAACGTGCACGCTCGCCACTTCCGTTTCCTGTGGAGCTGGGTGCCGCGTCTGGATTTTTGGCTGCCAAAGAGGCTGGGATTTTTTGTGGAGCCAGGCCGCAGGTCATGCTTCTCTCCTGGCTGGCCATCTCCTCCCAGCACCGTTCTGACAGCTGGGCTGTGTGGAGAAGCCAGGCATCGCTTGCGTCTGCGGAAGACTGGTTGCAGCAAGGGGTGCGGGTCTGAACAATTTGTGGCCGAGCAGCCCACCACCTAAGCGTGACAAGTGCAGAGCGGGTGGCGTGGCAGGCCCCGTCTCATCCTGTCCTCAGAGCCCACAGGACAGCCACAGGCGCTTACTTGGCGTCCCTGGGATGGGGCCTCTGCTCTGCCTCTGCCCCGCAGCTCTCATTTCTGGGAGATTTCCATCCCCAGGTTCCCAGAGCTCAGAGGCACGGCCCTGCATTTCCAATTCATGCCACAGGCTTTGATATGGCTGTTTGACTGCAGACCTTCCAAGTGCTTTATCGAGTTTATCAAAACCATGATCGCTGGTGTGCTCCGGGGGAAAGAGAGGCACAGGGAGGACAGAGGAACCTGCACGAGGCCATGCGCAGAGCTGAGAATAAAGCCTCAATCACTGGAACTGCAATGCACGGCATACCTGGCTGCTCTAACCGGGACTCTTCTTCCTCCACGCTTGCATCCTCACAGAGCCTCTACAGCCCAGCCTCCAGCGCACGGTTAGCCAAGACGTGTCCCTTTAGCCCCCAGCTCTTCCAGCACCTAGGGACACTCTTCTGCACCCCATGCTGGCGGACCTCCCACGGGCTGCCCTCCCCATCTCCCCTGCGTGCTCAGCCTTATTTCCTGATTCCTGCAGGCCAGAGTCTTGGGTGAAGGCTTTTGTTGCAGGCAGAGGAGGCTTTGCAGAGCTGTGTGGCACTTGTGTACTACTGGCCACAAGCCTGGAGCTGGAGGCACCACCCTGGGGTGGGGGAGTGGGTGCGTCTGAGCACCACTTCCTGCTTCCCATCAACAGGTCCCCTCACAGACAAGGCTCACAGGACACCTGGCTTGAACGGGGGCTCCCAGCATCTTGCTGTGACTTCCCCGCAAGCATCCTCTGCAGCACAACAGTCCGGCGCAGCTGCACTGCTGTGACTCGGGGGGCGGAGGGGGACTCTGCTGGACCAAACTTTTTCTCTATGCTTCCTGGATTTCTTTCTTTTTGTTGGAAGGAAGAGGGAGGCAGCAGGCCAGGGCGCTGCCCTGCGCGGTCGTAGCACTCAAGCTCTAACCCAGAGCTGCCCACCCTCTCCCACTGCAGCTATTGCAAATTGCAAAGACGCTGCCCTTCCACCGAAGGACTGCACACTATCGGACTATCATCCGCAGGCCTCCTAACAACACAGCGCCTTGCTCTTTTTTGCTAGTGTTGTCGACGCATCCGCAATATATTTCATTACCTAGGCCCTTTGTGAGACCAGTCACTTGGCCAATAGTCCTCCAGTGAAAACCCTTCGATGCCACCTTGCAGGACAGTGAGCAGAAACAGAGGGAGAAAGAGTAGGCAGCTGAGAAGTCTGCTAATGGCCAGTCAAAGTTAAAGTAGCCGAAATGATGTTGAGTCAGAGGGCAATGACTCAACCCTACCTCGGGGACCAAGGCACACTCGTTCCCCCCGAGTGCACATCTTACCGCCTTGCACATCACCGATGCCGCTGAAGTCTCTGGCTGGACTCTTCCTTGGCATCAGGCATTCCTGAGCTCCCTGGGCTCCATGTTGACTTGCTAAAAACCTTTTTGATATTTGCATTGTGCAGGGAAATACTTTGTAGCAGAGCAAAGCTACCAGATTACAGAAACCTTTGATTATTCAAAACTATACTTTAAAGATTATGTAAAGAATAGACAAGATACTAATCTGTAGCTCAAATAGGTCATTCTGAGCTTTGTACTAATTTGCATTGCAAAACTGCAGGGCGAGGCTCTTTGTTGGTAAGGACTGGGTCCTCCTCCTTCCTTAAATTATTAACCCCACGGCAAAAAGGTTCTTTCAGAGCGGCTGTCAACCTGCTAGCGAGGAGACGCACTGCCTCCGAGACCATGGGGTCCTCTGTCTTCTCTCTGGACAACACGGACGTGGTAAGCCAGGCTTGGAATGGAGGCGAGGCGAGGCGGCCTGTGGACTGAGGGTGGGGGTGGTGGCGGTGGATCCCCAGGCCAGCATGGCCCTACTTGCACGGGAGGCTAAGGGCCTTGGCTTTAAACCTTCTCCACCACTTTCCTCCCGGCCACTGGGTTGGTCTCAAGATGAAATGTTTACCCAGCCCAGTCAGAGCCTGAAGCCCCCAGTAGCGCTGGCTGTGTCGGGAAGGAGGTGCAAGCCTGCTCAATCTGCCAGTTCATGGGAAGCTGCGTTGTGAGCAGGGCCATGTGGTTAGGCACCGAGGGCAGGGGAGTGGGCACAGCTGGCCTCCTGGAAGGGGTGCTGGCCCTGTGGTTCCCGTTCCAGGGGCCAGGAGGTTCTTGCTGAATGGCGCTTTCTCCCTCGTGGGCCACGGGGTGGGAACTCTGCTGCACTGCCAGCAAAGCCAAACCTGCGTCTGTTGTCCTTGTGTGGCCATTTACAGCAGCCCGGAGTGGGTGCAAACCCTTGTGCTGACTTTGTAGTGGTGTCAGGGACTGCACAAGCTGCCGGGCCAGGGGAATCAGCCCCCAGCCTGTCACGGAAGCAGCCAGGCAAGGCACCAGAATGCCTGGCCACACACCCAGGACCTATTCCTACAGCAGTGGGACAGCGCGCTCCCTGCCTGTCTCCATCCAGCCTTCCCACGGGCAGAGGGTCGAGCCTGCCCAGGACAGGCCTAGAGCAGTCCTTCAACTGGGGACTAACTGGGGAGAACATGCGCCTCGGATACTTGTCCTGTGTCCGCGGGGGTGCGGCTGCCCTGCCCTGCCGCAGGTCTTGGATGCGCAGGGGAGGGGCTCACTTAAAAGACAACGGTCCTGTGCACAGTGAACCTCCCAGCTGACTTCTTACCAGCCTTGCTTTTAAGTAGAGCATTTCAGAAATTCGTCTTCTTTCTGTTTTAAATGAAAAGTGGCTTTTTTTCAGGGAAACAATAGTTTTCATGTCTATTCCAAAAAAACCAAAACAACCCATGTCAGTCTGGTTTTCCTCTCACCTTCCAGTCCCTTCTTCCTTAAAGGGGGGAAAGGAGAGGCAAGAGAAAAAGCCAGAACCGTGAAAAGCAGGACAACCAGTTCTGTTTTGGTGACAATCCCGGGAAGACTTTTGACCAGAGTGAACAGGTTTCGTTTCCTCTGGTATTTCCCTTCAGAAGACACTTGCTGTGCCCAGCCCTACCTGGCCCTGAGTGGAAAGCTTGGGCAGCGGCTCCACAAGCCTGGAGTTTAGCTGGGGCAAAACTGGGTTCGCTCCCCCATGGAACGAACAAGAGATGGGCCCTTGCCCAGTGCCAGGGTGGCCGGGGGGCTGAAGGCATAGCGCCAGGCGGGGAAGCTTTGCATCACGGGCTCCTCCCACCCCCAAACTTTCACACCAGCACCGACTCTTCCCCTGCCCCGCCGTACTCCAAACTGCTTCATCACTGTAAATGACCCAAGTAGCAGAATGCCAGGTAAGATTGCGTTTGCTGCCTTGCATCTTACTGACCCAGGTCCAGTCGTCAGCACAGAGCCCACGGCAGACACAGACAGGCAGCGCAGGGAGCAGCAGTGCCACAGAGCACGTTCATTTGGTGGGGACGGCCCCTAGCACCGCGACTCCGCAGCCCTCCGTGCTGCAAGCGAGGCTCAGCTGCAACAATGCAGGGACAGCACACGTCCGCGGCACGAGGACTGCCAGGCGTGTGCGAGGGCAGGAGCAGGTCGGTCCTTCCCGCAGAGGGCATGCCTGGCACGCATGGGAGAGCTACAGCAACCGGTTAACCGGTCTCCCTTCCAGAGGCAGGAGCGCACATGTATTAAGGGCTCATCCCACAGGGCAAATCCTCGGGAAAGGAAGGGTCCTAGAGTCCCAGTCATAGACTCACAGTCAGGACGGGCTGGCAGGGACCACCAGAGGTCACGTGCAGTCCAACCCCCTCCTGAGGCAGGATCAACCCTGTCCCAACCAGCCCAGACACATCCGCTGTCCGCCCTTGGAGCAAAACTGCACCTTCTCCCGCTAACGTCCATGCAAGCAGCAAGCCGAAACCTCCTGCCGTTCCCAGCTACGAGCACATTAATAGCAAAGGAGCAATCGACATCTCCACCCAGTGGAGTGAACCGGGAATAAAAACCAAGGACCATGGGCATGAAGAGATGCCTCTCTCTCCCATCGTGCCTTATGACCAGGCTACAGGGCCAGAGGGTCTCTTCCTAGTCCAGATCTTGCCCAGGACAGGTTTAGTGCAGCCGTCAGACAAAGAGCCTTGTCTAGTATTCAAGCCTCAGGTTCCCCGGGCATCAAAGGTTGCGATGAACGGTCCTGAACCTCTGTGCAGTCCCCGCAAGGCACCATACAAGGGCAGGGACTTCTTTCTCCTGTGCTGGAGAAACCTTTGCATACCCAAAGCTCGAGCAGAAGGCGTGCACGTGCCAGTAAGCGAGCCCACAAGCCAGACTTTGCTTCGGTGCGACTGCTCCCCAGCCCTTCACACAAACAGCAGAGGTGACAAACAGAAACTGCTGCACCGTTCCCTTCCCTGGCGTATCGGCAGTGTGCAAGCCAGGTGCGAGCAACCTCACCGTCGTTTCACGGCAGCAAAGCGTGGCTCCCACCCCAGGCTAGGAACGAGCAGCAGAAGGGGCACAGGCCACTCCTGTTTACACGAGTGTGAGAGAGAGAGAGAGAGAGAGACACAAGCAGGGGAGGGAGCAGTGACCAGGCAAGCACAGGTGTGCCAGAGGCAGGAACAGGCAGAGATGCTGCTTCTTCCCTCGTCTACTTCTGCTGACTGCAGCGTCCCCCACAGCTTCGCGGGGCTGGGAACGGCTGCGATGGGGGCCCTCACGGCCCAGGGAAGCTTCTGCAGCCCCAGTGGCGTATGCTCTCTGCAGCTGCTGCAGCTGCTATCCAACCTGCCCTGCCTCAGCTCCTGTTTTTGGTCCCCGCTCGTTTTCTGCTGCATCTAACAGGCCCGACTGTGCCCGCCCACACCCTCTCGCCCAGCACGCCTGGAGATGCGTGAGACCTCTCAGGCATAGCGCCGTGCACGCTCCGAGCCTGAGGCCACCGGCTGACGGTTTAAACCCTACCTGTTGCCTTATCAGAGATGAGATGGTGGCTGATAGCATCGCTCGCCTGCTGCGCCTCTGCTCCCAGTGCAAGGTGACGCTAGCGACTGCACCGCAGTGGGGTCACAGAGTGCAGCGCAGCCGCTGCCCAGGCCGGAAGGGCTGTCACTGCACTGCACTGACACAGCTAACCGTGCTCTCTCTGCCCGTGTGCCTGCAGGCCGAGCCCACCCTCTGCTGACAGGCCTGTCTCCTCCAGGGCTTCCAACACACCCTCCCCTTGCCCCTGGAGAGCTGCAAACCCTGCAGGGTGGGGGTCACGCCCAGAGCCGAAACAGCAGCCACTGGCCTGCAGCTGGCACCGTGGCAGTGGGCGCCCAGAGAGGAGCACCGCCATTCCCCTTGAGGAGGCCTCTGCCCAGCTGCAGGGTCGGTGGCTGCCAGGCGGCAGGGCTGGCACGAGGGCTCCTGCCCGCATCCTGGTCGGTGCTGCTAACACGGGGCCTGCGGGCGGCACTAACTCCGGGCGTAGGCCGCCCCCAGGGACAGGAAGACGACGGGGATGGCAGGGGCAGTTTAGAGGCTTCTCGGGATTTTGCTCCTCCCGTGCAGACCCAGGGGACAAGGTAGAAGGCGCAGAGCTGTCCCTTGTGGACCGGGCCAGGGCCACAGGACACAGGCTCTGCTGCTGCTGCAGAGGAAAGCAGCAAATGGAGCGACTGCAGTATCGTACTGGGAGGGGGAGGACTCGGGCCTATGACCGACACCCTCACGCGTGTCCCAGGAAGAGGTGCTCTGGGCCCTGTGCCGCCCCAAGCAGAGGAGGGGAAATGAGAACAGGAATCTACCAGGGTCTCGCCCACTGCAGCGCAAAGACAAATGCAACGTTCATTCCTTCAGCTGCTTCCTGCCACTGCGAGTCTAAGCTGAGATAGCCCGGGGCTCTCCTGACCCTGAGCAGAGCTGCGCTGCGTCAGGGCTGCTCTTGCTAGAGATGAAGCAGGGCAGCAGCAGTGCTCCCAGGGGCAGCGTGGGATTTCCTGAGGCAGGCAACGTCCTCCTCTGCCAGGCAGCGCCAGGCCAGGGCTGCAGGCTGTATGATTATTGACCATCACGGTGCTTCATGGCACACCAAAGAGACTTCTAAAAGAAAAACGTGAGCAAAACAAAATAAAATTAGCTCTGAAACAGCTCGAGAAGGGCTCGTATTTTTAGACGGGAACTATGGCCGATGGAGGGAAGAGCAGCAGGTGCAGGTGGCTACAGCTGGCAGTGAAAGGTATGAAAACAGCAAGCAGAGACTTCCGCTGTGGTTGATCAAGTCTCAGTCTTGGTCTCCAGGGAAGGTGGAGGGGGGGAGGGGTGCTGGGGCATTCTTCCCATTTTGTTAGGCAGGTTTCTCGTTTCTGCTCTGCCCCTTCCCGTGCCTGCAGCTCCCTTTTCTCAGCAGTGTCGCCCCGGCCAAGGGCAGACCACACTCTGGCCTGTCTGGCCCAAGGACTGCCCTCTGCCTGAGATGCTGTCAGGCTCGTGCTCCGGATCTTTAGTCGATCCCTGCTCGGTGCGTGGAACTGCTGACTCCCGTGACCAGAGCACGTAGTCGTTTCATACAGGCTGCGTGGGCACGAGCCTGCTGCCGGAGGCATGCAGCAGCATTTCTGCATCGCTTTCCGGCACGGGTGCAGCTCATCCAGAATCCCGGGGGGTCTTCGCGTCACGCACACGCTGCCCCTGCGACACACGCCGCTCTGAACCGCGCCCCCCTCGGCCTCTGCCCGCTGTCGTGCTGCCCAGGTCCCTGGCTCACGTCGCTCCCCGGCATCTCGGCACACCCGCCCCAAGCACTCGCCCTCCCTGTGCCGGCCAGCTCCCAGCCAGCTGTTCTGACAAAGCAGCACAGTCCTGCCACTGCCCTCAACCCAGCCTTTTCCTGCAGGGCAACAGGAGCTGCTCCCCAGGCCCGTCAGGGACCAGGGGGCTACACCTCCACAGAGAGTGCTCCCCAGCACGTACCAGCCACAGTGCGGGAGGTATCTAGGGACATAAGGAGCAGGCTGAAAAATGGTTCAGAAAGTAGTCTCAAGCCTTCTCTGCAAACCATTGAGGCTCTCCGCAAGGCACTACACATCCCAACACCACTCCAGGGAAATTGGAGAAATTCCCACAAAGAGAAACTGCAGAGTGAGTGTTTACGGGAGCGAGGGGACTAGGAGGGCCCTGGGAGAAACCGAATCTGATGCGAGGACAGGGAAGGCAGGCCGGAAACATCCGGGACACGGGGGCAGGGGAAAAAAAACATCAGTGAGATTAAGTGGCAAATTCAAACTAATAGGAGGAAAAGCTAATTGCCAGAGGTCAGGAACTTGGCTTTAAAGAGAGCTTGGATATCTGTTCGGATAGCGAGACCATCCAGAAATAGTTTCACGATTGATACCGAGGCAAGGATCGGACAGGAGACAAAGCTTCCTACTTCAGGGTTCAAGCCAATCTGTACCTACTGGAGGTCAGGATGAGACCCTCCAGGGGCAGACTACCCCACATCTGCTCCCGCAGGCTTTCACAGGACAGATGACTAGTGGGTGCAGCCATCACAGGTAACTTCAGCTGACGGTGGCTCCGGCCAGAGGCAGGAAGTTTGCCAGACCACAGCTCTGCTCCTGCCTGAGTCCCTGGGCTTCCCCGCTGGGGGAGAGTCCAGGTGTGCAGACGCTGAGACCCACAACAGGCTTCTTCTTTTGCTCAGCAGATCCTGATGGAGATGAGTGGCTATGGCGACGCTGAAAACACCACCAATGACTTAGACAACTATTTGTGCCCTGAGTCAACCTCGTCACTGACCAACGAAGCTGCAAACATGTTCAGAAAGATCTTCATGCCCCTCATTTACCTGCTGATGTTCCTCCTGGGGACCATGGGCAACGCCCTGGTCCTGGCCATCCTGGAGCGCTGCAAGCGTTCCCGCACCACCACGGAGAGCTTCCTCTTCCACCTGGCCCTGGCCAACATGGTGCTGGTGCTCACCTTTCCCTTCAGCGTGATTGAGAACCTGGCTGGCTGGATCTTCGGGACATTCCTCTGCAAGGTTCTCAGCGCTGTGCACAAGATCAACTTCTACTGCAGCAGCATCCTGCTGGGCTGCATTGGCGTGGACCGCTACCTAGCCATCGTGTACGCCATCCACACCTACCGGAGGCGCAGGGCCAGGGCCATCCACATCACCTGCACAGCCATCTGGGTCTTCTCGCTGGTGCTGACTTTGCCCGACCTCATTTTCATGGAGGTCTGGAAAGACACCAACAACCGCAGCATCTGCTACTTCCCACAGATGGGGATTCATGGCAACGACATGTGGCTGGCCACCCGCTTTCTGTACCACATTGTGGGTTTCTTCATGCCCTTGCTAGTCATGTGTTACTGCTACGCAGCCATTGTCAGGACCCTGTGCCAGTCGCAGCGGCTGCAGAGGCAGAAGGCCGTGCGAATTGCCATCGTGGTCACAGCCGTGTTCCTGCTCTGCTGGAGCCCGTACCACATCGTCATCTTCCTGGACACGCTGACCAAGCTGGGCGTGCTCTCAAAGGACTGCCTGGTGGAGGAGCAGCTGGGCACCAGCATCCTGGTGACAGAGGCCATCGGCTTCACACAGTGCTGCCTCAACCCCATCCTGTACGCCTTTGTGGGAGTCAAGTTCCGCAACGACTTCTTCCGGATCCTGCAGGAGCTGGGCTGCATCAGCCACGAGACCCTGCAGGAGATCCTGGACGTGACAAGGAGGGGCAGCGGGGTTGAGTCCGACAACACCACGTCCATCTCCACCTTCTGATGAGGACGAGGGCACAGGCCGGAGCCAGCCTTGCAGCCCTGGCCTGCGGCGCACAGACTCCACATGATGCAGGCCCCCAGCCCCAGGCCCGTGCGGCAGGAGCAGCCGTAGCGCCTTCTTCGCTCCCCGAGAGGCCGAGGTCCAACAGCCATTCACATGTCCGAGACTTGCCAGCTGCTTCCCCTGGCTACCGTGTCCATTGAACACATGGCCAAAGCCCAGACCCAAGCAAAGCAGGCTGAGCACATCTGGCCTGGCTGGCCAGGCAGCAAGGCAAGCCCAGCCACTGCTTACTGAGCCAGTTGCCTCCAGCCCAGGCACTGAGCCCCATGCAAGCAAGGCCCATTTCTCAGGAGGTCTGCCATTGCACCAGGCTGCTTGTTTCTACTTTACCGGGACGACATTCAAGGCTCCCGCTGCACCCATCTCCAAGGGCTTGATGATGAGAGGAGTGCCTTTCCTGCGGCAGCTGCAAACTCCCCTGCTCACTGTCTCCCCGTGTAACCGTTGCTGATCACACCAGCTCCTGACATCTGAGAGCAGGCAGCTCTGGGTGCGCAGGCAACCGTCTTTAAAGAAGACCGTTCCCTGGCTCAGCACAGCTCCAGCCCTAACCACGCTGTCACAGGTGCTGCCCGAGTCTGAAGACCAAGGAGAACTGCTCGTTTCTCTGGGGCTGAAGGGTCACGGGCTCCTCTGGGGCTTGGTGGCTGCATGTTTCTGGGGAGGGGCCGAGTACAAGAATTTCCATCAGTCCAGAGCAAACCAGCACAGGGAAGGGAACGAACTCCCTGGGGTCTTGGCTCCTGTCTCTGGTGTGGGGTAGGTGTGCAAACGAGATCCCAGGTTGGCTTTGCTTTGCACTGTGCTGTGCCTGCAGATGCCTCTGCTCTGCCCGCCGCGAGGGGCTGGTGGAAATCCCTCGCGTTAGATTTAGGCAGCAAAAACTTGAGCTCCGACGACTGCCCTGAACCGCAGGTGCCCAGTGGCTGCTGGGGCCAGAGCTGCTCTGCAGACACGTGCCAGTCACCCACCCCTCAGCGTGTGCAGCCCCTCGCCAGCCCCGGGCGATTCGGCCGTGTCGCAGCAGGGCTGCTGCAGCGCAGGGCGAGGGAAGCAGCTCCTGGGCCGGCCGTCTGTAGCCGCGCTGCACGGCCGAGTTGCAGTGCTGGCCCCTTTTGGCTTCTGCCACCAGCTGAGCCGGGGCCGCTCCGTGAACTCGGGGTGCTCGTCTCAGGCCCCCTGCCCACTGGTGGCTCCCGCTGCCACGCCGGCCCAGGGACAGCAGCCCCAGCGCGCGGGCACGGCCAAGGCACAGGGGAGCAGCTGCCCCGCCCACCCCCCACCCTGGCCTGCGGGGAGGCCCAGGGCCCGCGGAGCTGCGGCACGGTGCAGTGGGAGACCCCAGCCCTTAGGCAGCAGGGGCGGGGAAGGGGTGCGCGAGGCAGTGGCTCCCAGCCTGACCCGGTCCCAGCCCTGGCCTCCGCGCCCGCGTCCTGCCCACGCTCCTCACGGGCCCGCCCCAGGCACAGACCTAGCCCTCTGTGGCTTCCCCGGCCCAGCCTGGCCTCCGCGCAGCCCGGCTCCGGTGGCCCACACGGCGGGGAGCGGCGTGGGACGCAGCGTGGGACGCGAGGCCGAGGCCGAGGCGCGGGGGCTGCCTGACCCGCCTGAGGAGGGAACGG
>NW_017728936.1:12117464-12120565 GCF_001723895.1 Crocodylus porosus | reverse complement strand
GCGAGAAGGCCGCGCTCGACCCCGGCCCTGGCGCAACCCCCCGCAGGCTGAGCCCCGGCCGCGGCAGCTGCAGCGCTCCAGCAGGGTGAGGGGAGCTGGCTTCGTCTTCTACCTGGCCACCCTGGCGCGGGGCCTGGGGCTGGGCCTGGCACCACAGTCCTGGCGCTGGCAGCCAGCAGCCCCGAGCCCCAGAGCTCTGCGTGCAGAGCCCGTCGGGCAGGCAACGCTCCAGGAGGACGGGCAGGGCGGGGGGCAGCAGGAGGCAATGCTTGGAGCTCCAGCAGCAGCAGGGGGAGGCACGGGCATGGGCAGGCTTGCACAGCACGCCCAGGGGCAGCCTCAGAGGCCAAAGTGCTGCCGTGGATGCTCCGAGCAGGGAAGGAGCAGCTTGCAGAGCTGGCGCCTGGGGTCCAGCTGCAGGACGTGGCCTGGGGGCTGCACACACCTCTGCAAAGAGAGTAGCAGCTGCTCTGGTACAAGCCCTCATGCCGCACCTCTGCCCTCACAGCCTCAGGGAGGAGCAGGGGTCCGGCCCGCCCTGGCTCGGTGACTTACTGTCAAGTTTTGTTGTGTGCTTTTGTTTTTTTCAAACAGATTTTGAGGCTTCTATTAAAACACAGAAATACAGAACAATTAAAAACCAGCACAAGTTTTGCCTTTCCCAGCGACCTATTTACAGCTAGTTCAAACCCCTCTTGACATTTTGGTTGCTTTAAAAAAACAACATAAAAAAAACAAAACAAAAACCCCGCTCTAAGAGGAAAAAAAATAACTGAACATTTTACAACTGCTGCAGGATCTGGGAGCCCCCGGCTGCAGCGCGGGTCTCATAGTGACTCCAATCCCAGCTCCCCCCTCCCCCCAAAGAAAGGATTCACATCACGTTTGCTGCACATCCGGTCTCCGCACAGAGGCACGTCCGATATGGAGAACACCCCCATGGCCCCTAGGCCTGGCCCCCGCCTGCCCAGTAATCCCAGCCCCCCACACCCGGGCACGGCTAGAAGGGCAGGTTGGCCATGTTCCCCGGCCCGGGGAGGTAGTTCATTTGGCTGTCCAGGGAGACGCTCCGCTGCCTCATCTGGTGCGTGACCATGAGGTTCTGCTGAGGCGGGGGCCCCATGAGGGAGCCCTGAGGTGACATCATGTGCCCGGCCTGGGCGTACATCTCCCCTGACACAGACATGCTCCTCTGCTTGGCCTGCATCAGCATGAAGTTCTGCTGCGCCATGAGGCTCTGCTGCGGGGACATCATGCCCTGGTGCATGCTGCTGCCCATCATGCCCTGCTGCGGCGGCATGCCTGTCCTGCCCAGCACGGGCACCTGTCCCGGGTGACACATGGGCATGCCAAGTCCCCGCTGCACGCTCTGCTGCCCCGGGAGGCTGGGGGCCGCCATGCCCGGGCGCACGGGGGTCTGTTCCGTCATCATGTTCTGCAGGTTCATGAGGTGGAGGTTGGAAGGCTGCGATTTCGGAACTTGGGTGTCGCCCTTGGGGAAATACTGCAAGGTGCTGCTTGGCTTCTCAGAGGGGATGATCCTGGACAAGTCAAACTCGGGGATGCCCGTGGGTGTGGGGCGGATGACCTCGCTTAGCTCAGGGTCGTTCAGCACCGAGGCCACCCCTGGGAGCACCGCAGGGTAAGGCTCGCCAATCCGAGGAGGGATGCTCTTGCCCAACAGGTGCTGCTGTGGGGGCATCTGGCCAGGCTGCTGGGAGGGAAGGTCCTCGGGTGGTAAGGCCATCCCCGGGGGATAGTGCTGTTGCAGGCCAGGGCCGCCACCGCCTCCGGGGGCCATGGGCATACCAGCGGCTGGCGACGGCATGGCACCGTGAGGCTGCTGCATGCGGGGGAACACCAGCTGGCTGGAAGGGATCATCTGAGAGCTGTTGGGCACAGGGCCACACTGCTGGTTCAGGGGGTCCTGATGCCCGGGGGGCAGCATCATGGGGTTCTGGCTGGGGATGCCCGCCCCCTGTGCCCCGGGGTGCATTGGAATGTTGGAGCCCAGGGGGTTTGGCGAGGACATCATGGAGGTGGGGGGCTCATGGGACAGCGGCTGCTGGCCAGGCAGGCTCATCCCCATGGGGCTCTGCGAGGATGCGGGCCCCACCGAGTTCAAGTGCAGCTGATTTGGCTGGTTTCCTGCAACACCTGATGGGGAGAGAAAGAAGAGGGTTAGCTTTGTGTCCCTCCAGCTACTAGCAGCCCATCCCAGCAGCCACGCAGAGAGCAGCCCCAGTCCCAGCCTGCAGTGTCAGACCCACTGTTCTCACCACAGCTGCTGCTTCTCGGCCAGGCTGCACAGAGGAGAGCAGCCAGCCAGAGCAAGTGGCTGGTGACCAGCACCTCCATCTCTGGCCCAGAGGGTCAGTGTGCTAGCGTGATGCACTGGCTGGCTGGCAGGCAGGCAATAGGTTCCAGGCACCGGAGCAGCCTGGCCCTGTAATGGAGTTTCACCCTCACCTGGAAGAGCCTCGGGTCAGGGACTGTTGCCACAACCTGCCACGGGGGCACAGGTAGGTTTGGGGCTCCTAGCAGCCTGCTGCTCCCACGGTGCCTTCACCACGCGAGCTGTCTGCTGTGCGGGCCACGCTGCAACCCCAGCACAGGGGAGCACCCTGTTGGCACAGTCACAGCCAGGAGGGTGGGAGGGAGCTTAGTATGAGGCGTTATCCCCTGGCCGTGGACAGTGAGAACGAGCGAGTGACTCGCACCCCCAGCACTGCCCAGCTCCAGCACGTTCACACTGCTAGAGCTGGGTCAGGTTTCTTTGTTGCCAGAGCTGCAGCTTCAGGGGGCCACAATTACAGTCTGAGAAATAAGGTGGAAGAGACCCCAGAGGGCATCTACCTGATCCCCGCTCGGGGCGGGATCAGCCCTGTCTAAACTTCCCAAAGATGCACAATCAAGTCTGTCGCACAGGGCGCATTGTCTGAGGACACCAAAAGCATGCAAAGCTGCCCAGGTAAAGCAGGGGACAATGGCATCCCACTGCTGTTGGCAAAATACACCCGGAAATGTACTTGAGAGATCCTGGGCAGAGGCCGTGCCCCCTGCTACAGACGACAGCAAAACCCCCATCTGCACCAATCTGA
>NW_017728936.1:12102606-12116539 GCF_001723895.1 Crocodylus porosus | reverse complement strand
CCAGCAATTCATCTGGGCATAGCTTTTCCTGGAGGATCCCTGACCAATGCTTATGCTTCTTGAACACCTCCAGGGATGGGGATTCCACAACTGCCCACCTGGGCCCAGCTCTGCAGATCCTCACACTCAAAATAACCATCAACAAGTTTGGAAAAAAGACACAAGTTGCTGATTCTTAATTTGGAAAGCTGCCAGTTTTTTTTAAGGGTTTAAAAACCTCAAACCCAAATGTCTCCATTGACTGGAGACTTCTTATTTCCCTCCAGTTCGGCCACCAAACCAAAAACACTGGCCATGCACTCTGCTCCCCTCCCTCATGCTCCCTGTGCCACGGAGGGCTGCCGACGCTGTACTGAAGGTTCAGCTGAAGAGCTCTTACACAGCACCTCAGCCACATGGCTCTGACCCTTCGGGCATTGCAGCCTATACACCCAGCCAAGTAGCCAGGCTCTGCCCAGAACCTCCATCCCGCCAGGGACAGGCCGGAGTACCATACACGGCAACGCTCCGTGCTGGAGATCCTAGAAATCAGCTCTTACCGGGGGACAGAAAAAGCTGGGGACATCCCAAGTGCAGGGAGAGACCCTGGGACAGATGGCTGTGGGGGGAGCTGTGCACAGCAGAATGAGATGACTGGGTGGGGTGAGGAGGAGCTGCAGATCCGGTCCATGTCACACCAGTCCCTTGCCCATGCACACACCCTGCCCTAGGCTGGCAAGGAGAAACAGGCACCAGAACAACCCTGCACCCGCAGCCACGTGAACCAATGCACTGCTCTGCCCCAGGCTCCAAGGGCTTTACAAACTGGTAACAAACAGGAGGCTGCTGGGGATAGCAGCTCTGCAGCTCCAGTGAAGCAGCTTAGTCCATGGCATCCAGGGAGCAGAGAGTGCCAAGGCCCCTGATGACACCCTGGGGTAGGGTGCTGGGGCAGGTGTCACTGCTGAGCCACATGTTTTCACAGAGATGGGAGCAGAAGCCAGGTGGCCTGCTCTCCCCCTGGCAGGCCTGCAGCCACTGGATTGATCCTGTCCCTCTAAAACCCAGCTGTAGCCTTCTCTCCCTGCACGAACGTACCTGCCATGCTTCCCGGCGGGAGCATGGGCCTGTCTGGGAGCAGCTCATCATCAGAGGTGGCAATGGTCTTGATGGCATTGTGGTAGAGTGGCGTGGAGCTGGGCATGGCGTACTTGGACATCTGTGACATCATCAGCGAGAGGGGGTTCTGGGAGGGGGATGGATCTGGAGAGGAAGTAAAAGGCATGTTGGGATTCAGGGTGCTAGAGGGGTTACTGGCTGGTGCGGAGGAACTGCTCCTAGGCCCAGGAGGCAGAGAACCTGCAAGCAAGAGAGAAACCAGCTTAGTGCTCTCGCCAGGGACAGTGGATGGCAGAGGAGCCCACAAAGACCAACCCAGCCTGGCCCAGAACCGAGCCCACAGGACCGAGGACATGCCATGCTGGGACGTCACTGCATAGTGGCCTCAGAGCCAGACACCCTAAGCTGTGCCAGCATCCTGCTCCAGTCCAACCCCAGCGTCCTGACTGGACCCACTGCTCACTGTCCTAGTCAGAGAAGGAGAGAGGCTGATTCTGGGACAGAGGGCGCCAAGTGGGAGCTGGTATCTGACCCGAGTTGAGAGCGCTTTGCCCCACCCCTCCCCCATTGCTTATTTTCAAATCTCAGCTGGAACCTCAATGCAAAAGCCCCGTGTCTAGAGGCCACACAGAGACCACAAACCTATGGTTTGTGCAAACATGCATGAGTAAGCACACGCGTCTGCATGAGAAATGCGTGGCTGGTGGCAAGGCTTGGCTGACACCTGCCCTGGCTGGCAGCATGGGATGGGGTTGATGTGTGCAGAGCATCCAGTGAGCAACCCCCACCCTGCAGTGTCAGAGTAGTTGGGATCAACCTCCCAGCATTTCCAGGGGCCTCCACTGCAGCACCGCATGCCCTCAAGGCCTCCTCAGGCAAACAGGAGCTGATGGGCACAAAGCATTTGAAGCATGGACAGGATACGAGGGTTTGCTGGGGGAAGGGAGGTCAGTCTTGCTTGGAGACATCAGGGACAAGACAGAGCTCCCCAGTGCAGGGAGAGGCACCTGCTTTTCACCCCTCCAGAGGGATGCAGCAGAAAAGATGGGGAGTGGAGGACTTAGAACAGTCCCAGAGCAGGTGGGTAGGGAGGAGGTGGCCAGAAGCAGTCTTCCAGGGATACCCGAGGAAAGGACAAGCTCCCCTCAGGAGCAAGGGACAGCTGGCACAGAGGAGAAGTGACAAGGCTCACCAAAGCGACAGAGGCACAGGGAGGAGCCCAGCCACCAAGTCCTGACTCCCAGGCTCCTGCTCTGTCCATTAGGTTGCCTGGCCTCCACAATTCAACCCAGACCTAACCCACCCTGCCCCCTGCAAGACATCGCCCAGACACAGAGACACCAGGAAACAGGCACGTGGGCGCCAGCCCAAGACACCGTGCAGCCTCCCTGGGCTTGGGAATGCAGCATGACAGGTTTGTCCAACACCATGCGCGCACGCACTTACCAACCCCCATTCCCGTGCTGCACTGCCTGTGACTCTGGCCTTTACCTGTTGAGCAGTGGGATGTGGGAGGCTGAGGCCTCCGCCTCATCTCTAACTCAGTCTCACCTCTTCCCCACAAGAGCAGTCACCGCCTTCCAGACTGGCCAGCCTGTCTCCCTTCTCAGGAACGGGAGAGCAGGGATCCCACTGGGGACTAAGCAGCTGCTGGCCTTAATCTCCCCTGGGAGGGCAGTACTGGCGAGGGCTGAGCAGGTTCATTCGGCACAGACTTCCCCGGTCTAAGCACCTGCTCGCTTCTCCCCAGTGCCAGAGCTCTTGCCCAAGGCCAGCATGTGGCACCAAAAGGAGAAGTCTGGGGGGGGAAGGGAAGCAGCACCATCAGCCTGAGAAGGGGCTGTTAATTTTTGCAATTCAAATATTTCCTTCAAATCAAGCAAAGGCTCAGTGATTCGTGTGGCCAGACAGCCCTGGTGCTGGGGTAACTGGCTAACACACAGGGTGGGCAGAACATGGCTGACAGAGTTTGGGGCACATTGGGTAAAGCTGCACTGAGTCCCTGGTGTCAGTGGACACGGGACAAAGGGCCACAGAGGCTGTCGGCGCACAGGCACTCGGGCCCGCGCCTGTGCTTGCTCCCATGCGCCCGCGTTTGCTCGCAGCGGCGGCTCACACATGCCAGCTTACCCTGCTCCATCCCTCCCAGGGAAGATGCTGAGTTCATGCTGATGGGCTGCTTGCTCTGGCTGACTCCTGGACTTGAAAGGGTGGTTTTTGGAGAAGGCACCCACGCAGGGGAAGGAACAGCCATGGAAGGGGACTTCAAGCGGCTTGGGGAGCTGGTAGGCGATCGGACACTGAGGGAGGAGCTCATCACCTGGGGCGACTTGAGGGGCCCGGCTGGGTTGGCAGGCGGCACGCTGACCATCTGCGAGGGCGTCTGCGGGGACTTGAGGTTGGCCGAGGGGGAAGTACCCAGGGGCGAGTGCACCTGGCTGAGCGTTGGGGATTTGAGATGGCCCATGCCGGGAGAGTTCATCTGGCCGATACTGATCGTGAGGTCGGAGGGCCGGCGGCCCAGGCCCCGCGAAGGCGCTGGGTGGATGCTGGCCCCCTGGCTGGGAGGGGGATTGGAGGCGGGCGGTAAGGGGATGTGGCTGAGCCTGGTGGTGCTGCCGATGGTGCCAACAGGCAGGGTACCCTGCTCAGGGGTGAACATGTCCGAGGAGCCGCCCATCTCCTGGGGCAGGCTGTGATAGGGGCCCTGGCCACCGGGGAAGCCTTGCTGGCCCTGGCTGGCAAACTGCGAAGGGATCATCATTTTTTGGGGCGTGCCCATCATCACGCTGCTGCTGCCATTCTGGGCTCTCGCCCTGGTCACCTCCTCTGGGCTCATGCCCTGGTGGCCCATCATGTCAGGGCCCCTCATCTTCTGTGACATCAGCATCTGCTGCTGCGGTGTCATCTGGACATTGAGGTTCATGTTCATGTTCATGTTGACATTCATGTTCATGTTGAGGTTTCCAGGGCCCAGGGGCGTGTCCATGTCGCGGAGGCTTGACTGGCTCATGGGTGGACTCAGCATCCCCCTGGTCCCTGCAAAGTCCATGCCCAGGGGTGCACCACCCAAGCTCTCCCCTGGCATCTGGCCAGGAAACATAGACGGGTCCATCTGCCGGTGAGCTTGTATCATCCTCTCCATCTCCATGCCTTGGCTCATGGAGCTGCCCGACATCCCCATGGGCCTCTGCACTGCCACGGGGCGCTTCTCCATCAGCTGGTGCCTCAGGATCTCCTCCCTGGCTCGGGGGGTCATGAACCGCTCAGGGTCCCCCTGTCCCGAAGGGTAGGGCAGATTCCCTTGTGGAAAGTTCCCAGGGCCCCCGATGGGGGGCATGTCATCACTCCACCCCATGCCGGGTCTGACTGGCCGCTGCATGGCATTCATGGGCCCGAGCGCATCCATGGGCATGTTCTGCATCGCACCAAAGCCAGGGACCCGCTGCATCTGACTGCCAGGGAACCGCGGGCCTGGGAAGGGGCCTCCCCTCAGCGGCATGGGGTCCTGGACATCAATGGGCCCTCGCAGCTGGCTACCCATGCCCGGTGGCCACTGCTCCCCAGGCTTGCTGTGGTAGGGTGGTGGTGGGCCTCGCATGATCATGCCGCTCATGGACTGAGGGATCATCATCTCCTGCATGGGCCGGCCATGGATGCTAATCTGCTCTTCCTTCCGCCGCTTCTCCTCATAGTACTCCTCCTGCAGCTTCCTCCAGGCCACCTGCTCTGGGGTCAGGTTATCCTGGTTCAGGCGCTGCATCATCATGTTCATCTGCTGGCCCATGTCAGAGCCCGGGTGGTGGGGGACCTCGTGCTCCAGGCTGGGCCCCCCTAGGCTCTGCGTTTGGGAGATCATAGACTGCAGGGGCTCTTCATATTTCTTCATGGCAGTAGGTGGTGGCGGGGGCTGGGCAGGGGGAGGCTGTGGCTGGGGGGCAGCACTGCCCTCGCTGGTGCTTTGGTTGGACTTCAGGAAGGGCTCAGCCTCCCCACTGCGCAGGAACATGCGCTCAATGTCCCGTAGAGTCTGCAGGGAGCGCTCCCGGTGCTCCAGCTGCTCCTTGGAGAGGCCCTCTGAGTTCAGGGGGTTCCTGGGGCCCAGCCCGGCCTGCCCGTTCCCAGCTGTGCCAGGGCCAGGGCCAGGGCCAGAGCCAGAGCCAGGGCCAGGGCCAGGGCCAGGGCCATCCCCCAGCAAGGTGGAGGTGGAGGTGCTGGATGAGTCCCCCAGCCCGGGCTGCATGGCAGTGGCTGTGGGCGTGTTGGGGTGGTTGCTTCCGGACTGGTTGCTACTGCTGCTGTTCCCCACAGAGTTGGGAGTCAGGTCTCTCCGGACGTCATCTCCAGCCCCTTCCTGGGGCAGGGCCACCGGCGTGGGCAGAGCGGTCGGGGCGATGCCCTGGGGCGGGGGTGGCGGCTGGGCTGGGGGCGGCTGTGGCTGTGACTGACTGCCCTGAGGTGCGGGGGGCTGGGACTGTGGAGTGTTGGCAGCAGGCGGGTTAATGGGCAGCTGCTCAGCACCTGCCAGGACCTTGGGAGCTGGAGCCTGGTGGAGGAAGGGGAGGTGGCAGTCAGTGGGGAACATTCACAATCGTGTTCTGCCCTAGGACCCTGAGCCCTGCTGCATACCCCCTGCCAGCAGCCCTTTCCGAATGGTGCATCCTCCCGTACTCCCTCCCCACAGGTAGCCCCTTCCTCCACAGAGCAGCTGAGCTGCTTCCCCCCTCAGCAGAGAGCAAGGAGCAGGCTGGGGGCAGGCTGCGACGGCCGTGGTGCTGGCCAGGGGCCTGAGTCAGCAGCAGGTGCCGAAGGCAGTGCCGGCACATGCCAGCCATACCTGGTCCAGCTTTGCCCGGGGAACGTTCTGCTGGTGGTAGGCCAGGATGGAGTCAGCGCGGCCCTGCAGGACAGCTTCTGCAGCACTGAGGAAAGAGCACAGCCAGTCACAAACATACGCAAACACACTGCCGAGAGCTGGGAGAGAGCAGCACCACCTTGGAGCCACAGGCCCCAGCAACACAATCTCTGCCTTCCCTTTCTCCCTGGGAACGGAGGAAGCCCAGGGCTCACTGTGTGGGGCATGGGCCTAGCGGGGCAGCGGACTGCATTCCCACCTGCTGTGTGCGGACCCTACAGTCTCTCTCTAATGAGACTGCAACCGCCTCAACAGTTCCCTTCTCCCACCTGCAGTGCTGCACACTGTGCTCTGCTCAGCACTGGCTGCTGCACAGTAACCACAGATTCTGCGTGGATCCAGTGTGCCAGGGAAACACCTTCAGATATGCCCCGTGAAACCAGCCAGGCACTCCACAGCCAGATGCTGCGCAGCAGAACACGAGGACAAAGCTGCGTGGTGCTGGGACTCACTGAAGTCTGCTCTCCCTGGGACAGTCTGAATCGAGCCATCAGTCCACCTAGCCTGGATCCTGCTGTGTTCCCACTGATTCTGTTTTGTGCCTGTTGCCCTCATGCAGGAAGGCAGCATGTGAGCGCTATTGGGAGGAAGCTCCTAATCAGTGTGAAGTACCTCGAATAGGGCCCCTGAAGCCAGTGCTGGAAGAATGCAGCTGGAGACCCATGCAGTGCAAGCCAGAGCCCCGGGGAGCCTCCCTGTCACCTGCAGAGGCAGCTGTGCCTGCAGCTCCGCCAGATGAGGGGTTGCCACTTACGTGTTGGCCAGGTTCGTGGTGAAGACGTAAACGAACTGGGAAGGCTGCTTTCCAGTGCTGCCACTTCCACTCCCTGTACCATCAGGCCGCAGGCCGGGGGTAGCGCCATGTGGGGTGCCGGAAGAACCGGTCTCATTCAGGCTTGGCAGTGGGTTGGACCCTGGCCCAAGCTGCGGAGCTGTGGACATTGCAGGATCTGCTACATTACAGTCTGCGGGAGGGACAAGAGAAGAGCCGTTACACCACAGCCCATGCAGCAGAAGCAGCCAGGCAGCACCCCAGAGCCAGCACAACAAAGCATGTGCCAATTGCCTGCAGCAGGGCAATGAGAGCTGGGCACGGAGAACTAGGCAGCCCGTGGCTCGGACCCGGGGGGGCTGCCCATCGGGACAGAGGGGCACGGGCCACAGGACCGCATGTCCGTGGCTGGAAGAGCAGGGGCATAGGCTGGGGTTGACGGCACACGCAGGAGAAGCAGGCAGCCTCTCTGCCCCTTGCTCCACCCTGTAACAATACTGTCTGAACACAAGGCAGAGGGGAGAGACCGCACATGGTCCCTGGCCCCCAGGAGAGCCTAGGCTGCACGTTCCCCCCAGTGCCCGGCAGATGGCAGCGCAGGGCAGGGATTCCCACCGCGGGTGGCGGTGACCTAGAGCCAGGGCCAGGGCTCCTGCCCTTCTGCCTGGGGCAGGCTGAGCTGCCCCATGCCCACCCCGCCCCAGGGGCAGCTGGGCGGCAGTGCGGGGGACGACGACGGACGCCACGCGGGAGCGGTGATCACCATCATTATTAAATAATGCCCTTAACTAATATTAAAGATAGCTGTAATTAACAACACCACCACTTGGTGTCTGGCATCTGCTTATCACCACCGGCACCTTGAACAGGCTAGCACACACGTGGCAGCAGCTGTCCTGCCCCGCAAGCCCCGGCCACGGCCGCGGCAGCGCAGTGCAGGACAGGGACCCCTGCAAAAGGGCCCTCCAGGCCTGCATGCAGCAAAAGAGGCCGATGGGCAGGGCCCACTCTGGGCTGCGTTTGGCAGCCTCAGGAAAAGCAGCCCTTGGCTCAAATGCGGCACTCAGCATGGACCTCCAGCCCCTTTGAAAGGGTAAGCTAGTGCCACTGCCTCGTTGGGAGGGGTGCGGCAGGGAAATGAGTTGCCCCAGGTCACCTAGTGAACCACGACCAGAGCCAAGTGCTGAGCCCAGGAGTTCTGGCTCCCAGCTCATACACTGCGCTCTGGACTATGCTGCCCCCGACAGAGATCCACAACAAGGAGCCTCAAAAGGCCACCTGCACACCTGATCAGCTTGCAAGGCAGAGCAAGGCACAAGGGCTGCTCTGTAGGTCCCGATGCGCTTATCCCTCCTCCTCCGGCTGCAGCCAGCCGCACGCATGCCCGGCAGAGGGCAGGATGCTTCCACTAGGGCTTCCCATGCCACAGCGATGTCTAAACACGTGCTCCGGACCGTCGCATTCTGGGCAGAGGCAGCAGGATTGCCGCACAGCCCTGCAGTGACCAGAGAAGCCTCTACAGGAGAGGTAACAACAGGAAATCTGGCCCAGAAAGTGGAGTTAAGAGCTATGAGAAATGGAGCCTGAAGCATAAGCACTGGGAGTGCTCTGGGAACCCTAGCGCCACGCTCCAATTCACACCTGGAGCCTCGCAGCGTTGTAACGATGTCACCTTTGCACGATTCAGTTTGCCACACAAAGGATGTAACCAAGGCCAGAAGCTCAAGGCGGAGACGAGAGGGGACAGGGATGCACAGACACATCAAGGGGGACACCTCGGCGCTCCTCTGCCGACCCCAAATGTTGGAGTCCTGGGGCCAGATAGGAAGGACGGTTCCAGGTAGTGACTTGTTTCCAGGCCAAAGAGCAATGAGGCATCTGTAACACACCTGCCAGATGCGGGCAGCAGAGGAGGGTGCAGTGGGAACCAAGGAAGCGGAGGCTAAAATCTATCGATAAATCTCACCATTCTCCAGGGACTTACAAAAAAACAGCCCAGGCCTCAACCTGAGCTGGCCTTTAAATCAAGTTAAAAGCCTTGACCAGGAATTGAGGAAGTGTGGTGTGCGCTAGTTAACTCAGGCTTGACCAGACTCTTGTCAAGCTCTTACCCATCCATTTGAAACCAGACTGCAGCTACCTCCAAAAACAGCTGCAGTGACCCTGGAGCTGATGGCAGCGATGGAGACCTGAGCCCTTGACAGGCACTGTCATCAGCATGGTGTGGCAAGACACCCACAGAATGTGAAGGCCCCTCCATGTGTCCTGCTGTGGAGCTGCGCCAGCATGGGCTGCGGACAGCAAGCCCATCTACTGAGGAGGAGGCGGGGGAAAGCGCCTCCTCCAAAGGCAGGGCGAGGGACTGATCCAGTCCAATGTGCCCCTTGTGCCCCGCAGACTACACCTCCGCTACCCCCCAGCAGCTCCCTCGTGCCACCCACGCAGCAACACACGTACAGCTCTGCCCTGACAATGCACATGGCACACTCAGCCCCCACCCATGACTTGCCAAGCCAGCTGTCCTCCGGGAGCCTGCGTGGGCCACAATGCAGGGGCGGGGCAAACCGGGGCACTCACTGTGTGCGCTGCTGACAGGCTTGTCGTCCTCCTCGCTGTCTGGGCCGGAGCACCATTCGTCCCCGCTGTACGGCTGCTTCCTCTCCAGAACGCACCGCCGCTTGCTGCGAGGAGCCACCTCACCTGCAGGGGACGGACCCCGTCACCACACTGGAATGGCAAAGCCATGGGCCACAGGGCGCTCACCCTCACCAGCCCCAGGCACGCAGGCCCAAGCTGGCAAAATCAACCTGGGGGTCAAGGCACGATGACTCTATTCCCGCCTCAGGCCTGCCCTGAGGCCAGGGACCAGGCCGCAACAGTTCAGCAGGAACGCCTGGCTGCACATGCCTGAGGCACGGCTAGCACAGCTGCCGCGAGCAGCGTCTGGTGCTCGGGGCCCAGGCCAGGTGCTGCTGGTGCACCCCTGCTCTGATGCAGCCACTACTCACAGGGGCCCAGGCTGCCACCACAGGGCTGTTGACATCAACGCAAGGTTGCTTGTCAGGTGCCCAAGTCCCAGCACCATTTTGCAGCCACGGCCCAGGCACTTCATGGGGGCAGAGCAGCTGCTGGAGCATGGAGGGGACAGCTCAGTGGATACCAGCCATCTCCTCAGTCTGGAGTAACAGGTGGGGAAGGGGCCGGGGGAGGCTCATCAGAGGCTGCTGGAAGGACTGTCCCCAGGAAGGCAGCTCCCCAGGCTTTGCCCTAACTAGCTGGGAGGTGCTGAGCCACAGGGCTCCCAAACCCTTCCTGTGGAAACAGCCCCCCTCTCCCCCCCGGCCAGCACAGTGCCAGGCACTTCTCTCGGTATCCAGCCCAGAGCTGCCCCGCTCGGCCTTAGCCCAGGTCTCCCATCACGGCACCGGCACTCGCTGCCCCGGATGGGGTCCAGACCCCCCCAGCCCAGGGCAGCTCCCCGCTCAGCCAGACACGCCAGCCTCCCTCCTGACAGCCCAGCCTCGCACTCAGATCTCTCCCCATTGGCCCAGCCAGGTGCCGCAGCCAAGAGGACAGGCCATTTAGTTTGTTTATGACCAAAGTCACATGCCAGCCCTCCCAGCCCAGAAGGTAATGGACAACAGCTGGTTTCAGCTGGGCCAGGGCTGGGATGGCCTCGTGAGAGCTGGGGGCCCTGGCAGCCGCTCGCCTTGGCCGGAGCAGCAGCCACAGGCTGCACGGGGGAAGGCTCAGCTCCATCACTGGCAGATGACTTCATGCTCCCAGAGCTAAGTCTTTCAGCAAGGAAGCAGGCAGGAAAGCAGCTACTCCCCTGTGCTTTCACTGGTCTCAGGACCTGGCCTGTCTTGCCCGCATCAGGTGCCAAGAGGCAGCAAGCAGGTGAGGCTGGGGCAGCCCCACACACTGCCAGCATCAGGACGGCCACAGACAGCAAAGATCTGCTCGTCCATCCCAGCATCAAGGCATTTGGCAGAGCCCCGCTATTCACCTCAGGCCTGCCGGGGTGTTCAAGCAGGACGGCCCTGTAGTCTGTGGCGGGGGCATCACAGAGCTTTGTCCTGAGGTTCCCTGTCACAGCTGGCAGCTTGGAGGGACGCTCGTTATTCACTAGAAGGAGCCAGAAAACCCAGGCACTGCCCACCTTCTGCTCCGGGACGCCAAGCGCAAGGCGCAGCACTGGTGTCGGGGATGCATACTGGGAATGGAAGGGGACTTGCACGTGCTGCTTCACCCTTTGGGGACACCTCTCCCCTGGAGTCCCAGAGCACTGTGCACACTCAGCTCCTGTCGCCAGTCCACCAACGGGGCAGATTTAGAGAGGGACACATCATCCTAGAGTCACACAGGAACAGGCAGTGGCAGGGCCTGGACTAAGACCCCGGAGCAGTAACTGCCAATTTTCTGCTCTGAACCCTGTTGCCCCTGTCACGCGGACAAGCGGCCTGCAGCTGCGTTAGTGTCAGACACGATGGCACCCACACCTGGGGGCCAGGGAATGGCAGGAGATTCAAGCCCCCAGTGCTGAGTCCCCTGCAACAATCCACCCACATCAAAGCTGGGGCAGAGCAGGCTTCTGTGAATTCACACGGTGAACATGAGCAACCCCAGCTAATCAGACAGGCCCCAGGGCACGAGCCAGCTCCCACGCACATGGCTGGGAAGAAACATTTCCAAGTAACAGGACAAAGCCCACTCCAACCTCCCTGCACCCTGTGAGGCAGCTGGTGCTGGCTGCTCAGGAGGATGCTGGCCCAGCTGGAGCCCTAGCCTGGCAGCTCCTGCCTTCCTGCAGGCATCCACACACAACCTGGATTATCCGTACATGTTTCCCAAGGGCCAGGGCAGACGTGCTGCTTCTGTGTAGAGCTGCTTCAGGCCAACACGTGAGGACAGC
Source organism: Crocodylus porosus (assembly GCF_001723895.1). NCBI lineage: Eukaryota > Metazoa > Chordata > Crocodylia > Crocodylidae > Crocodylus > Crocodylus porosus. The sequence goes on along the minus strand of NW_017728936.1, from coordinate 12,104,839 downwards.
CCTGGGTGGAAACTTGAATGCTGCCTAAGGAACTTGCTTTGCACGGCATTGGCATTGTGCTCCCAAGTCTTCTCCAGTGTTCCCACACAGGCCCTGGGCATGGCTGTGCTCCACGGAGCCTACAGGCTGCCCCAGGCTCCCAAGAGGGAGGAATGCTGGTTCAGACAGTCTCCGGAAGCCACACAGGAGCTGTCCCCGCTGAGCGACACCACGTAGCTCTTCAGCCAGCTGGGCTTGCCCCCCACCCTGCTGACCACCACGGCATCCAGTCTCTGCCCCAAGCCGCAGAAGAGCAGACCAATCCCAGGACCAGCTTCCCGCTGGGGCTGGCCTGACACCCGTGACCACACTGCTGCCCACCAGGTCCCGGCAGCCAGTGGGAAACACCCCTCCTGCTGCCAGCCAGGGGCTACAGTGCAGGGCAGGCCCCGAGGCCAGCTGGGCAGAAGACACCCACCCTGCCCATCCCAGAACCTCCCGCTAGCGCACCAGGAGACGAGCCCAGAGCCCAGGATGGAGGGAGCGCCCAGCCCGCCCGGGGAGCCACGCTGCAGGGAGGGTGACGGACGCCGACTGCTCTGGGTGCAAGCTGCTGCCAGGGGCAAGGGGCAACAGAAGGAAGAGCCGCCCGGGCAAGGCCTGCGTGAGCATTACCTTTCGGTTCCGTGTCCAACGAGGGGGTGCCGGCTTCCCGCTGCTCTCCCGAGTCCACCGAGATGCTTCGCTCCCGCTTCCCTTTGCCCTTCAAGGACCCGAAGTTCGGGAGAGCGTTCTGGCTGTTTTTCAGTCCAGAGTTGCCGGGAGAAATCTGACTGGCTTTGCCGCCATGATTTCCCGCCCCCACGCCCTTAGACCCCAGGTTGCAGGTGGGTCCTTGGCTCACATTATGGTGCTGGGACTGGGCACCGCTGTTACCTGTCTTTCCATGATTGGTCAGTTTATTGTCAGGGTGCATTTGATTGGCTAAAACTTTTGGCAGCGACAGTAGACGGAGCTCCAAGTCCCTGCTGCTGCTGCTTCCCTTTAGTCAAACACCTGCAAAGAGAGAGAGGGGTCAGTAAGCTGCTTGCACCCTGCTACAGACCCCCCTGCCCTGGCACCCCACCACATCTCAGCTACGGCATCTGCACCCACGTGCCCTTGCCCCACTGAGAGAGTACCTGGCCCACTGTGCCATCACCAAGGCCCAGCAGGTCCTAATCCGCAAGAGCTGTCCCATTGGACAGTGCTAGGACAAGGCAACGATGCGAGCCTAACCACAGCCCGAAAGGGGAACTGGTCGGACTCCGTGAGGACAACGCTGATTCCCCCGAGCACGCCTTGGAGGGCGTTTCTGGCAGGACGACAGAATCAGCACAACGGCGTTCTCTCAGCGGCGCGTAGCTGGGTGCTACACTGCCCCAAAGCCCCCCGGGATCCCAGCTCTGGCTCTGCTGTGCCTCGGGGCTGCTGGGACTTCCAGGGGGCAGCAGAGACAGGGCCAGTGACGCACACCAGGTCTTGACCACTTGAGCTAATGGAGAATCTGCCGTGCTGAAGCTGCACAAGACACCGCACAGCAGAGACACGCGCACATGTGCACCCTGGTATGTCACCCTTTGCCCCTGCTGGCTATGGGTGCTCCTCGTGCACACGTGCTCTCTCTCACATGGAAGTGCTCTGGGCACCATCTGCCAGGTGCAGAGCAACTCTGTGGTCAGAGCAACTCCGACTCAGAGCAGAAATGCAGAGTCCGGAACCCAGGACCCTGCGCCAGGGTCTGGAGCAACCACAGCCACTGATGTTCAAGCTCTTGGCAAACCACATGGGAAAGCCTGTCCCCACAGACAGGGGCATGGCCAGGGGACAGACACAGTGGAGAGTCCTGAGAAGGGACGAGGAGCCGTGGTGGAGGGGAGAGAAAGGGGCTCTGTTTTGCGGAGCTGCAGGAGAGGAGGAGGGAAGACGCTGGCTGGAGCAGGAGCGGGGAAAGAACCTGCCAGGCAATCCTCTCCATCGCCCCACTCTCCAGGTCACACACCCTGTCCTGTCCTGAGAGGAGATGCTCCAGGCCACCTGGGTGAGATGATGCCAGGGAGCAGGAGGATGCCAGAAGGAGCATAGCGATGCCCTCCTGAGCCCAGCCCAGGGAGGCGCAGCTCTCTGAACCGCCCCGTAGGCAGCCTGTAGGATGGGGGGGCAGTATGTAGTCTGCTTAGATGGGGCTTCGGAAGAGGGAAGGGAGGGTCCTGCC
>NW_017728936.1:12095906-12102506 GCF_001723895.1 Crocodylus porosus | reverse complement strand
GGCTGCCTGGCACTTGCAGGACTCCGGACAGCTGCCGGCACCCCCAAAGTCCAATGGCTAGCGACTGCAGCCACTGGGCCTACCGCTGCTCAGGGAGGACAGGGCACGTGCCCCCAAGGTTGCTGCGGCCAGAGCCAGGATGCAGAGCAGAAAGCAGTGTCCTGACCCCGCTTCTGGCACGTGAGCCCTGCGAGAGGGTCTCAGCTCCTGCAAGGGAAGCGGGGCAGCACCCATCCTGACCCACTCCAGGAAGTGCCTGGCTGGAGCTGCTAGACAGCACAGGCTGCCAGACAGACCCATCACTTGTCACTGCCCATGCAGCTCTCTCGGGGAGCCACGAGCTGGCTGCCCGGGGAGACCACGGTGCTGCTTTCAGATGACTCTTCCGTTTGCACACCCTGCCCTCTCCCCCAGGACGGAAGAATCGCCCACCTGCTCTGCCAGGCCGTCCTGCCCAGCCTAGGCACCGGGTGCAGTTATTCCTGCTGCTCAGGAGCCGGAAGCCCTGGGCCCGGCCCAAACCCTGGGGCTCTAAACAGAAGTGAACCAGCTCAGCAGCCGGACGGATGCCCCCCCTGAGCTGCTCAGAGCAGCCCAGGGATAGACAACAAGAAGACGACAAGCCTTGTATCCACTGCGACTTGAGATCAGACCCCAACCAAGCTGACATAGGCTCACACATCCCAGAGCCAGGCTGCTCGAGAGATGGTGACAGCGTAGGGCCAGGTCATCTGGGAACAAAACCCAGGCATCCTGCCACGAGCTCCCTGCAGACACTTGGCAAGTTCCTTGTGTGCCCCTGCCTCAGTTTCCCTACCTGCAAGCAGGCATCACAAGACCTGCACCCCCAGCACCATGAGGCTGGGCGCACGAAGCCCTGCTGAGAGGTCAGGGCACTTGGAGCTGCTCAGTCCTCCCCAGCACTTCTCGCCAGCCAGGTGGGATCCCTCGTGCCCTGCCTGGCCTATTGCTGCTTCCTAACTAGCAAGTCATTAGCAGCTCCCTCCCCCCGTCCCCGCACACCAGCCGAGGGCTCTGCTCTAGCCTGGAGGAAGATGGTGAGCCACGGTGCTGATTAATTTTCACAGCACATAAGGGAGTTGCGAGCCCTTTAAGTGTCAGCCAGTCTCGCTCGCTCACTCGCTCTCTCTAGGGGCCTATTAATAGCAGCTGGAAAGATCACATCACTCTCTGGATATTTATACCCCTCATTCCACACCAGGAGAGATTGATGTCAGTGCTGCTGTCCCAGTGCCTGCCCAATTGCTCTGTCTAACTGCTCGCAGGGGGAGGGGAGCTGCGCGGGGGAGGAGAAGGGCCACACGGTACAAGCTGCGGCGCTGAGCACGCGGCCCCCGGCACTCAGCCTGGCCGGCCTCAGGGAGTCCGCGGCCCTTTGGAAGCCGTGCCGCTGCCAGAGGACAGTCCAGGGAGCAGTCCCTGCAGCGGTCCTGCTGCCTGCTGGTGGCCGAGAGCCTCGCCTGCCACGCCGAGATCCCAGCAGCCAGAGTCTGCAGCCCCGGGGGGTCACGCTCACCAAGGCTGGGGCAGGAGTGACGCCTCTGCGCCCTCGGATGGGCACAGCGGGCTGGGGCAGATCACGGCCTGACCCAGGCTTGGCCCCCCCCGAGTGCTCCACAACACAAAGCACGTGCTGGAGACTTACCAGCTAGCTCTTCCCACGCATGAGAGGGAAGAAAGCGTCGGTGGCTGGGACCCTTCCCTGGGCCACCAAGCCAGGACAGATCAAGCACCAGGTTCCTGCTGAGGAACTCACGGGGTCTGTGGCAGCTTGGCCTCCGGTGCCAACCCAGAGCCGCTGACTGCCCAGGGAAAGGCCCCCATGCTCCCTGCTGTGCCGTGGGAGGACAGCTCTGCACAGACATGGCCCCACAGACTCACAATCAATGGCCAGACCTGCATGGCCACATTAGCCCAAGCTGCCTGGATGCAGCACCTCCCTGAAGCAGAGATCCAGGCGAGACAGCCCCAGGGGTGACACCGGGCCCAGCAGGGCTCCCCTAGAGACAGCGCTCTCCACAACAACGAGACTGATGGGGAACCAAACCTTCGCAGAAAGAGCTCACAAAAACATTCATACCTCCCCATGCAATGTCCCGTCCCACTCACCACAGTGCCCGTGAGCAGCAGTCCTGGACCAGGACAGCCCAGCCCCAATGCACCCCCACTCAGCAGTACCTCACCCAGACGCTGCACAGACAGGCATCCACCAGAGGCCCAGGAACCGGCAAAGCGGGAGCCCGGGTTTCCGCTGGAGCGTGCCGTAGCGTGGGCTGTGCTCTAGCAGGGACGTCTGCTGTGTCTGGTGGGAGAGATGCAGAGAGCTCTGGCTTTGCACCTCTCCCCGACCTGCTGTTGCTTAGGCTCGTGGGGCTGGATCTGCATCCATCTTGTTGGCATTTAGGCCTTCAGGCAAGAGGCAGCTTGTAAACACTGATTCCTCGAGGAAAGGGACTCTTCAGAGCAGTCCCAGTTCTCCCCTGCCATCTCGGATCTGGGGCGATTAGCAAACTCTCTTTTAGACTCTGTTCCAGTAAGAAGAACAGGTCACGTTTAAAAACCAAAACAGCTAACATGTGCAGACAGGGCTTAATACTTCTAGGGTGGGGAGGCTGGCAACAGGATGCAAACAGGCCTTGCCCCGTGAAGAGGCCCTAGACAGTTCTGCTTCAGCACCGGTGTCTGTCCATTGCTCAGCAACTAGATCGGACAAGTCTGGTGCTCATGAAAGTGGCTCACCGTCTGCCCAGCACCATCACAGCAGAAACAGCAGGTACGTGCAGCTGCCCCATGTCCCTCAGTCCCAGCCTGCAGATCCTAGCTTGCAGGGCTTTTCTTAGCAGATTCTCCAATTCAACCAAGTCTGAACCTGCTTCGCTTGTACGGTCTAGCACAACCACAGCCAGAAGTGACAGAAGAGTTGCTGCGTTAAAGATATACAATGGGATACATTCCTGTCCCCCCACTGGTGTCTTTGCAGACAGCGTAGGGACTTCTCGTAGTCTAGGCAGGAGTCGAATTTACAGCTCGCTGGATTCCAGACGATGTGCCAAACATCTGGCCAGCAGAAGAGGATTTATTAGAAGGTGGATACAGGGACACAGGGTGACAAATGACCCACAGCATTGCTGGAAAAGACGTGCCAAAGAGAACCAGACTACCGAGACATCCGAGCCCCTTGGCAGCTTGTGACGGGGCAAACAGCTTAGCAGAAACTCCACCTTTACTTGGCACTTTAAGGACAGCAAATTTTGCTCGCTAGTGGTTAAAGCAAGGAGCCAGGACTCCTGGGTTCGACTCTCTATTGTGCCACCGACTTCGTGACAGACCTTGTGCAAGATGGATTGTCTCTATGCTCCTCAGATTTTCAATAGGAAAATGAAGGGGATAATACAATACATCAAGCAGGGTACAGGAGGCTTAATAAGCGCCTCCACCGTCCTTAGGGATGTTAAATTCAAACCAAAGGGCAGCATCTGGGCCCTGAACATTCAGCTAGCCACGGCCTTAAATCCAAGACCTGTGGACATATAAAGAAATGCTGCTTTCACTAAGCGTGTCCCAGCCACGGTCCGAACGAGGAGGCTAAGGAGAGCCTGGGACCGGCGCTCCAATCCCAGGTGATGGACCAAGAAATCCGAAGCCCTGCTGTGGCCTCAGAGGAGCTGCTGGTGAATCCAGCTCTGCTCGCTCAGGAAGGAGCCTGGCTCGCAGATTCCTGGGGCAGCCACAGGCATGTGGAGCCCCCGCCCCCCGGCCGGGGCAGGGGAGCTGCCCAGCAGCCAATCTGTCTGCCTTGCTGCTTCCACATTTCGGTGCAGACTAACGCTGCTGCAATGCAATCCCCTGGCCCCAGCAGCCAGCAAGCAGGGCGTGCGCCCGTGCTGCCGGGGAAGCAAGAAAGGAAGCAGAGGAAAGACAATCGCAACAACCAGAGGAGGAAGGAGACCCAGTCACGGGCATACCTCCCACCCCATCAGCAGGGCATTGCTAAGGGGCCAGAAGGAAGGAGCTGCACTGGTGCAGCAGGGAGCAGGATCTGGCCTTCTGTGCTGTGCAGACATGCCCCACAGAATGCAAATGCCTGACGCATGAACACACAGGGAGACGGATCATGACAAAATGATGCAACAAGCAGAAACAGCCATTCTACCCCTCCCCACAGCCAGTCCTAGCAGCAAAGGCAGCCACCGGTGCAGACACCCCTGAGCACATCACACACCCCACCAACCTGCTCCTGCCGTCCCACACACGCCAGCTTAGGGGTGGGTGTCTGATCCAGAGCACCCCCAAATGACTCCAAGACCTTAGGTAGACAGGCAGACCTCAGGTAGGCAGTCTCTGCCTTGAAGCAAGGAGCCTAGAACAGACCCATTGTTTCTTAGGCACGGGGCAGCTTCACTGGGTGGCGAGACGAGACTCCAAAGGACCCTCACCAAAACCAGTCCTCTCACCCCATCAGTGAGAGACCATTGCCACTGCCAGCATCCTGCAGGCTAAGCCCTACAGGTCCTCAGCCAAAGAGATCAGACCTTTGCAAGTTAAAGCATTTTGTGAAGATGCAGTGACTTCCACGGCCTGGAGGGAGGTGGGCAGCGGTGTCCCGCAGGGTTCAGTCCTTGGACCGGTACTATTTAATGTCTTCATCGGTGATTTGGACGAGGGTGTGGAGAGCACCCTGTCCAAGTTCGCAGATGACACCAAGTTATGGGGCAAAGTTAACACACCAGAGGGCAGGGAGCAGATACAGGCCGATCTGGACAGGTTGGAGCAATGGGCAGAACGCGACAGGATGCAATTCAACAAAGATGAGTGCAAGGTACTCCACCTAGGGAGGAGGCATCCCCAGCACACCTATAGGTTGGGGGAAGACCTCAGCAGCGCAGCGGCTGAAAGGGACGTTGGAGTCATAGTTGACTCCAAGATGAACATGAGCCGGCAGTGTAACGAGGCCATCGGCAAAGCCAATCGCACCTTGTCGTGTATTCCCAGATGCATGACCAACAGATCGAGGGAGGTGATGCTCCCCCTCTATGCAGCATTGGTCAGGCTGCAGCGGGAGCGCTGTGTCCAGTTTTGGGCGCCGCGCTTCAAGAGGGACACGGAGAATCTGGAGAGGGTTCAGAGGAGGCCACTTGCATGATTAGCGGTCTCCGTGCAAGACCCAACGAGGGGAGGTTGAGAGATCTGGATCTCTTCAGGCTTCACAAGAGATGGCTGACCCTGTAGCCGCCTATAGGTTTATCAAGGGAGGACAACAGAGAATTGGAGATGCGCTATTTACCAGGGCACCCCTAGGAGTAACTAGGAAAAATGGGTACAAACTAGTGGAGAGTAGGTTCAGGTTAGACATTAGGAAGAAATTTTTCACAGGAAGGGTGGCCAAAATCTGGAATGGGCTGCCAAGGGAGGTAGTACTCTCACCTAACTTGGAGGTCTTCAAGAGGAGGCGAGATAGACACCTGGCTGGGGTCGTATCACCTCAGCGCTCTTTCCTGCCCGGGCCAGGGGGTCAGACACGACGATCCTTCGTGGTCCCTTCCGACTCTTCAATCTATGAAACTAAACTTTGCCAAAGTTTTGAACAGAAAAGTTTCTGCAGGCACAGACTCGGAGGCCACCTCGGAGTAGAGTGAGAGACCAGCACTGGAAACCTGCCCTGTCCCATCCGCAAGCAGCCCCTTCAACTTGATTTATTCACAGAGAAGTTTGTAAGGTCCTGATTTTGTCCCGACGCACTCACTGCTGTGCATCCTTTTTCCATCTGAGCAAACAGTGTAAGGCACGGGACTGGATGCCGGGATCTGCTGGAGTGCTTGAAAAGCAAGACACTCAATATGGCCCATCTTTTCAAAACCCTCCAACCTTTCCTTACTTAACTCGATGGCATGAAGAATGGTCAACACAAGCACCAATCAGTCACCCCACCGTCTCTGACCTGACAGACAGCCAACCAGGCTGCAACTGGCCATGCTGTTCCTGGGCACTTCTCCACCATTTTCAAACTGGACAGGGCCTCAAACCTAGACCCACAGGGCCTTGGCAACGACAACCAATGCCCTTGTGGACAAGTTCAAACTGTGTCCCACACCGCTGACTCGTGGCCATTCACAGTGCTGCCTGGTGGCCTTCAGGCTCTTCACGCTGGTGACATCGCCTCAAGGTGGCTGAAACAATATGCCGAAACTGCATATGCTAAATAAATAAGCATCTGTCCACGGTGGGGACAGACAGCCCCTCCCAGAGGCAGCTGTGACTGAAACCCGACAGCAGCCAGCAGGACAGAGCAGCTGGGCTGCTGCTTCACAGACAGCGAGGAAGCAGCCCCGTCCTCCCCTCCTCTGCAGGCAACTGGGCACGGCGGGCTCCGGGGCACCGCCAACTGCCCTCGCTTCTCTGCCGGAGCCTCGGTGGGCCCCGGAACAGGAGTGCCCGCACAAGTACCAGCGACTCACCTGGGACTCCACCGCATCCCACGGGGGCAGGGGGGGTGCAGCGTTTCATAGTTTCTAGGGTCGGAAGGGACCTGAGCAGATCATCTCGTCCGACCCCCTGCCATGGCAGGAAAGAGTACTGGGG
>NW_017728936.1:12062772-12095706 GCF_001723895.1 Crocodylus porosus | reverse complement strand
GGCCTTCCTGACCGCGTCCCCACACTGCCGGCCCATGTTCGTCTTGGAGTCAATGATGACCCCCAGATCCCTTTCCGCCTCCGTGCTGACCAGAGGGCAGTTCCCTAACCTGTAGGTATGGTGCCGGTTGTTCCTCCCGAGGTGCATCACCTCTGTGTGGCTCAGCTCCTCCCCAGGCAGGCCGACGGCAGAGCTGCCAGCACTGCAGGCTCTGGTCCCGCACAGCTCAGGCAAAGCCCGGCAGCACAGGCCCAGCCTTGGAAGCGCATGTGCAGCACAGCACCCAGCAATGGGAAGGGAGCGGAGGGAACTGTTTTGCTCTGCGATGCTGTGGGCCCTCTTCATCCATGGGTCTCAAGGGCTGCAGCCACGGTGGAAGCAGGCACCTGCTCCCTCGGGCAAAGGGAAGGCTCTGCAAGAAGCCAGGAGCTCCGAGTCCCTCCCTCTGGCCAGACCCTACACCAGCCCAAGCACAAACATCACGCCTCTGCGGTGGTGGGCACCTCACGCAAGCCCACGCCCAGCGGGCACCTGTCTTCCCATCACTCCCCCATGGTGGCACCAGCAGCTCCAGGAGCCACGCAGCAGCTGACCGGAGGTGCCAGCCCCAGCCGAGTAGCTCGCCGCGACAGTCTACAGTCAGGCAGAAGGCAGGGCAGCCAGCACCTTACAGCCTTCCTAAACAAGACACGTATACAGGGAGCGCGCGAGCTTACTGCCCGAGGTGCTGTGAAAGGACAGCACAGGGCTCCCAGCCCCTGCCAGGTGGGGCAGGACCAGCAGGGCTTTAATCCTAGAGAACAAAGCCCCCTGCCCCTGCCCCACTCTCCCCTTCAGCCGCCCGCGCCAAGGCCTCGGGAGGAGGGGGCCCGGCCGCCCGCCCAGCCCCCCCCAGGTGCGTGGGGCACGCCGTGCCCGGGCACCGCTAGGTGTCACCCTTGCTCAGAGCACTGGACAAGACCGGGCCTCCTGCCGCAGGCTGAGACCTGGCGCGCTCACCCTGCCGCCGCCAGGTCAGAGGCGCCTGGCCCCACACGCAAGGGCTCCTCGGCCCCCATTCCCGCAGCACTCCAGGGAGCAGGCACGAGAGCGCGCGGCGAGCAGGGGCAGGAGCAGGGCCGCGCAGCCCACCCCGTGGCAGGCTCTGCCCCGCCTGCTTTACCGTCAGCACAGGGCACCTGACACCCGTGCCAGCCGGCAGAAGCCCCACGCAGCCTCTGGGCCCAGCAAGGCAGTGGCAGCCACCTCCCCGGAGCACAGCTACAGCCCTGTGAGCTACAAGCCGCAGCAAGCAGCCGCGGGACCCAGCTGACCTGCAGCACCGCACGTCGTGACCCGCACGGCCACCAGCCGGGCCCTGGGGGAGCGGGGCCAGCCCCGGCTCTGAGGAGCCTCCAAGACTTCTAGCCCTGGCTCCTGCAGACCAGCTACAGCCCGGGCCTCGTAGCCAAGACTCAGGCGTGCCTGCTCGGACCTGGTGGGCCACCCCCAGCCTCAGAGCTCTTGACAGAGGCCAGAGCCGGCTCTGCACAGGTGCTGGGACACAGGTGAGGCCACGCACAGCCTGAGAAGCAGCTTCAGTCTGGGACACCTGTGCCCCCTCCCCGCAGGCCAGGGAGATGCTGGGAGCGGAAGGCAGGGCAGCCCTTTGCAGAGAGAGCGCTGCCTAACTGCACCCCTTGCGTGAGCCTGGGCTGCAGATGAGACCAGTCACCGAGTGCTCCTCCAAGATTATAAATAACAGCCCCGGCGCCCAGCACGGAGCCTTGGCTCTATATTTAAACCTTGGCTGAGGTCATTTCCTCTTCCCGGCAGCTCCCCCCACCCCACCGCATTTGCTCTTATTTGCATGTGCTCATGACTAAGGCACACCGGGGTTTAAGGTCAAAGGGGAAGTGGCCGCGCATCTGCCTCGCAGGAAATTCCACCCTGGGCAACCCTTCACCTCCCGCGGCGCAGTCAGAGCAAGGCAGGGCGGCGGGGGAGCTGCCAAAGAGCCACCACCGTGGCAGGAGCTCAGCACCCCGGCCTGGCTCTGCTCCACTCTGCTCTGGGACACCACCGGGGGGTTCCCTGCCTGCACCTGAAAGGGCAGCTGCTCCCCCACCTCTCCCAGCTTCCTGTCCCAGCACCTCCCCCGCTTCTCACACTCAAAGCACCTCATGTCTAGGGTCATTTATCCTCCTACAGAATGGTCAAGGCAGGTCAAGCCCTCCCACAGGACCAGTGACGAAAAGGGCTCCCCCCACCACATGCACCCCAGTGGAAAGCGGGCAGGACCACGATCCCACACCCCAGCAGGGCCAGTGAAACACATTTTCTCATGCTCCCCTCTAACCCTGGAGGAAAGAGGGCTCACCCTTTCACGGCATCCCCAAAGTGGCAGACGAGAGGCTGGCTTGTGGAAGGGCAGCCGAGTTCAGCAAGGATGGAGGTCTCCGCACCCCAGAGCCACCGTTGCAGCTGCCCTGGGCATCAGCACAGGCCCCAGGGATGGCACACACCAGGACCCCGTGGCCCTCGGCAGGGCTGATCTCCTCAGGTCACGGCCTGGGCTTCTGCTCCCAGGAAGGGATGGAGCTGGCAGTATCCCACAGGCTTCCTCCAAAGCCCTGCCGAAAGGCAGCTGCCTCTGGGGTGAAGTGCACCTTGACAAAGCTCTTTTCTAACTGGGAATGCCCAGAGAACCAATGCTGTCCTCGCAAACCCGAACGCCGGCTGTCCGGCTCCATCCAGGCTCCTCTGGAGCGGAGGGAGGGCAGGGCCTGGCCTCCCAGGTTCCAGGAAGTCTATTCATTCGAAAGCAGCTGCTCTCTCCCCAGGAGATCAGGCATCCAAGCGCAGCACAGCACAGCAGCTCTGTGCTGGGTGCTGGTGGTGCTGTGGGGCACTCTGCCCATTTCATATACACTCTGTGCAGTAAATACAGGAGTTAGCTTCACTTGGGCCTGGACCGGGGCTCTCTGCTGAGAAGCTCTCGACTCCATTTATGTTATGTTATTTGCTGCCTTCCACATGAGATGTGCTGCTGAGTCCTGTGTCAGTGTGCTACTGTGCTGAAAAAGGATCATAGGGAAGGGTCCAGGAGCTGAGACTTTCGGCAGGGGGGAAGGTTAGCTGGGTGACAAGTGGCCAACAGCTTCCGAAGGTATCAAAACCAGGTGCCCCAGGAAGCACAAATCCCCTCTTCCCCCTCCACAGGATTCTGGAGCTGTGCCTGATGGGAACAACGTGGCGACTCCACAGCCCACGGAGGTGGGAAAGCCTCACTGGCGAGACGAGCAGGTGAGGACGGAGGTTCAGCAGGTATGGAGCGGAGGTCCAGCCTTCCGCCCGCCGGCTCCTGGCAGCAGCCGCGGTTTGGAGCCCAACCCAGGCAGGAAGCTGGGGGAGTCTCTGGAGGTGGAGTGGGAAACGGCTCTCTGAGCTGAGCATCATGCCAAGTTTCAGCTCCTGATGGATTTCCAACATTTACAACTGAAATGCAGCCAGACTCTTCAATGCAGCGTCTTCACGGAGAAACCGCCATCAATCCACACGCACGCCGAGAGAAAACACTGGGCCCTACACCGACCGCCCAGGCCAATGCTCCTTGCTCAGGACTCCCTCCCCCCGCGCAGAGACGCTGAAGTCCAGAGGGCAGCGGCAATGCTGGCACCAGACCTTCCTCCTTGTCATGGTCATGGGGGCATGGATCCCAAAAGCGGCGCAGCCCTGCCCGCAGCTCAGGGAGAACAGCCTTGCGTGCATTATCCACCGCATCCACACACAAGTCTCCTCTGAGCTGTCCCTATCAGGGCCAGCTAGGCTGCCTCAGCACAATGGCAAGGTACGTCTGCTCCGTCCACTACTGTCCATTTAAATCCACAGAAGCCAGAAACCACGGCAGGCCAAAAGCAGCTCCCCAGCCCACGATCGCATTACAACACAGGAAGGAAGAGGGCGCTTGGATGGAGCTGGGATCACTTTCAACAACTTGCACGTCAATATCTAAGCCACTGGAATTAGCACCCCAACACCCCAAATATATCCCCTACTTCCTGCCCTGACACGCGTGCCAGGGCCACGACAGCACAGGACAGCCTGAACTAGGGCTGCTCCCAGGACAGCAAGGTCACGCAGCAAGCAGTGCTGGCCCTCCACGCCTGCACAGGCTGGCCCTCCACACCGCTGCTAGCAGATGCCTCCAAAGGGAGCTGCTTATACCATCTTGGAGTCAGTGTTCCTCAAGATGGGGTGGCACATTCAGCACAGGCCCCCGATACCCGCCTCCTGAAACAGGCCAGGCATCAGAGAGCAGGGAAGCAACCGGCCACTATCAGCTGACCCGCAAGAGATGCTTGCTCCCACCACACCCTGCTCCGAACTTGCACAGGAGCCAGCCCTGCAGTTGGCACTCAGAGGGTTAACAATGCCCAGGGAACTGCAGGAAGGCTCCTCCTTGCTGCTGGCAAGAACAATGGGGCTATTGTGAGAGGCCAGGCAAGTGTGGGCAGATTGCTGGCACCAGGAGCTGCTACGGAGGTTGGGTGGATTGCCTCTCCTCCTCCGTGGACAGGTACAGGGCGAGGGAACGCACCTGCACAGGAGTCCAGGGGCATGCGGAAGCCAGCAGGGCCATTGCAAAAGCCTGCCCAAGGTACCAGCCACCCCCCCGCAGAGAGGCTTCTGTATGTCGAGCAGCCTGGCTTGGGCCAGCTCCACTGCTGGAGCAGGGGCAATCTGTGAGCAGAGCCATATGTACTGGAAACCAGCTGCAGCAGAAAGGCAGAGAGGGGCTGTCCTGCAGGGGGGCAAAGGCCACCAGGTCAGGAAGCCCCTCACTCCCCCCTCCCACTTCTCACAGCTTTTTTCTAAGAGGATGCAGCACGGTGGGGATAGCGGCAGCCACCCTGAGTGCCCAGGCCCAGCATCAGAGGCATTGGAGCCAGCTGCAGGGGGCAGAGAAAAGCCAGCAACAGGCCAAGCCACGAGAGAACCACCGGCGACACGACTACCACTGCGGAGCTGGAAAAGAGAAGCAGGAAGACAGGGCAAGAGGGCATGTGCCAGCACCCAGCAAGGCTGCCAGGGATCTGGGACCAGTCAAACTCAGTGAATGTAGGCTAGCAGGCAGGGAGCGCAGCAGCTCTTGAAGGCCACACCTGGCCCTCACGTGCACTGCATGGGAGGTTCCCTTCGGGACAAGCTGGTGCCAGGGATGCGCTGCTCCGTCTAGCAGCTTCACACGCCTCCACCTCTTCTGCCCCAGCCTGCAGGCGCTGTGCAGAACCCGTGCTTGGGAGCGGCACCGAGCTGAGGCCCAACCTGGCCCAGCCTGGCAGGGGCAGCACTGCCGGGGCCTGGGAGGCCTCTGCCCTTGTTGGAGGCATCCAGGGAGCTTTTCGGGTTCTCCAAGACTTGGGCAGTCGTTTCCTGCTGCCCTTGGGGCTGGCGTGACCAAGAGCACCCCCACAGCAAACAAGGACCGGGAGGTGTCCAGGTGCCTAGAAGCCTGCGACCCTGCCCTACACTGCCCAGCCCTTTGCGAGTACTGAGAGCCCCACGGCTCTTGGCAAGGACATCCCCAGGTCCCAGGTGAAGCACGGGGGAGTAACTCTCTCAGAGCTACTAAGTCAGCAACAGAGACAGGAGGAGAATCTGGGAGCCGACATCTCGGTTCCCCACGAGGCCACATCCTGTCTGTGACGCTGCACCGGCTGTTCTGTCATCCACGCAGGAAGGGAAAGCACAGCCCACGTGACTCACGGAGCAGCACTGGTACTGCAGGACCCTCAACCCGCTGGGCACCAGCCTGGAACCTGCGCTACAACATCCCGGATCAGACCAACTCCTGCCAGGCAGGGAACTGGTAGTTGGCCTTCAGTGCGCACGTGTGCCTGTGCTGGGACATGGGTGCAGGGTCCTGCGCAGTAGGGGCTTGCTGGGCTAACACAGGAGGGGCCTGTCCATCATGACATGCCATTTTCCCTGTGCCATGGCCTCCTCTCATCCCCGTCCTTGGAGACCAGCTCCCGCGCGCAGCTGCAGGCTGGTGCTGTCGGCCAGCCCTGCAAGTGGGACCAGCATCTGCCCTCACACATTGCTCCTGGCACCACCAGTCCTGCCCTGGCTGAAACAGTCCTGTGTGGGACTGCCCGGCTCTGCACCCCCTGTTCATCCTCTCCCACCACTTCTGCCTGTCCAAGCAGGAGCCTTCTCCACCGCTGCTCCTGCCTCTGCCCCTCCGTTCTATTTCGAGCCTCAGCTGAGACCTTCCCGTCTCTCCCTGCCTCCGCCGTGCTCTCCTCTGACGTCAGCCAGCAGAGCAGAGCCCTTGGGGACACCGCTTTGGTTAAATATAGGATAACATCAAGCCCCACATGGGGAGCTGCTGGCTCTGACAAAGCACACACACACACCGTATTCCAGCCCCACGTGGCCAGAGCCAGGCTTTGTCCGCCCTTAAAGCCTCCAGCAGCCCCAAGGAGAGGATACGTAACTGCGGCGGAGGGATCTAGTTGTGTAGGAAGCAGCCCATGCATCTTCACAGGGGATGGCCTGCACACCACCCAGTCTCTCCTCTGAAAAGTACAGCAAGTGTCTGGGTGGCCCCTGGCAGAGAGGACAGGAAAGGTGGCGCTGTGTGTGCATGGACCTGGCTGGTCTGGCTAACCTGGAGGGAGGTCGCCGTGTTAGCCTTAAGTCAGGCAGAAGGCAGGGTACACGTGCGCTTTGGAGAATAACTAGCTAAGATGCATCTAGAACATGAGCTTTTGTGAGCTCAAGCTCGCTTCATCAGGTGGCCTACTACCCCAGACCCCCTGAGCACTCCTCAAGGCAGCTAAGAGAGCTCCAGCCCCAACTTAAGCAAGAACATGGAGGGAATGAACCAAGCTGAGCCATTAGTGAAACAAGTCCCTGCTAGACAGAGCCCTGTCCCCACCCTCAAAGGCCCAGAAGAAACACCGTGCTCTGGATTTCCCAGCTGGATCAATAATCAGTCCATTTCAGAGGAAGGGCATGAGACAGGAAGGCCAGGCCAGTCCCCACTTGGGTTTGGCTCCATTGCATGGCTCCAGGGGCGTTGCTTCTAGAGTCAAACTGCTGTACTTTTAAAGGTGATTTCATGGCCTGGGCAAGGGTTAAATCTGCCTATAAATATCTGTTCCCAGCAGGGCTGTGGCTCTGAACCCTCCAGCCATCTGTTCTGGCTTCCCCTCGCAGACTACAACATCTGAAACACGTTCCAAATTCTTAGGAGCGCACCCAGAAATAAACTAGTGCAGTGGCTTAGCCCTGTCGCCTGCCTCTGCGCACGTGAGCATACCAGTGTGCCTGCCTGCCTGCCTGCCTGCCAGAGCGAGCTCCTACCCGTGTGAATGGGAACACGCTTGGCCAAGCGTGTGAACATACCACACCAGGCAGCGACTCTTCCTGTGCCCCTGCCCACGTGAGTGGGCTTGCTCAAGGACGGATCTGCAGGAATGCACCCATGCTAGTGCAAGCACTGGGCACGATTATGTGCATGCACAACATGTGCCCGTACTAGCGTGTGGGTGTCCATGCGTGCAGGAGTGCCAGAGGTCCCGAGGCCTGGGCCGCCTAGTGGGCTGCCTCGGCAGCCTGATCTGGTGCAGTAGGAAGGAAGCGCTCTCCCAGGACATGCCAGGTGTCGTGGCTGAGCAGCCCAAGCAGCTACAGCCGGGCCAGCCGTTGCACGGGTGCGCTGGCTGAACCTGGTACTGAGCCCAGGGGGGCTGCAGCGCAGGGACAGGGTGCTGGAGTCCTGAGGGTCCTCCCACCCATGCCCAGAACACACACAGCTGCGCCCTTCCTCCACCTCTCTCCCCCCGTTCCTTTCCAGTGTCCAAGGCCACCAGCTACCTGGACATCCAGCAGCTGAGCCCAACCAACCAGGGCCTGAAGGGGACCCACAGACCAGGCCCAACGGCACATGGGGATGATGTGGAAACTCAGGCCCTTGGTTTCAGCCTCCTGACACAGGGATGTGCTGGGAGCGAGCCAGCACCACTGCTGCCTCAGCACAGGCCTGCTGTCTTCCTCGAGAGGGAAAAAATAACCCATTGATCCGGGTATTGATTGGACGCAAGAGTTGGTGTTTGTTTAAAAGTTTGCCCACGGGTCAGGCCTTGTTCCGAGCATTGTTCCTGGTGATTACGCTGGAAACAGGCTGTGCCAAGCGCCAGTCGCTGGCCCAGGGAGCAGAATGCAGGCAGGTGTGGAAGTTAAATAGTCCCTCAGGGACGCTTCCCTCCTCCCGCTCCCCCAGCATCAGAAACAATTGCTAGGGAGCAGGAGCACAAGGAACAGCTGTAGGGCGGACTAGGCAGCGAACAACAGCGTACGATGCAGGATGCCAGAGGAGCACTGGCTGCCTGGGCCCTTTGCAGGAATGCCTGCTGGGGCGAAGCCGTGCTGCTACTGACAGAGCGCCTTCGTCCCGGGGCGACGAGTGGCAGTCACCATTTGCAATCCACACGCTGCAGCGCTAGGCCGCGGCACAAGATTCCAGGCCTGAGCCGAGAAGCGAGGACCAGACCTGCCCACCCCATCCTCTAGGCGAAAGGCAGAAGCGAGCACACGGATAAGGAAGGAAGAGCCCCTCCGGGTTCTCGGCACAGTCTCCAGCGTCGCTGCCACTGTCGGCTCTCGTGGTGCGTGTGCAGTCCCGGTGCTTGAGGCTGCGAGCTCTCTGGGTGCCTCGGCTTAGACACCCAGGTAAAGGTGCCAGGTTTCAGAGGTGCAGAGCACGTCCGGCTCCCACTGCAGTCAGCTGCACTGGGTGCCAAGGATAGAAATGGCCTTCACCCTTAAAGCTGCTATGCACCTGCACGGCCTGCAAGTCATTCGAAGCTCGTTCACGCATTCCCAGGCAGCACTAGTGTGAGCTCGGCCCAGGAGCTGGATTTCTGCAGCCAGATGCAACTTAAAACAAGACACAATTGTTAAGAAAGCCCAGATTCTGCTTGTTGGGTGACTCTCGGGGTTGTCAAACAGACAGACCGAGAGCACCCCACATTGCCAGGAACAGCACAGACAACTGCATGTTCCCCACAACCTGCCAATGGATCTCAAGCCATCGGTCATATCGTCGTAAAGAGAAGATCAATTTGGCCCCAAGGGGCAAAGGGAATATCAGATTAGCCAATCAGGCACGCTGCACTGAACGACTTCTGGGGTAGTGAGAGCAAAGGAAACGAAGGAAGATCATTAGGCACGTGTAAGGAAGTTGGGGCCCAGACAGCGCTGGGTATCAGAGCACAGACACCTGCCCACAGGCGCTGGCCGCTCCCTTCCCTGCACCTTCTCAACCGCGCGGGGACCGCTGAGAAGACGGGACAGGAGAGAAGAGACGGGGCTGGGCAGAGGCAGGTTCAGTAAACATCTCCCCAGGTAGCCTGGCCACTGCTACCTCGTCCCGACCCCCAGCAGCCCTGGTTCTTTCCGCTCCGAGTCCCGACGTCTCTGCCTGAGCCCTGCTCTGCCGCCCCCTGCACGAGTCCCATCCCAGGCGTGCCACAAACCTCTGCCAACGTGACCCAGTCCTCAGCTCTGCCGCTGCCCCTCCGTGCCCCTTCTTGGTCACCTCAGTTCCTGGGCGAACTCTGATCTACCCCGCAACCCTGTCGCAGCTGATGCAGCAGTGCAGACACAGCCAGCGACCCTCGCTCCGGCCAAGAAGTGGTTTTAGACGCGGACAAACTTCTTCTAGAGACTGGAAGGGCAGAACTGCCATTTCCCTGGTGCCTGGATTCCCAGCACACTTGTGGGGCAGGGGTGAGTGCCGCTGCTTAGACGCAGCAGCCGCCCCCGAGCACCTCTGTGCCGCATTCCCGAGGCTCCCTGCACACCCGGAGCTCACTTCATTTCAGCGAGTGAAATACACCAGAGCCCATTCTCTTTGCAGCAGGATTTATTTCGCTTTTTACATTTCTTAGCCCATCACATCCTCTTCTGCTAAAATAAAAGCAGTAAATCAATTTCTCCCCGTCCCTGCCGTCACTGCCTTGGAAGTACGGCTTGCAATTGAGGGCTGATATATTACTGAGGAAGCAGCAAACTAGTTCAGACCAGTGCGGGTATCCTCAGCTACCCACACGGCTCACAGCCGCCAGCTCTGCTCTCGTGCTGGCCCTGCACTGAGGCACAGACCAGAACCAGGCTGCAGCAGTTACCAGGATTTGTGTGTCTGACAACACAAATGAAGACAACGCCTTGCCAGTCTGCACATGAGCGCTGCTCCCACCTCAGGGAGCCTCCCCGCCTGGCGTGCGAGGTGCTGCTCACGTCCCTCCGTGCACCCCCATGGGGTCCAGGTGCAGCTTCACCCCAACCATGCCACAGCAAGGGCAGGCCTGGAGCAGCCACATGCAGACTTTGATGCCCCAAGCACGGAGCCGAGGCAGCAGCACTCCGCCACACCACCCGCCTCAGTACCGTATTCTGCCCCTCGCAAGCGAAGTCAGACGAGCCATCGACAGCAAAGCCGCAGCCCGCAAGGAAGAAAACTGCCTCTCTCAGACACACGCAGCCACCATCCCCACTTCAAGGGGCGCTTGGCCCAAGACCAGCGCTGCCCACCTCGCGCTGTATGGACAGCGTCACAAAGCACCGCGCACGGGCAAGCCACCCCCCTGCAGCAGACACAGAGCAGAGGAGGACCTACGATACACAAGTCATCTCCAGAGTGAGTAGACAGGTCCTGGGCGGTCACTCAGCACAGGTGGCCTGCCCCAGCACCACGGGCCACTCGCACTCTTCCCCTGCAGCCCTCAGCACAAATATGGCAGCAGAGCCCAGCTCCACGCCAAAGCTCTGCAGACACCGGCGCTCGCTGCAGGCATGGCCTTCTCCACCCTGGGCAGCCTAGTCCTTGGGCTAGTGTGGACAGGACATCTCACCTCCCCTTCCGGACAGCAGCACCCTGCCCCTCGCGAGAGACACGGGCTGTCAGCAGCCCCCTCCCTGCAGCCGCGGCCGTAGGACTGCCTATTCCTCTGCACAGCACAGAGTGCCGGGGCCAGTCCTCTCACATTACCATCATGCAGATACACCCTGGTACTGGAATCTGATGCCCCAGCCAAGATGCCCCTCCACGCGTAGCCATAGCAACTGCCCCTCACAGCACAGCAGTGACACCAGCTTGCTCAGTCTCTCCTGGGCCGAGGCCAGGGATCACCACTGAGCCCGCAAGGCCCTGCCGCTTTCACAGAGGGCAAGAACGGATCTGGAAAGCGGGGTGGGGGGCAGACACTGGTGAGGCAACACGAGAGACACGGGCCCTGCCCTCCCCTACCTAACTTCTGTGGGGGCCAGCACGGCCCCTCATCCGCAGGAGGCAGCTCTGCAGCCTGGGCACCAAGGAAACAAGGCTCAAAGCCTCTCGCACTGAAAAAGGCCCATGGGATTTTCCCAGCCCTGCTGGGTCTGCGTGCAAAGTACCGCCAATGGCAGACATGCTCTCCGAGGACAAGCCCTACTGACCTCGCAGGTCAGGGCCTCACCCTGCTGCCAGGACCCCGGAAGCTCCCCCCCTCCTCCAGTGGGGCTGCGTGCCACAGCCTCTCCTTCTCCTGCGGGGGCACGGCTCTGCCCCTGGGACATGACCAGTGCTGCTTCACACACGAAAAGTGGAGGAAATGCAGTCACGATGCAAATCCCACAACAGGTTAGCGTGTACCAGGTCCGGGGCCCTGGAACTTGCTCGTACCTTCTGGATGTCGGAGAGTTTCCTGGGTCCAGGCAGCGGGGTGAGGACCTGGCCTGTGAGGCCTGTAGGGCTTGCTCTTGGGGAGCACGCACCTGTGACACTGGCTGTGCTTTGCAGCTCCCTGCATGATCCCAAAGGGTATAGGGTGGATGTGAGGGCCTAGGCGAGAAAGCACGCACCCCCACGCCTCTGGGCTCTGCAGGCAATACTGCAGGAGTCCACAGCAACACCTTCAGCAGCAGGAGGGGCCCCGGAGCAGGATCTAGCACAAGGCTGATAGCAGAAGGGATTCAGCCTACCAGCCAACCTGCAGGAGCCAGATCTAGAGGGAGTTGCAGCTGGCAACCTCCCTACAGCTGGCCAGCACCTGGGCTAGAACCACAGACTCCAGAGGTGGCCCGAGCAGCCCCCACCTACGAGTGCCGCCGTGCTGGGCACGGCCTGCAACAGCCCTTCCTCCCTGAAAGCTCATCAGTCGCTGTAAGGAGCACGTGAGGGAAGCCTGAACGCTTCCCCCCTCCCAAACTGACAGACCCCCAGAGCCCCGCCCAAGCCATCGAGTCCGGCCGAAAGGGACACACACGGCACTCTGGGGCCCAGCAGAGCTGTCAGCAGAGGCACGAGCTGTCCCAGCCAGCCCGAAGCCCAGAGCTGATCCTGCTGGAGTGACAGCATGTCAGGCAGGGAAGCTCCTCCAAGGAGATGTGGGGGCGTGGAACAAGCTGGAGCTGGCAGCTGTTCCCAGAGACCTCAGGAAGTGCTGCTGTCCCAGACGGGCTGCTCTGTCCTGGGAAGCAGCAGGCCCCTGCGCAAGCCTTGAGAGCGGCTCTCCAGACCTCCCACTGCTGCTCATGGCCAAGTCCAGATGCTGTGGCCACAAGTTGAGGGCCCGTTTGCCCTGGGAATTGGTGGGACGGGCTAGAAGGGAACGAGGCAATCTCACCTCCCTAGGAGGTGGTGATAGCGCTTCACCCGAGTGCTTCCCAGGGCTCAGAAGTAAGGAGCGGTTCCTGCTCCGGAGCCCCAGCCCGCGGGCAGGCACTGTCCCTGCCTCACGAGCTCCTGCCCTTACGGCGCAGATGCACAGCTTAGAGCCAGGGGAGACGAGCCTGTGGCCAGCAAAGCCAAGAGAGATTCAGACTCAAATGCTTAAAGCCAGGCCCCACGAGAACAAGGAGCTGCTTTTCAGAAGTGCTGAGCAGCCACAGCCTCCATTCAGGCCCGTGAACTGCAGTGGTGCTCAGCGCCTCTGGACCCCAGGCACGAGCACCCGGTGCCGCACAAGCCACCTATATCCCTGACCTACAGGATAGAAGGGTTTTCATGCCCCCTCCCTTTGTCTGCCAAGAAACTGGCCTGTGGCCAGCTGCTCCGTGCCAAAGGGCCTCCCTTGGAACAATGGCGAGGAAGCACTGAAAGCCAGAGACTCCTGGGTTCTGATCCCATGACAGTTGCCAACAAGCCTGTGCTGCCTTGGGCAAGTCACATCACCTCCCGTGCTTCCATCTGCCCATCAGTGAAATGGGGCTAACAGCTGCCTCCCACCAGGCACAAGTGGCTGCGTGCTTGGAGGCGAGCGGAGAAGGTGCTGGAGAAGTGCGGAGCACTGTTGTTAGCACTTAGCATGCCCACGGTCCCTCCGGGGCAACCCTGCAGGGCCCTCGAGCTCAGCACGCAGCTCCCTCCACCCTCAGAAACCCCATGGCTTTGGGGTGGGGGGACAGAGACGCACACAAAGACAAGCTGCCATCCAGCCCCTTTTCCCTGCAGATTGATTCTCAGAATAAAAACCAGCTTCCACTCGTCCCAGCCCCAAGAGGGAGCGAGGCAGAAAGAGGTTTGTTGTGAATACATGAAACTGTCGCTAAGTGAAGAAGAAAAAAAAATACCAAGGGGGCGGGGGGGGGGGACAGAAACCACATTTTTATTTCTGGTGGCCAGCCAGCTGACTGACTCAGCCAGTTTGGTCGCCTGCCATATAGATTTAAAAACAAAACCCAGCTCTCAGAGGGGAGAGCAGCAATTCAGATGAATGTGCTTTTCTGTTGAATGTCAAGCAGATCCTAGAGCAGCCCAATATGTATTTAGGGACCTGGTTTCTCTATCACACTTTGTGCAAGGACCGTGAGCAAAGCCACACACAGCACCGGGCTCCTGCCTCCGTGGTACTACCACCGCACACGGCACGGGTCTCCTGCCACGGGGCTGCCCTCCACAAGCCCTCTGCTTTGAGGCAATGAGCTCGCTCAGGCCTCCCCCTCATAGGTCTCTCTGGCTCCCAAGACTGTAGGCAGAAGGACAAGTTCCCACCCAGCACTGTCTCTGCGAGGGGCCAGAAAAGCCAAGCGAGGTGATCACAGCAGAGAGCTGGCTCCGAGTAGCAGTTAAGGCTTTGCGTGCGGGCCAGCACATAGGGGACTCCCCCCCGCCCACCAGCGCAACAGCCCCAGCCCAAGACCTGTGCAAAGCAGGGGGGCTGTGAGCATCTCCCCACCTCCAGGGAGATCTGCGCCTTGCCTGAGGTATCTGCAGCAGCAAAATGAGAGGAGAAGGGAAGAGACTGTTTTGAAGTATTGACTCCCGCTGTATTTATCGGGAGCCAGGGCTGGAACCCAGGTGAGCAAAACAACTGACCCCTGCGAGACGCTGCAACCTGGGCACCTTACGCTGGCATGCTGGCGGGTGCTCAAACCGAGGCTCCGCTCCCGTAAGGGGACCAAGTCACCTGCAGGCCTCCAGGCAAGAGAGCAGCAAAGACAGGACTCCACGTGTGCATGACCCAGGGAAAAGGAGCGCATGGGCGCAGGAAGGCCAGGGGCCATTCAGGAGCAGCATACAGGTACCCCCACGAACAGTGCTGGCATTACAGGCGCGCACCAGAAGCAGCCACGCATGCCCCTGCAACCTGGATGCCAAGGTTAACAAGAGCCCTTCGTGGCACAGTGCGCAGCTTGGAGCTCAATCAGAGCTCAGACACCTCCCAGAGCAGCGGGCACTGGGGTTACTGGACTGGTTCTGTAACCCTGGAGAAGATGTTTCTGGCTTGGAGGAAAAAGAAAGGGGGCTGGGAGGGGGAAGGGGTTTGCACTGGAACTGCAAGGGGAGATTTAGTGACTGTCGGAAAAAAATGGCTGCTTTATTGCAGTCAGCCTGTAAACCCTGGAGCCTGAAGGTCTGGGAGTAATTTCTCCCTCCCACGTGCTGGGCTCAGTTTGTACTGAGGGTCAGAGGTCAGTGCTTTTCCAAAGCATTCTGGGAAAGAAGCCAACTGGAGCAAGCTGCTAAACACCATCCTGCAGCACAGAGCAAGCTGCGGAGAGGAGCAGGCGAGTGCAGAGTTAACCCTTTGCACAGCAACTGCTCCACCCCAGCTGCCCCAGCAGCGAAGACAGATGGAGCCAGGGGCCATGGCGGGTGCCAAAGGGCGGGCGTTCCCAAGTGCCCCCAGCCCACGAGGCACCTGGCAAGGTGGGGAACGGGCTGAGAGCGCCGCCGACAAGTGGGGAGGGGGGTTCTGGCATGGAGCTGCCCCCCCCTCCACGGGGGGAGGAGGAGAAAGCCCTCGTGCCCCTCCCAGAACAGCTGCTTGCTTGGCTGATGTTTGAGGCAGGCCCTGCCCTGAGGACGCAGGAAGGAGCGCGCAGAACCGGCAGAGACGCGCCTCCCCCAGGTGTGGCAGCAGGAGCATCAGCTGCGCCCATGGCCTCCAGCCAAACGCCAGCACAGACATCTCACCTGCTTCCCAGCTCAACAGCAACCACCGCAGTGGAGCGCCCCGGCCAGCTTCAAGTCACGGTGCCAAGCCCACACAGGGAAGAAGGGAGCCCACGCCCCAGGGCCACCCATCCCTTGGCAACTGCTCTGGCCATGGCCATGAGCCCAGCAACAGGGGTGGGCGAGGACCATGGTCACCGGCCACCAGCAAGTTCTGTGTTATTCCAGGGTGAAGCGCCGAGCAGCCCAGTGGTCCTGGAGCCGGCAGTCTCCCCCTGCCCCCGTGCCAGACCACAGTGGCCCCCCACCTAGGCCATGCCCCCATTGCACTGATGCTACAAGCAGACCAGATGGCTGGAGGCAGCTCTGCCTGCTCACGACCCTCCCTCCAGAGATCAAGGCGGCACCTCTTCTGCTTAGGTCAAGCAACCTCAGTTCCCCTCTGGGAAAGGCAGTACACCACCGCTTCTCGGGCCCCGACTCGCTCAGCCCAGGCCTCTGCACGCAGCCTTCCCTTCTGCACCAAAGCGCCGTGCTCCAGGTGACAGTCGCTGGGCACGCCAGTCACAACGGCACAGGAGCTGGCTCCTGGCACCACGGCCATCCCAGACACTTGTTCTTCCCTCCCACACTGGCTCTCCCTCGTCAGGACAGAAGAGGCCTTGCCCAGACCCCCCCCAGATCCCAAAGCCCAGGGGGTCCAATGAGAAAGACTTCTCAGCGCTCACTGCAACAGGAGCCAGCTGCAGCATCCAGGGCAAATCCCAGGCAAAGCAGGGGTCAGGGGCAAAGCTGAGGAGGGTGCCAAGGAGCCCTGGCTCCCAACCCTCCCAATCCAGTTCAGAGCTGAGGCCAGCAAACAGCCACGTTGGCATCAGCCCCTATGTCACGGCACCAGCCCACTTCCCTGCAGGCCGCTTTGCCTCCTGCTCCGTCACATGCCCACGGGCACAGCACCTGGCCACCACTGGCACTTCTCAGCTCTCCTGGCTGTGCCTGGCAAGCACCAGTGTCTCCGGTTCTCCAGGCTGCTGGTGTTGCTCTCCTCCCCAAAGGAAGCTTTAAACACCATCTGCCCAGGTCTCCCGATCTGCGTGGCCACTTCCTGCTCGGTCCTGGGATGGAGCCCAGCTGCCTCAGCAGGGAGAGCTCTGCACCTCCGTGGCGCCCTGCGCTGCAGCAGTTCTGGATCACCTGTGCAGGCGAGAGCCTGGCTCCCCCTCCCCGGGCGCAGACGTGCATTCTTGGCCTTCAGCCCAGTCCCTCCGTCCCCCGCCCCCGCCAAGGATCTGCAGGCAAACAATAAGGCAGGGAGGGAGCTCAGTCGTAGCTCTCAGCAGCATCTCGCTTCTAGCCCTCACACACACCCTGTTTCCTCGGGGCCCCAGCTCTCTCACGTGCCCCAGTGTGTGGAGCCCACGGGAAGGACGGGCTGGGCAAGCAGCACGGGTTATAGTCCCAGTTGGGCTGTGTGGCCAGCTGCCTTCCCCGCTAGTGCAATGGGGTTATCCCCAGCATCGCGGCAGGCACCTTGGCGGATGCCAAAGCAGGTACCAGTGCTCTCTGCCGGCGACGGAGAGCCCTCGCCACGCTGGCTACAGAACCCTCCGCCGCCCCATCAAACTGGAACAAGCGCGCACGGGCATCGTGCGGCGCAGCCTAAGGACGTGTCCGCAGACAACCTTGCTGGGAAGGCTCCACAGCCAGCTGGACCCCTCTCGCCTCTCGCGGACTTCCAGGCCAGCTCCTAGGCATCATCTGAGTTGGCACCATGTCCCTCCCCCTTTACACCGATCACTGACCTAGTCCCCTTCTCTTTCCCCCAGATGGCTCTGCCTATGGTCTGAGCTCACTGCTGGGCTAAGAGGGATGCCACGACCTGGGATTTACTGATGCATCCCCAGCTCCCAGGGCAGCAATGACTCCCACTGTCAGACCCATCCTGAGACGCAGCGGATCAGTAATTCACGTGCCGTGCGCTGTTAACCCACACAATCTCTGAGCTCGCCTGGGGCTCGTCGGGCCTTTCCCGCCCACAGCCCAAGTAGAGAGATCAAGGTCAGAGTGTAGAATGAGTCCATCTCCCTTCCCCAGAGGACTTGTTGTGTCTTCTGCTCTAAGCCCTTTTGAACCTCAAGCTCTTGACATGTTTCAAGCACAGAGCAGTTGACTTCCCCACCATTCACCCCACATTTCCAAGCTCCCACTTGGTGTCTCACTTGCAGCCTCTCCAGCTCTTTCCTCCAAAATGGCCTATCCAGTCACCTCCGCTACAGCATCTTTCATCTCCTCCTGTCTTTCCTCAGGGTCTCCCTACAAAACTTTCCCATCACTCACAGGCCAGTGAGCCCCTCAGGCTTGCTCAGCTCCTTCCACCCCCTCAGGAGAACGGCGTGCAAGAGAGAGGCAACGCTAGCTCGGGGGTGGTCAATCTCTGGCACGCTTGCCACAAGTAGCACGTGCAGCCCACGTACAGCACACGGCAGATCGGGGAAGAAGTAGAGGGAAGAGCAGCAGCTAGGCGGGGAGCAGAAAGCAAAGCAACAGGTCAGCATGGGAGGGGACTGCAGTGGCATTCGCGGAGGGTGTAGGGCTTACCTTGCAGAACACCCACCGACAAGGGTGCCTCCCGCTGCTCTGGCTCATCCTGCCCATCCCGCGCTCTTCCCGAAGGCCCAGCAGGGGATGGGAGCCCAAATCGCTAAAGGACTTCCAGTTTCTCCATCGTGTTGTACCTCTGCTGTGCTTGCAGACATGACAGCCTCCCAGACCAATCTCCCTACAGGCGCAAACCACCCCTATCAAGGTC
The DNA here is from genome assembly GCF_001723895.1 of Crocodylus porosus. Lineage (NCBI taxonomy): Eukaryota > Metazoa > Chordata > Crocodylia > Crocodylidae > Crocodylus > Crocodylus porosus. The sequence goes on along the minus strand of NW_017728936.1, from coordinate 12,077,470 downwards.
TGAAGGCTTGCAGCAAAAACGCTGCAGCCAATGGACGTCAAAGGCCGGGGTGTTTGCAGGAGGATGACAGGGCTACCTCTGTCCTGCCCTACTCTGGTGCCTATGCCATGCTGCCCTGACGGGTGTTTGCTTCCCACAGCAAGCCACGCAGCACCAGCAACAGCAAGGTCAAAATCAAATCAGAAGGTGCTGCTTGCAGGCGCTCTGGCTACTTCTGAGACTGCCAAGCTGCTGAGACTCCTTGTGGGGGAGGCCCATAGACCTGCCATCCTCCAGCTCGCAGCACGGAAATCCCGGCCCTGCTCAGACGCTGCAGGAAAAAGAAAACTCCTCCCTCCTGATGGGCCAGAAGCCCTGCACCCGCGCTGTGCTCTGACCGGCCCGCCCTCCAACAGACAGGCCGGTAGCAGGCCCCAGGCCCAGCACTCGGTGCAAGCACCCTCCTGCCACATGTATCCAAGCTGCAGTCCCAGGCCCTGTGCACGTGCTCAGGCCCCAGGCTCTGGAAGGGTCCTACCCAGGGAAGGCCGGTCTGCCAAGGACCCACGCTGAGCGGGACAGGGCACCTGGGCTTCTACACGACCTTCCTCTCCACCAGGCCCCTGCAGTCTGGTCTGACATTGGCCAGCTCCAGGGAAACCACCATGGCAAGGTCCAGTGCGGAGAAGCCTGTCGGAGGGGAAGGGAGCACTGGCTGGGTGGGGACACGATGCAAAGGAGCAGCCCGTGTGTGGGGAAGCTGGTGGTGCCTGGCTGCCAGGAGGCAGCGGGGGGAGGCAACAGATGTCCACCGTGTTTGCTGAGGGCCCGCAGGACTTGGCCCAGCCAAGGGAAGGAGAACGGGGGGCGGCTGGTGCCACCGCTGCCGCGCTGTAACTGACCAAGACAAACGTGACAGCTTCTGCCGAGAAAGCGCACGCTGCCTATGCCTCCAATCGCCAGCACAGTGCGAGACGGGAAGCAGGAGTTCCAGGCCCCAGCCCCAGGGTCAAGGAAAAAGCACAGGATGATGGCCCAGAGAGTCCAGACACAAGGAAGGAAGGAAGAGCCTGGGCTCAGGCCCTACGACGGAAACCAGACAGCCCTGCGCAAGGAACCAGAGGGAGAACCGCCGCAAAGGCTCAGGCAGGTGCTGCAGCTCCAGTCCCCTGTGCCCAGGCTGAGCCTGGCCCCAGGCATCTCACAAGCCAGAGGATGAGTCTCTGTCCTTCCTTTACCCACAGATCTCAACATACGCCACAGACAGTCCTGAAACCCACAGCTCCCGAGCAAGGAGCAGCAGATGCCTAAGGCAGCGCAGCTCGTCACTAGAAACAGGCGCCAAACCGAGAAGACCCCACTGCCCTCGGAGCTGGGCACAGGACCCGGGGGCCTGCCCTTTCCAGCTCTGCAGCCCCCTCCAGATGCTTCAGAGCAAGGCCTGGGCTCCCCCTTCATTTTTCACAGCAGCGACACAAAATGAAGCAGCCAGCACGGTGGCAAGCAGCCAGCAAGCTCCGGCCGCGCAGAGTCCCTCTCTCTGCAGACACGAGGTGTCAGCTGGGCTCAAGGCAGCCCACGTGGTTCCAGTTTCCTGTCTCTGGGTAGAGGTTTGCTCCTGCGCTGCGGTAATGAGGCTGACGGGGGGCGGGGAGGGAGGGAGCTCTGCGCTGAGGGACGCCCTGGGTTCCTGCTTTCCCTTTAAACCCTGATCTGCCCTGTCTGGGATGCAGAGGAGCACACAGGCTGGGGCTGCACCAGGGCAGAGAGCCTCCTCCTAGCACCCAGCTCCACAAGTGCTGGCAGGTCCTGGAGCCAGCCCATGGGCCCCTCCAGTGAAGGGTCTAAAAGCCTACGGGGCCGTGGTGCAGATGGCAAAGCCCCGAGAACAAGCTGGCTGCCCCACAGCAGTGGGGAGGCACTAGCCACAGTCACAGAGGGGTCTCCTGGAAAACAGGGTCTCAACCCCCAGGCCTGGCTACCACCCATGCTGCCCCCCTTGGACTGTTTGTTCTGCTTCCGGTCGTATCAAGCAACTCGCAGTCTCCACACAGGACAGGAGAGTCCCAGCTAGCACTGGAGCGCACATGGGCCCTCGGGCTCCCGGCACACTGCCTGAAGAGCCCTCTGGCCAGGGCAGAGCACCGGCTCATCCAGTGCTCTGCGCTCCAACCCCAGCTTCGCTCCCGGCAGCCCCGCTGCAGACAGAAAGGTTCCCACACACGTGAGGCCAAGAGGCAAGGCAGAGTGTGGACGGCCAAAATTCGGCTGCGAGGGGCCAGGCGGGGTTGTGGCCATCTGATTGCACCTACGCCAGGATGGAGGAACACACACCGTGGCCTTTGATCTGGGGTTAACGAGACAGACAACAGGGGCACAGCTCGGTGTGCACCAAAAGGAAGAGGCGTCTCCAGATCATCCCTCCTCAAAGGTTCGTTACTTCGATTCTTCCTTCAATTTATACACGGAAAATACAAGCCTTTGGTGCCCTGATGCCATTTCCAAACAGCTATGAACAGGGGTAGTGGCCCATGCCACTAAAGACCCCCCCGCAGAAGCTTTAACAGCAGGAGCCAGGTACACCCTGAATCAGGGTCTAGGGGACCGAGCAGAAGCTGGGGCCTGACACTACTCCCACTCCTCTTATGGGTCCTCCCTACAAACAGAGATCACCTCAGCCTGCCCTTCGCCATGTCCCAGTCCCAGTCAGACATCAGACAGTGCAACCACGGCTCAGCCTGGCTCCAGGGAGACAGACACACAGCCTAGCCCAGACCACCGCTGTCAGTCTCACGCCAGTATCTTCCAGCCAACACCTGCAAGCCCCGAGATACGTGCTCTTCCTTCCCGTTCGTAGGGTAGGAAGCTGATGCCCAGAGAAGGCTTTGTGCAAAGCGGTGGCAGAGCCCCCCACCAAGGAACCCAGGAGTCCCAGGGTGGACTGGCTTCCAACTCTGATTAAAATCACAGGGGTGAAGCTTTGCCAACTAATCTGAAAACTAGTACTGCAACTTCAAACTGCCATGTATAATGAGGTAAATGATCAACACTGGAATTTGCAAATGCTAGAACTAGCAGCCTCTTGTTTGACTCTTTCAGAACGGCATTAGACAAACACCCACAGTGCTGAAAGTTAAGGTCCTGACTGTGAGAACATCTAAATATGTAAATCCCGCTACTCACTGGAGTAGTCCCAGAGTCTGACAGATTCTACTGACATCTTTTCTTAGCGCATAAAATCTTCATTGCTTTAAAACAGAATGGCCCGTGTTATCAACACAGTTATTTAGATTTCCATGGCATTAGCAAAACCGCTGTGACATTTAGAGGCTGGAGGTTTTCAAAACAGGCTCTGAAGCCCATATCTAGGCACTTCAGAATGGGGTTTTCAAAAGGCTCTGAAGTGACTTAGGAACACGAGTCCCACTGATGCCAAAGTGCAACTTCAGATGAAGGAGTAAAGCCTGGTGGCAGCACTGCAAACTCATGGATGTGTAAGAAGAATGTAATGTCCCAGAAGGTGCCAGTGATTGTAGGTGTTACTTAGCCTATTTGCTTGTCAGTTTTGCATTTGAGTTTATATTGTTCCCAGCGTACAGGGAACAGCTACGGCTTTGGACCTTCCTTTTTCTGCACAAAAGATCATTTTAAACATGAATCCTCTGAGTTTTCACAGTAAAAAAAAACGTTCTCTGTACAATCTGAAGTTCTGCTAACAATTTGTAAACTATTTAAAGAAACAAGCATAACACATGAACTTCAGCAAGTTACCAAACAAGAAGATAGTCTGGACATTCTAAAAAGCTACAGTAGTTTTGGAACATTTTAAATGCGTCTTCTTTTTTAAGCATGGTTTTTATCCATGTACAGAAGTCCCAACTCTGCTTCAGGGGAGCTGTTGACACTGTGGTGTGTAGGCGCCAATGCTCTAACATTGATCTAAGCGCAGGGGCTGCAGCCACGCTGAGGTATGAGATGCATCTCAAAAAAGGATGTGCAATGCCCACCTGCTCCCGTGCTGTCCCACAAAGGCTTCCACTCGGAGAGGAGACAGGCTGCTCGCAGCCCCAGCAACTTCCTTTACACTCAGGGCCGTAACAGTACCAAGGCCACGAGCTGAAAAGCGCACCCGCATACAGACAACGCGTGGCAGCTCTGCAGACCTCGCAGAGGCCGAGCCACGTGTTCCATTCTACACGCAGCTGCCCCCGAGCGAGTAAGGGTCTGCGTAACGCACGTTACGGCGAGTTACAAGGGGCAGAGACGTACTGCAGAGAAGCCACTGCACGGTAAACCGTGCCCCCTTCTACACGCTGCAATTTGTTGATCTGTGCATACCCTACACGGCCCAGATGTCCTTTCCACCACTGGGCGGGAACTGGGTGAGGTGCAGCAGGAGCATGGGGAGCATGCAACAGAGCCTCAGCCTTGTGCAGCCAAAGTCAATATCCATGCACCAGGCTGAATGAAATCCCAAAGCCACTAGCGCGAGGGTGACCATAACGTGCCACAGACAGGGCCCTACTCTGCCTCTGGGTTGAGACAAAGATCACTCCGACTGCATGCAGCAGTGTGCACCGGGAGCCAGCGTGGCACACACGAGAGTACACGCATGTGCGCAAGTGAACCATTTCCTCTCATGCAATCTTCCTGATAGACCGACAACTTCCCTATTCTTTAAAGCTGTCCCCCACCATCAAGCCTGCTTTTCAGTTACTGGGTACTGGCCCCATCACCTCTGGGCCTGAAAACAGTGCCACGCTGGCTCACTGCCACTTCCCTGAGTGGCAGCAGGAGATCCTGACCCGTAGCCCAACCCCATGCAGGACCTGAGAACCACTCAGGCTTTGCAGGCCGCAGTTCCAGCAGTGCTGCCTAACAGGAGCTGGAAGCACACAGGCAACCCAAGAGTCAGGTCTCAGGCCAGGTCGTACATCACAGCCCCGGGGCACCAGCAGCCCGATGCTGCCCTGAGCCCTCTCTGCTAGTCCAGCAATAGCCCAGGTCTGAGTGGGGAGACACAGAGGTGGCTGGATCCCTGCTCTGCAGCTGGAGGCAACAGAGCTCAACCCTCCAGGCTTTAGCAGCACCCCAGTAAAGGGCCAGCTTCTATCCATAAAAGCTCTTAGGAGAACAGGGCATATCTGCCTGCTTCATGGGTGGGGAAAGCAAGGGGGCATATCATTCACCGCAGCAGGGAGACGTACCCACCCTCCCTCTGCAGCAGATGGGGGTGGAGGGGAGGCACAGGGAAGGGGGAAGAGAGCGTAGGGCCCAGTTCTGGTGCCCACAGCCCACAGTCTGCTCCTCACTGTGCTCAGAAGGCTGCCAGGCTTGCAAAGGCTGCCAAATCAAATAGCCATCCTGAGCCGTGCTCCTGACACAAACAACAGGCAAAGCCCTCAAAGCAGGGCTGGCGCAAGTCTCCCATCCACCCAGGGCAGATCACTGCCTGCGCCTGACACTCATCAGCTCCGACTGGCAGCAGCTGATGCCTTTGGACCATACTGGAACCTCGATCCCTCCCTGCTGAAGAAGAGGCTCCACAACTCCCCGGGCAGCTGCATTTTTATGTCCTATTCACCAACCTCCCCCTGCAGATCCCTTTTGGCCATAAGCAAGGAGATGAGGACACAAACGCACACAAGGGAGAGCCACGGCCCAGGCCTACACCACACAGGCTGCACCTCAGGCCACTGCACAGCCAGGGCAGGGGATGATCGAGAGGCACAGACACACAGGCCAACACCCTGCCAGATGGGATGCCTGCATCTACCCAGCGCAGTGGGTGAGTGTACCAGCTCTGCAGCTTTGGTGGGAGACCTTCATCTCCAGGCCATCAGCTCCAGCCCAGCCCAGCCCAACGATAACCAAAGTGACCAGCTGGCTGCAGTGTAATGAAGCTAACTGGCAATTCCTCGGCGTGCCCATGTCACAACTAGCGCTAGCCAGTCTCTTACTGGCAGTGTCAGTGGAGATGCCAGGGAATTACAGAGACTGCAATCCCCTCACCCTAGTGGCGACCTCCCCAGAGCAAGGACCGCCCGTCACCAGCAAAAGGCAGCTCCAGGGACGGTATCCCAGCACAGTCACACCAGCATGCCCCACCTGCCCTGACTCTGGGATGATTCCTGAGCCACCTGGAGGAACCTAGCTCCCAGCTTACTTGACTCATGAAGGTTTTTCTGGTCCAAAAGGAGTGAGGAGGATGCACCTTGATGATACACCTGTGGCCAGAAGTCCCATCTCCCTCCCGGGAGCCACACGCACAGACGGCAAAGAGAGCCATCATCCAAAGGTTGCTGGCGTGTGGAAGAAGAGTACTAGGGACCAGCCTGCGTCTTAGACACCTGCCCAAAAAGGAAGAAGCATCCAGCAACAAGAACAAAGCCCACAGATAAGGTGCTAGGGAGACTAGTGGGGCTGGGCTCCAGCATCTTACTGAGAGGGGCACAGCAGGAGAAAGGAGTGTCCCTCCCAACTCTGACCGTGGGCCAGGCTATGCCTGCTTCACCTTCACCCACTGTAAAGCAGCTCCCAGCTCCAGGGACAACATGTGCTGCACTCTGGGTCTCTGTGGCCTTGTCTAAGTCCCCCCCGACTTCCCTGTGAGGACAGCACCTGGGCACAGTATCAGGCATGTGTTTGGGCACAGAGACTACCCTGAGATGGTGCTCAGCATGAGAGGTCCCTGCCCCTGGGTGATACCGTAAGTGAAACAGTAACGCTCATCAGTCTTTTCCTCTTCACTGAAAACCATCAGCCAAGACAAAACGACCAGGCATGACTCAGGAGCATGGACCACCCCTGCCTATGCAAGAGGCAGTCAGGCAGACTTGTGCACTGGTACCACACTGATCCAGCCGCACGTGGTCCCCATTTCCCAGTACCTGAGGCCAAGCCATAGCATCTTTTCGATGGACCTGGAAGGGCAGAAGCTACTGGACAGCAGCAGACAGCAGGCTCTGACTGCAGAGAAGGGCCCTGGGGAAAGGGGAACTGCCAGGCCTGTTCCCACAGAGGCATCTTCCTCAGGGAGCCGTCAGCTTCAGGACAGAGGGACAACCCTGCCAGAAGTCCAGGCGGGTAGCCTGGTCCCACTTCCCCACGACACAGATGACCGACTCCCCATGGCCTAACGCTCTGCCAAGGGCCCACCCCTCTCCTGCCCTTCTCTGTGGCACTAGCAGGGTCCTTACGGGTCTCACTCACATGATCCTGGCTATAAAAGGCAGCAGCCAGCCCGTCTTCATGCCACCCTGCACTGGCCACTATCACTCCCTACCCCAATGCACACCAACGGGCAGGGGTGCAGCGATGGGCACTACCCCAAATCCTTCCTGTTTTCTGTCCCAGCCCCACTCAGCTGGGACCCCCTCACAAAAACAAGGAGAGACAGACATTACTGGCATTTCCTTTTTCTAAAAAAGCTGTAAAATTTTCCAAGTGCAGCCAGAGCCAGAGCAAAGTTTGTCAGGAGCTCAGCTCGTTAGGCGGCTGCTCCGGGAGCCCCACAGGAGGCGCGGGCTGCATAATTCGAAACAGCTTGAACCCTGGAAAAGAAAATAGAAAACAGGCACCGAGGGCTGGGGGAGATTCTCCACTCCGCATGTAACCCCTGCTCCAGGAGCCTCCCCATCTGCGGGGCTCCGAGAAGCTTCAGCCCCGCCAGAGGCGCGGTGGCCAGGCCGAGAGAAGCTGGCATCAGGCAGAGGAAATTCCAAGCCTGTTGCTTCTGGCAGCCAAGTCGGGCCCTGGCTAGGTCCTCAGCAGCCCGGAAACTGGCTACTCAGCAATTTTCTTGCCATCCAAAGGGCTTGTTCTGAACCACAGCTTCGCCACCCCTCCCCACTGCCCCCCACCTTCTCCCTGCATCAGAGCACTGGAGGCAAAGCTTGTTTGTTCGACAGCCATCACCAACAAGGCCCAAGAGCTGCACTCTGCGCCTGGGCTGGAGCTTTGAACTGCTGCTGCCTCATTCGTGTCCAGGGGCGGGGAGAGCAGAGGAAACTTGCTCAGCCCAGCCCCGGGTCTCCCCAGTTCCTTTCCCTCCTTGCCAAGGAGACGTTCAAACAAAGCTGCACAGACACAGGCAGCTTTCAGGCCCATCTAACCACTGTGCTTGAGCCTTAGCAATGGCCAGACCAACTCCACTCAAGCCTGTCTGGCCAGTCCACACCGGACACCAATGCAGGACTGTCTCCCTCCAAAGAAAGTGGTAAAGCGCCGAAGCTGCAGGACCCCACAACCCCCTCCATCTCACCTCCAGGGAGCTGCCCTGGGCGTATCCCCTTGCTGCACCCCAAGCCACTCTTTGCCCACCCTCCCTGTGGTCCACAGGGCAGACCCAAGGCAGGCACACCTGAGGCCTAGGCCAGTCCAAGTTTATACACCTCGCATCCTCCAGTGACGAGTCGCGCACAGGAACACTGTCACACCCCAGGGCACAAGGGAGAGTTCGCTTCACGCAGTGCTGAAATGCAGCCACCTCTGGAGTGCAGGGTGGCAGCTGTCCCCTGCTCCCGGGAATACTGCACACCTACGGAACGAGACAAACCAACAGCCAGAAGGCTTAGCCAAGCCTCCCTACATAACCTGCCAAGTCACGCAAGCCCGACGGCCCCCCTAGGAGCCCTGGCGGAGGTGGGTGGCCGTCCACCACACAGGTGCCTACTAGAAGCAGGAGGGGCCCAGGGTCTCAGCACATGCCCGTGCAGGCTCCATTAAATGAATCTAACTTCACTGGAGTCTCCTTGTCAGTGCAGAGCCTTCATGTTGCCAGAGTCCTGGACGCCACACGACAAACACGAAGCTATCGTGTGTTTGCACAAGCCCGAGTAAAGCCTAGCATTTCCTTTGCTTACATTTCAGGAAACACGAAGTCTGTAAACATCCAATATTCTGCGCAGCATCTTTTATACAAGCAGCGTCCTCAGAACACTTTGCAGCTAGCTCCCTCCCTCCCCCTCCTTACTGAAAGACTTAGAGACAAGGAGAAGGAAGGGTTTCCAGCTGAGCTATGAAGCAAGGCGCGGGGTGACTGTTCCTCGAGCTGTTCAAGATCACAGAGGCTGCAGCGGAGGCAGCGCTCAGACTAGCTCAGTACTTGGAGTCCTCCTCAGTCATGAGGAGAAGGAAAAGAGAGGAACAAGATTAAGAATCAACTCAGCAAGCAGCCAGTGCAAGCAGAAGGGCCTCCGCACTGCCGGGCTCTCCCTGCCGGCTCCCCGAGAACCCAGTGCTGCAGCCTCCTACACGCAGCAGGGCCAAGGAGGACCAGGAGGCAGCGGCAGAACAAGGAGTGCTCTGTGGTTTGCTCAGCATTTCAAGCTGTCTCTCACACAGGAGGAGCCCAGCTCTGCTTTCGAAGTCTCGCCCTCTCTGGCACAGGACGCTGACCTGGCTCCTGGCCCAGGACTCGGCTCCAGAGAAGCTCTTCACCAACCAGCGAGAAGCCGCACCCCCCCAGCTCAGGACACGGCTCCAGCCTGAAACCAGCCGGGGCAGCAGTGCCACAGGCCCAGAGCTTCTCTCTGTGCCCCTGACGGTCGGCAACTCACAACAAGAGCAAGTCACCTTGTGTCAGGGCTACGCAGCCGAGGCTGCGATGAGGTGGCAGCCTGGGCTCAGCTCCTGTACTGGGATGACACGGGGACAAGCAGCAAGGCCAAGCTGGGTTCATGTCCTAGCTCAGCTCACCAGAGCAGGTTTGGCATCTCAGTCTCCTCCACCTGAAGATGAAGAGTGCAGGAGGACCCAGGTCTGCAAAGTTCTGGGAGCCCAGAGGTGCATGGAGGCAGCCCCTGCCATCGCCACTGATGGCGAAGAAGAGGAGCTTGCCCTGCACTGCCAGCTGAAAGCCAAGGCAGGAGACAGCCCAGGCCCGATGGGTTTCGCAGCAAGCAGGCCCCTTGCACTGGCAAGAAGGTCCGGGTTTCTCCATCTGGGGAAGGCAAGAGGTGAGATGGAACGGGCCAGCCAGGACGGGACATCTGTCCCCACAGGGGCGAGGGAGACGAGCAGAGTGAACAAGCCAACACGGGGAATAACTGCTCCTCTTATGGACAGCATCCAGCCCTCGCAGAGATCCTACCTGTGCCATTACAGCAACAGCCAGCCCCACCACTGCCTGGCATAGTTTTCTGAGCCCGGCCCCTACGTCCCACTGCTCACAGGTGCCTGTGCTACCAGAGCTGCAGACCCTTCCAACCATAGATCCACTCCCCAGTGCCCAGAAAAGGATGGGTGCCTCTCTCCAACAACAAACCCACATTGGCATGCTCATCCCCACTGATGCTGGCTGCAGACAGCCCCAGCGCTCCCAGGGGTCACTGCAGGGAATGGTGTTTTGCTGTTCCCTCCCGTCCCTACACTGGCTTTCCCACAGGGGAGCTGAAGAGCAAGGTGAGGCACCGGCGGCACCACAGGGTGTTTCACAGCGTACCTTGCCAGCCAGGCAGCAGCGCAGACACCGCAAGCCTCAGCGACACCCTAGCCCAAGCCGCACAACGGAGGCAGGAGGATGCCAAGCAGGCCCATGGGTGGGCCCGCCTTTCCCAAGAAGCACCAGTCAGATGCTGGAGACAGACCACTGCTGCCCGTTTCCAAGGATCAGCACAGGCCTCAGTTAGTCGAGGCTGTCACCTCCCTGGCATCGCGCGTGCCCCCTCCCCTCCCACACCCAAGTGGAACGCCTGTTGTGCTCGCAAACACAGCCCTGCTTTCTGAGGAGCTGGGTAAGTGCACGGCTCTTGGCAACCTGCCCCTCGATTACGTGGTTCTCCCTTAAATCAAAAGCAGGTGCCAGTGACGCTAAATGCTTCTTCCACACTGACTCCTACAGGGAACAGCCTTGCCGCAGGTACGTGCACCACGCAGCGCTGAGCCTGGGGAGATGGGCCGTCCAGTGCCCTGGACCCAGAGGAGCTCCGTAGCTGGGAACCAAGTTGCAAATAAAACAAGGTGGAAAAAAGCATCCGCAGAAGCTGCCTCGTGCCAGTAGGGTGGCCTGGCATCTGCACAGAAGAGACACACCACCCGGGAGAGAGTCTCCCATCAGGCTCCTCTGGCTTAGCTGGAGCTGGCTCTCGGAGAATGACGAGCACAGAAACGCAAAGGCAGCATGCGGGCCACCATCCGGCTGGCTGGCCTCCCCAGTCTTTCCCATGCGCTTTCCACTTATGAGTCCAGGAGAATGATTTACAGATGGGAAACTGAGGCACACAGAGGGTGAATGACTTACCTTAGGGTCACAGAAAGAAGACATCACAAACAGAACCAAGGGTCCTGGGCCACAGAAAGTCCATCTCCAAAGATCCTGCATCCACTTTGGAGAAGCAAGAGACAATCAACCCTGCACACAGAGAACCTGGCCAGTCAGCTTTGTCCTCAGGCAAGAGAGAAACCACTTGACAACAGGAGCAAAGCTAGGGGAGACGGCATCTCCGCACTGAGCAGCCCGCCTAGACCTTTCACTGGTACAGTTCCTACCAGTCCCTCAAACGAAGCAAGTTAAAGTGACACAAAGTGCATCTGCATTAGGGCTTCTACCAGCATAAGTGTCATGGCCCGCTGTCACCCTCCAACTGACATTTCTACACCAGCAAAAGCTTTAAGTGTCCCAGGACTCTTCCCCTGCCCTGGCGGGATGCAGCACCTCAGGGAGAAGAATCAGCAGCTGGTGGGATTCTTGTGTCTTTCCCAGAAGGGACCGACAACATGGAAAGCCACGCTGGTGGGGCAACATCTGGGCTCCTGTTTAGCTGAGGCTGTGGGCGTTGCTGTATCTCTAGGCAGACATCCAGGCTGGCAAAAGCGGCCAACTTTTACTACCGCAGCTCCGAGCCCTTACAGCAACAATTCTCAACCAGGGTGCCAGGGCACCCTGTGCTGCCTTGAGAACCTTTCAAGGGTGCCGTGGGGTGCCAAACAGTGTTAGCACAATTACGTTTGCAAACATGATTCACAACACAAACCCAGAGGTTTCAAAGAGAAATCCACAGTTGGGGCCTTTCTGAGCTCTTTGCAACAAAAAAGCTGCTCTATTATTGTTCTGCGTTCTGAAAAAGCGAGTGAGACTTAAGAGATGACATTTTCCGAGGGGTGCCTCAAGTCTAAAAGGATGAGAACCGCTGCGACCCAAGTCCCAGGACAGCAGAGCAGGAGCAGGGAGGCACTTCCTGCTCCTGTCCCCACAAAGTGTAGGGCTGAGGCAGAGGACAGAAGCGAGCTGCAACTCTGTGCCAAACTGGAGGGAGTTCAGAGAGCAGTGAAAGGGACAGCCAGGGCCTGGAGCGGCTAGATCAGAAGCAAAGAGCAAAGAACCAGGCCCGCCTCACGTGCCAGCGTGATCCAGTTGCTGCCACTAGGCTGCAAGGCTTGGTGCAGGGAGCAGAAGCGGGAACGGGTCTGCCAAAGCAACCGATTCCTTGGAGAAGTTATCTCCCCAGAGGAGCGGGGAAGGAGATCTGTTACTCGAGACATTTAAAAATGGACTTGGACAAAGCCCTGGGAAATGAAGAGCAGGGAACTGGCATATCGTGTCCACAGGCAATGGATGGACCTACGAGGTTTGTCTCCATCTCTAGAATCCAGCTCTGTACCTGTATCCCAGCAAAAGCAGACACTCCTACAGCAAGCAAGGTGCACACATAGCAGTGCCACCACAGACCTTGCCTTGCTCACAAGGGGATGAGTCTGATGCTACTGGCTGAGACAGCCAAAGGAAATGCACGTTGTTGGGATGTCAAACCCAGGCCAGACCCACAGGGACCGTAAGTATGGGCCTTGGCACAGAAAATGCTGGAGCTAGCTGTGTCTTCAGCTCCAGAACCCTCCCGTCAGAGCACGGGAGATACTCAAGAGGTGCGGGGCGGGCACGGAAGTAAGCGGCCAAACTCCAGCCAAGTACCTTAAATGGGTACCCAGACACGACAGCCCCCAGGGCCAGGAAAGCAGCAGAGGCCCCTAGCGACAGGAGGAAAAGCCTTCAGTCGTGCTAGGGGCAGCGATCGCTAGGGAGCACCCCAGAGGCCTCCACCCAGGGAGCAGAGCTGGAAGGACAGCGGTGCTGGAGATGCTGGCGGGAATGCGGACTCAACAGGGAAAGGAGAAGGGAAAGACATCTTACGGGAACACTAGGTTCAAGGAAGCCTGCACAAACTGGGCCCATGACACGCAGACTTGCAGCGACACCGCTGAGGTCCCAGACCAACCGGTGCAAGTGCAGGCACAGTCCCAGGGTCAAGAGTACTCCAGTCACATTGACAGGACTGACACAGGAGTACACGCCGATAACGTGGCCTAGTGGTTGGAGCACTAAATGGCCAGCCAGCACTCCGCGGCACTAGCCTTAACTGACACAGCTTTGTTGTGTGACCTGTGCCAAGCCCCTGCAAACGGCCGGCCCCCACGACTTCCCGTCTGTAACAGGAGGCAACGGGACGGACGCACGGGGCAGCGACGTGATCAGGGCGCAGGTACAAGGCTTCAAAGCTCCGAGCATCCTTATTTGCCAGCTGCAACAGAACAAACAGGGATGGGTTTGGTAAAGATTTGTTAAATCTTTTTTTGACAGAGACCTTTACGTTCAAGGTTTTTTGGATTCGGAAACCAGAAACACAATTAAGGCAGGGAAAATGGGCAAGCTGATGTACGTTTCTCCTGCATGCACTGTGCAGTACAGCTGGGAGGAGGGAAGAGTACCACACGGTATTTCTGTCCAGCAGAAACGGCAGAATAGATGTAACAGAGATTTCAATAGTATTTAGGACTGGATGCTCTGAAAAAAAATCCCATTGGGATTGACAATTACTACAGTGAAAGCACACCAATATGTTACTGAGAGTGCGCCTGTACAAGACAGTTGCACAACAATATAAGCTTGGAGCTGTGTGTGTCAATACTTGCTGTAGTCATATTACACCCCCCACGCGCGCGCACAAGCACACACTTAGCCACAGCTCCAGCTGGGAGCAACACCAACAGTGCCCAGGGGTCACAGTGCTGCCAGTCACATACTGGAGTTTTTGCCTCAATTTTGGCACAGACTTGCCAGGCGACCTTGGGCAAATCACTTCCCTCCACACCACAGTTTTCTTCTCCTTCTCTTAGTGAAGGTGAGGAAAACGACGCACGCACACCTTTGTGAAGAGCCGGAGATCAACGGGTGAGCTGAGCTGTGTGTCATTACTCGGCGCCTGGCATGAAGCAGCCTGCGGACAGGCTGGGAAGAATCAGAGCTGTGTACACATGAGACCAGGCTCTGCGGGTCAAGAGCAGGCAGCTAAACCCTGCAGAACCACCCTGCAAACATGGTCCCACTCACCAAGGTGTGCAGTTGCCATGTGTGCCCTCCGTCGGCAGGGCTCTCCTTACACACCCAGGATGCGAGTGTGACACCGCTGCTACACAGCCCCCACGTGCCACGGCCCCCGAGGCGCGAGACGACACAACGACATGCCCTGTCACATAGCGTCCCTCGCGCAAAGAAACGCGCCCTCTCACTGTCCTACCAGCAAGTGGCTGCCCCAAGGCAGGGCTGGGGAGGGCCCCCCTCGGGCGGCGAGAGGGGGATTTGGTCTTGTACTCTGCAAGGAAGCAGGCGCCTTCCCGGCCCCAGGGGAGAAGCCCTACCTGCTCGCCGGCGGTCGGTGCCAGGGCCCCGGGCTGGAGTCCCGCGAGGGCCGGCGGGTCAGCGCCCCCCGCGCGAGCTGAGCCT
>NW_017728936.1:12032342-12062337 GCF_001723895.1 Crocodylus porosus | reverse complement strand
ATCCACGGGCGGGCTGGGGCCCGGAGCACTGCAGGCTCCGCCCGACTCCGGCGCGGGGAAGGCAAGGCCCCGGCCCCGGGCCTAGCCGCCACCGCTGTCTGCCCCCGGCTCCTGCTGGAGCAGGGCCCCACAGCCCCGCTCGGCCCTCCCCCCGCAAGCTGCTCCCACCCGCCGCAGCTTCTGCCCGGGGCTTCGCTGCTGCCTGGTGGCTGCACAGCCCCGTCCTTGGCCTTGTCCTGCCCGCGGGCCGGGGCTCCCGGCCACCACAGCATCCCAGCCACTCGGGGCAGGGGCGAGGTGCACCCCGCGCAGTACGGCCTTCCTGGGTGCACCTGCGCCCCCGAGCCCCGACCAGAGGGCTGGCCTGGCACGCTCCAGCTCTCCGCTGCTGCACCGAGCACACGGAAAGAGCATCGCTGCCCTGGGCACAGCGGCCACGCCGACAAGATGGCGACACCTCCATGCACCACCAGCAAAATGGAAACTTCCAGTCTAGAGTCGCTCCCCTCTTAGACAAGGAAATAACTAAACAGAAGGAAGTCTCTAGAAAAGATGATCTCCTTTGCACCTGCTGCAGCGACTCGCGACAGAACGTCTGCTGCCTCCACCCGCGTGGAGAAGGAGCGGAAAGGGGGAGGCGTAGCGCAGAAAGACTGGCCTCAGCTTCAAGCTCACGTGCTGCGCCCACCAGGCACAAAGACTCCTGAGCTCTGGTTCAGGACAGGGCAGGTATCGCCAGACGCCGGAACAGACTTGGGCTGAGCCACAGGCTGCTGAGGGCCAGATCCTAGCTCCTAGCTGGGCCGGGGGAAGAGGGCTGAACGCTCGCAAACAGCAGTGGAGACTCCTGATGGAGTCACGGCAGACGCTTTACCTGAACTGCTGGGCGGTTCAGCAGTGGGTGTAAGCACCCACATCCTGCAGGCCCCAGGCCCCAGCTAGCAGGACGGACAGGGCATGGCCCTGGCGCCTGCAGCTCAGTATGAAACGATGCAGACCCCCACGGAGAGCTCGCTGCAAGGGAAGAACAAAGCTGGGATGCTCCACGCTCAGGTATCCCTTCGGGTGCTTAGTCGCGTACATGGCCCCACAAGTACTGCGTGCCACAAGGATTACTCGGGAGCGTGCTTACAGCTGGGCTGCCCAAACTAGCATCAGCCCATACCCCATGCACGTGTCTGGGAGTACATGCATGGTCCCTGGACTATTCCCCATCGCGGCCTCAGTCATTTAGTCTCTCTGCTTCCAGTGCCCAGCTCCATCCATTCACCTTAACAAATCCCACATCAACACCCTGCTGCTTGTAAAGAGGGGGCTTCTCGGCCAAACCTCCAGCTCCCAACAGAGCCCCCTTCCAGGTGAAGCTCCACTAGCCTTCTGCTCACCCCTAGCCCCAGCACTTGTATCCTGGCAGGCCCGCTCCCATCCTCCAACCAGATACCCACGCTGCCCCCTGTCCCCCAGGCTCTCTCCCCTCAGCTCTGCCCGCAGCAGATGCCTTTGTGAACACTTCTTTGTCCACATTCACTGGCCTCTCGCCTTGCCCTCTGTGCCTCCACGCTGCCATTCCAGCTTCCTAGAGGCCCTCGCACTGCACGTGTGGCAGTTTCTCCCCACCCTTGCTGCACACATGGGGGCACGCTGCTTATCCCTCCCAACACCCAGTATAACCCCCCAGGGTGGCCTGGCCCTACTCATCCTCCTCATCTAACAAGACCTACCACAGGTATTCCTAGAACACCTTGTTCCCCAGGATCCCACAGTTGCGCCTCCTGATCAGGAGCGGAGCAACTGCACAGGGCTGTCGCTGTCTGAACCAGGGAGAGTTCAAACAAGCACAAGCGGGACTTCAAACATTTCACAGATGTGCAACAAACCCCTTCCCGTAAGGGCAGGAGTCTCCTTACAGGTCAGAGTTTGTGAGAGTCCAGGTACTACCGGAGCCAAGAGCAGATGGGCATATGCTCTGACAGAAATAACGCCCACTTCAAATGCAGGGGTGGCAGGCATACAGCCTCCCAGTAGTGGATATCAAGGACCTCAGGAGCTTTAGCCCAACTGGGAGTCTGCTGCTGGAAAAGGCACGCCTGAAACAGCTGAGAGGACACAGCTGGCTGTGCACACGCTCTGCCTGGCCCTCCACACCCCTGCTGCTGCAAGCAGAAGGAAGCTGTACAAATGCACCCACATTAGGCTATTAAGCCAGTTCACCAGCTCTCAGATGATGCCGGCAGCATCCTAACCAGGACGTGTCACCTTCCTGACTGCAGCAGGCTAACTGTTCAAGGTGGGCCGAGGAGAAAGAAGGCTAGAGGCAGGGACCACTTGGCAGCCTCTTAAAGCATCGCACAGCTAAAGGGGATCCAGGGACAAGCAATCAATCTCAGGCGATGGGAAGCAGCAGCCCTAATTGGAAATGAAAATACACCTTTCCCTTCTGTTCAAATGTGCATACATGCCAGTGGCCACAGCGAGTGTGTGAGAGAGAGACCACAGCCCTCTGCATTTTAACTATGTCACGGCCAGCAGGGAGGAATGACACAGCAAGAAAGCAAAAGTGGCCTCTAATGAGCAGAGGTTCAAGTCAGGGGCAGCCTTGCAGCTGCTGGGCCCATGGTCCTTTCAGGCTGCCTACGTGGGCTGCGCTGGCTGAAGTCAGAAAGAAACTAATGCCTGCATGGGCGCAGTAGGGAGCCGTGCTGGCCTTGGCCGTGGCTCGAGACAGCCATGGCACTAGGAGCACGAAGTCCCCGGGCGCAGTAGGGAGGACTCACAAAGGAGCATGGCCAAGTCAGCTCTGCAGGACCGCTCGGGTGAGTGCTGGGAGGTGTCACAGTGTGGGTGCAGAGGCTTCCTCTGCAGCACTCGGAGCTGCTGCCGGAGGCAGCGCCAGCAGCCGGGGCACGCCACGGGCTCCCAGCAGAGGGTGGCGATGGGGGGCCTGGCCCACCACATCATTTCAGGAACCAGAAGGCAAACGGAAAGACCTCCCATACGTGTTGAGTTGTAAAGGCCTGGTGCAGTTCTTGCTGGCACGGGACTTTGCGTACTAGGGACAACAAGCAAGGGACGCAGCTGCTTTCTGCCTTGGCAGGGGCCGAGAGGCTCAAGCATTCTGGGCAGGCAAAGGCTCCCAGCTCCTGGCTCTCACCCTTGTGACAGAATCGGGGCCCTGGCGGCCTGGGCAGAGGGGCTGCCGTGCAAGGCCTGTGCACGTGCAGCACTGCCCCCTCGTGGAGGGTGCCCGCCCTGAGCCTGGGCGGAGAGTGGCTGGGCAGGGGTGCTGCAGGGCCTGGGAAGCATCCCCTGCTCAAGGTGCCTCCTCGAGCCCCAGCGTCACAACGGACTGAATTCACTAAGGCAAGAGTGAAGGCAACAGGCTCTTCTGGGCCTCTTGGGACTGAGGTGTGGACCCATCTCTGCCTTTCCTCAACAGCTCCTGCCATGTCAAAATTCTCAGGGGTTAGCCATGAAGTGAGACAGAAGCCGGCACAAATCCCATGTCACAGACTGGGAAACGGAGCACCAGTGAGAAAAGACAGGTTGCAGTCAGCACTGGGAAGAGAACCCAGAAGTCCCGCCTGCTGCTCCCCAACTCATCACTAGACCGCAGCAACTTCTACAGTGTGTTTTTGGACATGGACTTCATCAGATATGCAGATGAAAATATGCGAGTGCACTACCTGTGGCCAGGGAGGGGTGTTATATTAACATTCACACTGTCCCCTAAAAAGTGAAAAAAAAATAAATCACTGCCTGCACTCCCCAGGCAGGAGCAGGAAGCAATGTAATACATGTGACAAATCATATTTACTGAGGCTAAGTTGTTCCTCTGGTTGTGTTTGCATTTTGGGTACAGAGTGAGCTGGGGCGGCATGAATAAATACAATCAGTGTGAGATCCAAATGCAGAACTTAGCAAAGCAAACTTCAGTTACTGCAGCCAAGAGGCTGCTGGGGGAGGGAGGACACACGCATTGCTCCCCAAACCCAAACAGAAACGATCAGAATTCTCCTCGGAAAGTCTCTTCCAACGCACCCCATGACTTTGCCCACCTGGGGAACCAGCAGAGAGGCTGGAGCAAACAGAGCGGACTATTTGGCTGCGAGTCAGGCAAACATAGGCACTCCTCTAGCCACTGCTAAAGAACAGCAATGCTGGCCTTCCTCAACACCTGCCTCCAGAAGAGCCCCACGTGCTTGGAGCCCCACTCCTTGTGCCAGACAGGGAAACCGAGACCCAGCGTGATAGAGACACCTGAGCACGTGGCTGTCAGCTCACCCTTCAAGCCTCACTCCCTGCTGTTATCCTGAGCTGCAGCTTGGGGTTTGACCTTATCCGGCTCCCGTCCACACAAAAATCTCTAGTCTGAGTTAAGCTGCACTTGAAAGTCCGCGGGAGGAGAGGTGGGGAAAGGCAGGGGAGATGCAGCTTACAACAGCCCATCCACTGCCAATCCAGCCCTTCCAGTCTGTTCACTCGCTCTGCAGTTCCCACCGTGCTGTGCTGCTCCCACGTGTCACCCAGAGAGTGCTCCTTCATTCCCGCTGGCACAGCGACTCCTTGCAGGGGCAGGAGCCCTGCCAAAGGCCAGGGCTCAGAGCTGGAGCACCACCCCCTTTGCCAAATGCACCTTGGAAGCCTATTTGAGCAGGCTACCCCTGAAGGTCTGCACACGGGCAGGCCCGCTGGCTGCCAAAGCCAACAGCAGAGATTGCCTGCCCCTAATATGACATGGCCTGCCAGGTACACACAGGGTTAATGGAAGTGCTGCCGTCTGGCACAACTGGCCCAGGCCAAAGGGAATGTGCCGAGCCTTGTTCTCCAGGCCCTCCAGCCACCTCCCCCTGGGCTCCCCACATCAGTCCCCTGATCTCTCCTTGGGTGTGCACAGGAAAGCAACAGAATGAGGCTGGGAAAGGTCAGCAGGAGGACCAGCCGCTGCAGAGCCCGTCTTTAATTAACATCTGCTGGGCAAGCGCCCTTCCTGCACTTGACTCTGACTCCCGTCTCCCCTTCCCCTCCTCTGTCATTACGCCCACACCAGGAGAGACGGTCCCTGGAGCTCAAAGCCTCCCCGTGCCAACAACAACAAATCCCAGCAGCTCGTTCTAGGAGCTGCCTGGTATATCAGCATGTTAATGAGCCCGCGGCCAAGCAGCCCAGACCAGCTCCTACCTGCTTCTGCTGCACACGGGGCTTTCCTGCCTTCAGGCTGCCTGGGATTTTTCCCCGCTTGTTTCTCCAGAGAATTCAGGGCCAGAGACTGAGCCTGCACTCAGTCACCAGCAACAGACTCCTCAAGCTGTCCTAGCACCAGGTCCCTCCCACCCCACACCCCAGCAGAGCCTCCAGTGGGGAGGGAGTTCAGCCAGCACGGCACAGCACAAGCAGCCCCCCTGCCTGCCCGAGCCAGGACCACTGTGACAACCCCGACGAAGCCACCGCACCAGCTGCCTGTGGGTTAGCAAGCGGCAGTCAGCAAATGACAACCATCACATGCTGCTGCCAATGGGGCTGGGCTGGAACCAGCAAGCAGTGCCCCCCCTCCAGAGCCACAGCAGATCACGGAGTGACCGTCTCTAACCTGGCCCGGTGCTAACCCCAGCACACCAGCTGGTGCTGGGGCAGGTAAGCACAGATCTACAGGATCTCCATGTGCACCCACCAATGGAGAAAAGCACAGCTGGCTGGGTGCTCTTCCACATGTATCTGCATCAGAATTAATTGAGCAACAGAAGAGATTATAATTTCAGAATGGATAAGCTGGGCTCAGAGGGAGATACTGTCTTCCTCTTGCCTAAAAGTGCCTGGGAGCAGTTTTAAAAAAAGGTGACGCACGTGGCAACTTGTGCTTTAGCCTGCATCTGCGTTCAGTGGGTTAGTCCGGAGACACAGCTGCGCTACACTGCTCCTTGGGGAAAGGATGCTGGCTTCCATGGCGTGCAACTGGCTACAGACAACACTCAGCTCTTCAAAGGCCCTTTCCAACATTTGGTAAAAGGAAGACACGGGCCCAAGTTGCAACATTCAGACCCAAATTTGGAACTTCCTCAGCTGCAAGGCTGCTTAGAGCCCAGTTGGGTTTGGGTCCACCTATTCAAATAATATTTGTGAAGTAAACCCAGAGACCCCTCACCACGCACTGTGGAATATCTCAGGCCAGGAGCTGAGGCTAAGCATGCCAGGAAGAGTCAGTTGGGAACAGGATGGGGCAAAGCACTGGGTGCAGCTGACATCTGCCACTAAGCTGAAGGGACAAACTACTTCCACCTCGACTCCAGGGGCGGAAGCCTACACCCAGTCTGAGATAAATGGGACCTGGATCCCAAGTAGCCTTCAGGCTGGTTTTGCTCTCTCTCTTCCCCAGGTCTCCACAGGATGCACCTGGGTTTGGAGCGGGACGTTGGAGACATCACCAGGTGTCTGTGAGCCATGCGATTAATTTCAGTGTGATTAATTGGACCTAACTAATCATAGTTATAAGTATAATGAGGGGCTTTTCCCACGGGTACATAGGGCCTACATAGGGAGTGGGAGGGCTCAGTAAAAAGGAGAGAACCTGATAGCAGATGAGGCACTGGGGCAGGATAAGGTGCCAGCCCTGCAGCCCATGCATGGCTTGGCATGCTGCATTCAAGGATGAATGTACCAGCTGGCAGCACCCTGGGCCACGTGGTAGCGGGTCCACAGGCTGCAGGGCAGGCAAGGATAGCCAAGCTCTTTGCTCACAGCGAGGATTAAGCCCTGTGGGGTTCCCGGTGCTCAGGATGCCTGTGTGTCACCACATGGCATCAACCTTGGAGCCACGTCCAGCACATGGCTAGGATTTTGACCCAGCAAATCTAGGATTTTGAAAAGAGGTGCAGATAGAGTGGTGCCTCATCACAGCCTCACAGGTACCACAAGGCACACTTTTCTCCAGCTAAAAAGGAACTAGAAACTTTACTAATGGATTGGGGGCCTCGGGCTGTCGTTCAGTTTAGGATAGAAGCAAAATCAAATGGAACTTTACTGGAACATACATTAGTTTGCTACATCAAATCTTATGTATAAAAACACTACAAACTAGGCAAAAACACTCTAGAGACAATTCATTAGTTCTGTAGTCAATGGCATTAAATGAACTGCTCTTCCAGATTCATAAAACTAAATGTAGCTGCCTGGAGCATCTTGACAGTGCATTCAACGCCGCACTGAAAGCTATTTCCACACCTGAGTTAATGTTTGTAGATGGAGTGAAAAGCAGGCTGCAAGGCTGTGAAACAGGAGCTGCTTTACCAGGAGCAGACTTGTCGAACAAAGGACAGCTCGATCAGAGGAGCCACTAAAATCTATTAAAAAGGAGACAGGGTCATTAACACCTGTGGAACAGAGAGTTTGGAAGGAATCAGGTTTATTATAATGAGCCAGGACCTCTAATGACACACTCACTTCTGCCCCTGCTTCGCCATCCACATGCCACCCTCCAGAGGGAACAGAGCTGCTGCAAAGAAGGCAAAAGCCGGAGGGTGAGAAGGGAAAGGGGGAAGGAGGAGGCTGTGCCAAGACAGCCCAGAGGCTGTTGTGCCTGCCAGCCCCTCCCCATTCACCTCAGGTCCCAGGGGTCACACAGCCCATGCCCCCAGCCCTGCTCGTCACCCCCTGGGCTCCCCTCAGACCCTGCCAGCCTGCCCTTGGGGCTCAATCTCATTCCTGTTTAGTTTGTAAAGGTACCACAGGCTGCTGTATCAGGGTAAAAGGCAGCCTCACAGAGGCCCCGAATAAACGCAGGTCTGTGCCCAATCCAGCACGCTCTAGGTGGCCAGGGAAGAATGGGCTCCCTCATTATGTGCTCATTAGAGTCGAAGCAGGGAAGCAGCCAGCAGCGTCCAGCTGCGAGACGTCTGTACTACCTACCCCACCTCTGCAATTGCCCCAGCAGCCTGTCCTCATTGGCCAGATGGATCTGGAAAGGGCCAAGAGGGTCTTGTCTTGGCTTCTATAGCTCCCTTCATGACAGGCCCTGGCTCTGCTTCCTAAACACTAGCTAATTAACCATCCCAGCTTCACCTGGGCAAAATCCTGCCCCTCTCTGAAGGGGGCCTGGGGAGCAGAAAGGAGACAGCTGAGGCCATCCAGGGAGTCAGCAGCAAAGCCAGGAATGGCACCGGGGAGCCCCAGGCTTCTGTTCAACATTTGTCCGCCAGGGCTGGGGACAGAGCCAGGAATCCAGAGGCCGAGGCTCCTGCTCTGAGACACAGCTCTGATACCCCAAGCTTCAGGCGTTTCACCGAGGCTGCAGTTGTGAGACAATGCCTGGTCCTGGCTTGAGGTGCCAGAGGGGAAAGTCCCATCCACTGAGCAGCACACATTAGCGTGCCCTGCAGTCACTGGGCAGCTTCTGACAGGCGCCAGCCTTGCCACCATGCCAGGCACCTGAACACTGAGCTGCCAGAGCCTGGACACCTGTGTGTGGCTGCAGTGCCAGCAACACCCCACGTGCCCAGGCCGCCACAATCCCGCCTCCGCTCTCTCACCGCCAACCCTGCATGTGCTCCTCATCCATGCCAGCCAGTGCAACGGGAATCCTACACAGCCTTGGTCATCTAGTCTCTCTGTTTCCAGTGCCCAGCTCCATTAGGTTTACAAAGCACTAGTCCTGCTGTGATCCCAGATGTATTGTGAGCCATCTCCTGCAGGACTGGCTGCGGGGGGGCCCAGGCAGGGCTGCAGCCAAGGCCCCTGCTGCATGCTCCGCTGAGCTAACGTGGAGGACACCCGCAGTGACACGGGCCGGCACAGAGCAGCCATGTGTTGGAAGGAGAGAGCTCGGCTGGGAGACAGGACACCCGCTTCCTCTCACTCCGATTCTACTGCCAAAGAGCAATGGGGATGGGTGGCAAGTGGGTCCTGATCCCTTTGGCCCCAGGGCTGGCCTGTTTGCTGCTGGGCTACCGCTGATCTTGACAAGCTGGCGATGCCCACTGCGGTAACCAGCCCGCAGCCACACAACACAGGGAACAAGCCACTGAGATCCAAGCCAGGGGAACCTAGCTCTGCCTCTGCCCAAAGAGAAGGGAGCTGGCTCTCCCACCCCAGGCACATGGCACATGTTCCCTGGGACCATCAGAAGCCAGAGAGAAGCCCCAGCCCAGCCAACGAGGCCTGGAGCACAGGCAGTAAACTATGCTGCTCGGGCAGCCGCTGCCAAGACTACGCTGTCAGCACACCGAGCCACTGTGCGGTGAGGCCAGTGGCGAGCAAGGGGTTAAAGCATTTAGCAAGGCCACCGGTGTGATAAATGCAGCAATCAGCAGAGACAGCACCTCCCACCACGGCCCAGGGCCTGGGCTGTCTGGGGAGCAGGGACGTGGTGGCAGCGAGAGGTGGGTGGGAAGGACTCTTATCCTGATAGGGCTCCCTCCTTCCAAGTGAGGGTTTAGAGAAACTGAGCAGGCAGGGCTGGCTCTGAAATCACAGCGTCTCCCTGACACAAAGCCAGCCAGATCCCCCCTCCGAAATAAGGGGAGGCAGACATGCCTCCTGCCTGCCTCTGTGCATCCTGCCTGCTGGCTGCAGCCGTGCCCCAGGGCACGGGGAGGAGAGGAAGGCAGACTCCAGGGATGGGAGAGCCAGGGACAGGACTGACACAACGCACAGCTCCACTCCCCCCAGTGACATGCCCGTGGCTGGCTGCGCAAGCGTGAGCAGGCCCCGTGCGGCTGCAGGGGATTTCAGGTCCGTGCAAACAGAGGCGGCTCTGGGCACTGGGTGACTGTCTGGCTGGCTGGGATTACATTCCTGAGCTTCCCCCTCCCACAGCGGCACCAAGCCCCGCTTCCTGCAGCAGCTTGAGCCCAGTATGCACCTGGGGGACACCCCATGTGCGGACAGACAAATGCCACGTGCACACGGTGACACACAGGGTCTAGACAAACAGGCATGATGCCATCATGCATGTCTGTACACACGTACCTTTACGCGCGCACACTGCACAATCCAGTGGGGAGGCAGACACATGCCCTGGGCATGCAGACAGATGTGCGCACAGCACTGACCCCCGCTCTACCTGGCGGGCACTGATGTGGGTGCACAGGTGACCTACCAAGGCCACAGGGAGAGGCAGAGGTGATTGTAGAGCCCACGAAGCCTCAATATCCCGTTCCCCTGCTTCTCCCACGCTCGCGGCCCAGTCCTCAACTCCAGCCTACACCCTCCTCCGGACCATCCTTTAGTACCCACCACTGACACCCGGAGCACCAAACCCACGCCAGAGGAGGTTGGATGATCACCTGTCTGGGGTCTTGTGGACCCAGCATTCACTCCTGTCTGTGGCAGCGGTCAGGCTAGATGATCTGTTCAGGTCCCTCCTGACCCTAGCTACTATGAAACTTCACTTTACACAGCTCTTTAAACACGTGGCCAGTCACCAGCAGCAAGAATAGCTTCAGCCCAGCCAGGTGTGACTAGCTCGGTGCACCACACCTGGGCTTGAAAACCAAGTCAGGGATAGGACACTGCCAGGCTCTGCTCCACAGTGCGGTACCTGCTTCCCTGCACAGTTTGGGCAGAAAGGCTTGCCAGAGCAGTGGTCAGAGAACAGGGGACTCTCCTTTCTTCTGCATTGTTACTACGGTTTGAGCAAGACCTTGTGTCTCTTCTCCCACCGCTCCTGTTACCGTACCTCCCTGCCTCCCAGGGTCCTGGGCCTTGCCCCGTGTAAACTCAGACCTAGTCCCTGCATCTGCACAGCCTTTCGGGCCGGCGAGACGTGGCATCAGCAGTGCCCGGCTTGGGGGCTGAGTAGGGCACTGCCAGCACTGGGCCAGTGATCCAACCCGGGGGCTCACCTTTGATGCTGGAGGCAACCTGTCCTCAGCCCCCTGCCTGCACCCGCCTCCTCTCCCCCTCCTCCATGCTTTCACTGCCAGCTCACTTCTCTCTCTTACTTGGCCCCTCTGTTGGCTGTCCGCTTCCTCATGGCTTGCTCCATGCTCTCCTCCACTCTCACTTCTGCTTTAGCCTCCTCTGCTTACTGACTTCCTCTGCTCCCCCACCCCCAAAACGGAGCAGAGCTTATTCAGTCTGCTGGGTCCCACAGCCAGCCTTGGGACCGCTCCGCCCACCCAAGCTGCACGTGTGCTGGGCTCGTAGCCCAGATTTCCTGAACACCTCTGGTCTGCATGAAACCCCTGATGGGTGCAAGAGGGCTCTGACATTTTCTGCTGCTTCTCGGCCTGGGGCTGCCCAGCAACGGCTCCTCGGGCAGGGCGCCGACGCGCTGGCCTCGGCCCCTAGCAAACAAAACCCAGGCAGCAGCTTTGTGGCTTGGCCGAAGCCTCCTTGAGACTTGCCACAGGCTGCCTGGAGGCAAGGAGAAGGCAGCAGGAAAGGGGCTCATCTCCATGTCTTCAGTCCTCCCTGCTGCTGCCACACGCTGCCTGACAGAGGAGCTGGGCTGTCTGTGGCCACGGCCATCGCTAGGGCCTCTAGCTTTGGGGCCAGCTCTGGCGCAGGAATTGAAGCAAGCAAGAGCCGAAGCGGTGCCTGGGCAGCCGGCGCAGGCCAGGCCTGCCAGCCCGGCTCCCACGCGGCTGCCGCCCGGCGGCGCAGCCGGAGGTGGCAGGGCGGCGGCGGCAGGACGTCGCTGGAGACGCGGCAACAACGAGGCAGGCGCGCGGGCGGCAAGACGAGAGCAAAGGGGGGCGGCGGCGCCACCTGGCGGCCCCGAACGGCCTAGCCCCCGTGCCGCCCGCCGGCTGCAGGGCCACGCGTGTCGGGGCGAGGGGAGGCAAACGCTGCGCAGGACGCGCTGCCCTGCACTCACCCTGCCCAGAGATCCGGCGTGGACATTCCCACACTGCAGGGGGAGGGAGCCGGCCGCTCCAGGGAGCTGCCAGGTCAGTGGAGAGAGGAGAGATGCTGGAATCAGCTCGTCAGCGAGGTTAATCCTGCCAGCTAAGCCTCTCCTAATCCTGTTAAAGACAAGCCTAGAGTCCTCATTGCTGACAACAACAGGCAGGCGCTGGACAGCGCACGTCACCAGCCACAGGCGCAGCCTTGGCCTGCGAGCCAGAGACAGGACCCAAGGGTGCACCCAAAAAGTGTACCCACTCTGTCGCTTCCAACTTGACCTGGCATAGACAGCCACGGGGGAGAAAGCGTAGGGTTCTGCCAATAAGAGGAAGGGTGTGGGGATGGAGACCCCATGCAGCAAAAAGGCATACAACGCCCAGGGGACTTGGACCAGGGGCTAAGAGTTAGAAGTCATCTCCTGGAAAAATGCTTGCTCCCACAGCAGCACAACCAGCAGGAGGCATCCCTGCCCAGTACAGGCAGCCTGGAGCGCATCCCTGCCGAGCCCAAGGTAAGTCATGCTTATCCCCGGCTGAAACTGCCACAAGGCCTGCTGGCAGCGTCTCTGGAAAGAATCCAGGGGCAGCCGAGCATGGAGCATTTCCCCTGGCGGCCCATCCGCACCGGGCTGGAAACACCGTGGGGAGAGGCAGGACCTGAGGGGGAAGGAGGAGGGGGTGAGGGCAACACAGCACCAGCAGCGCCCTTCGGGGCTGGGCAGGTGAGTGCCCAGCCCCGGGACGGCTGGAGAAGGAAACCACTGGCCTTTGGCCAGAACAGGAAAGTTTGGGCTGCTCTGCCCAGTCCTGCCCACCCAGGGCCAGGAAATGAGGGCCATTCACTGCCAGTGCCATTTTGCTCCCTGAGAGCACGTGGAGCTGCAGCCAACTCGGCCCCTTGCACAGTCAGCGCTAGGGGCCCAGCGGCTAAGTCAGCCAAGTGGCACAAGGCAAAGTCTAGGGGGACCGGGAAGGGCTGGAGTCCCACATCACCCTTCACACCCCTGATGTCCCCGATTCCTCTGCAGGAGCAAAAGACGACCCAGGCTACACCCAGCAGGTTTTGAGGCCTAGTCCACTGCTGCAAGCTCTTCCTAGGTCCCAGCTGCCACGGGCCGTGCTATGGAGCCAGCCCACTGCCCAACAATGTGCGGCAGGAGCAGGCTGCAGGCCACGCCTTACCTCTACTGGACGAGGCCCTGGACCCCCGCACACCAATACTAGGGGAGGCTGGCTGGCTCGCAAGGGGGCAGGTGAGGCAGTAACAAAGGTATTAACATCCCAGACACACCGCTCGTCTCCGAAGCACCCCACGCCCCTGAATCCAGAGACCCGGGTGTCTGCCCTGACAACGCCCGCAGGAAACCTGGGTTGTGAGCTTACCTGTACTAAGATTGGCCTGGTGATACCATGGTGCTGAGCTGGAGCAAGAAAAGAGCCAGAAGGAACAGCCAGGCCCCCTGACCTCCCAGGCAGCACCGTGGAGTGCCGCCACGTGTACAGCACAGCACAGCACAGCACAGCACCAGGGGACAGGCCACTTACTGAAGGGAATGGGAAGCCCTGGTGCTCAGGAAGAATGTTTCAGCCTCTAGACTGAACAGGGAGAAGCTGGACCTTGAGAGGATCCCACATCCTTGCTTCACCCCCTGCACCAGCAGGTGAAGGGCTGAGCTCAGGGGTTTGCAGCTGGTGCTCTGGGCACTCTCCCATGCCCTCTGGCAATGACAGCTCAGAAAAGGCATCCCAAGCACTTAGCAACCGCTCTTTATTGTAATCACTTTACCGCTGGGGACCTGGAAGTAAGCAGAGAAAGGGTTTGCCTAGCAAGTCAGAAGCAAAGCAAAGAACGGACCCAGGAGTCCTGCCTCCCTCCTCCCACTCACATCACACATGACTCTCTGGCGGCACTCACAGATCCCCCTTAGGATCAGGCTAGGCCCACCCTGAGCTCGAGCCCCCGCCCCCCAGACTCCCACTTTCAGCAGCCTTGTCCTTCTGCAGCCAGAGACGGAGGGTCACAGCAAGGGCTCCAGGACGCTGGCCCTGGCTCTCTGGATGCAGTTCAGAGAAGGGATCTGATGTGAAGGTGCAGGTGCTGATCGCTGGAGTCCTTGGAGCTTGGATCCACGCAAGGAGAGTGGCCTGTGAGCCTGCAGACTGCCTGCCGCCACACCGAACCGATGAGGCGCCTCATGGTATTCTTCAGTACCATCCAGCGGTCAAGGGGCACCTACGTTGAGCACGTCACAGGCCAGTACCAGTACAAGTACAAAGCTACCTGACCAAGACCACCCACTAAAAGCAAGAGCGAGCGGACAGATGGGCTGAACACCCTCCACACACACAGCATACACCTACAAAGACCTTGACTATTCCCCACCCCAGTGACTGTACACCGCATGTTAAAGCCACCATCTAAGGGCTGTTACCATGCACGGGGCCCTCCCTCTCTTTCTAGCCCAGCACACGTGGCACTGGAGCCAGTACGGGCCACATGACAAACTGCATGCTTTAGACTGTGTACCCTGTGTACCCATGCAGCAACTATGCACGGGGTCCTATATTCTCCTCGAACTCTGCACAGCCATGTCCATCACCATATTTTTTGATGTTTCCTGATAAAGTTTTAAATCCTATAGCGAGGATGGGCAGAACCTAGTGTTTCGCCTCTATACCCCTCCAATTCTCAGAACTCCCCGCTTGAGCCGCTCTCCCCACATGATCCAGCCCCAAGTCTTGGAATTAAGTTAAAAAAGAAAAGAAAAGGGTTTCTCCAGAAGCCAATGAAACATAGCAGAGAACACAGTTCCCATGGTAACAACAGGATTCCAGGGAAGAAAAGAGGAGTGTAAATTGGATTGTCAAGGGGATGAAGAGGAAAAAACAAGCCACCTGCACCCACCAGCTTCACCAGTCTCCTGCCCCAAGGGCCTCCCTGTGCTGCCAACCAGTGCAGACCCACTGCAGAGCCCTCTCCCTCCCAGTGCCTGCTCATCTCCACAGCAATTCATTTAAGTCCACAGCTACCCCAGGAGGCAAGAGCAGGAAACTGAGGCACAAGAGGAAGGGCTTGCCCAAAGTCATGCAAGGTGTCTTTAGAGAGCAGGGAATGAACTCGAGTCCCAGGCCCCAAAGCCAAACTCTCCCTTGCTACTGTGTGGTCAGTCGGGGCAGTGGCCTGCCCTGGCTGCGTGGCGTCGGTGGGCTGAAGTACACAACACCCCAAATGGAAAAACCTTTGAAGAGTAGTAGCAAACACTCAGTCAGGTTGAGCACATGCCCCCCAGAACCAAGCAGCATGACCCAGGCACCCCCGCCAGGGTCACCTGCTGTCCCAATGCAGTCAAAGCTGCACCCACTCACCGGGGCTGAATTTGGCCCAGTGCTTCCTGGTTCAGCAGAAGCTACGTGCCCTGTCACTAGCCCGGAAACTCGCACCCTGAGTCCGCTGCGGTGCCTCTGCACTTTGTGGGTTCCCAGCCAGGAGCACCTCTCCGAGCCTGAACGAACGCTGCAGAATCCGCAGCAGTCCCGGGAGTCCCATTCTGCCCTTCCCATTCAGACCCCTGCATGCACGCTGGCTTTCACTGGCGTTCCCAGTCTGAAAGGGTTAAGTCTCACAGCCAGTCCTGGGGCTTTCACTACTTCTTTTTTTGCTTTTTCAATTTCATTTCCTCAAAGACTGGAGATCAGCTGCCAGAATCCAGTTTGCCCTTGCAGCAGAGCCTGCAGCCACCCTCCCTGCAGCACTGCCTGTGTGTGGGGAGCTGCCTATGGGGGCAGGGGGAGGGGCACGTCCATTTGCTTTGCTCCAGCCTGTTTGGAGACAGACATGAATATTTCATGACAGGGAGACGGATGTTTCCGCAGGCAAGGCAGTCCTGGGTCTGTGCTGCCAGGCCCCACGGCAGACCCTATAACGAGGCTTCCTGAGCTCAACTAAGGACCAACGCAGGGGCTTCTGCGGGGAGACAAGAAAGCCACACGCACGCATCTCCTCCCGGACTCCTACATTAGGAGAAGCTGCAAGCACCTAGGGTAGCTCCGGCCCAGATCTCCTGGAGCTTCCCCCTGCAGCTCGCATTGCAACCAAAGTAAGCGGGTGCAATACTGGCCCCTACCCCAAGACGGAGAGCAGGAAGCAGGGAGTACCCTGCCAGCAAGGCTCCTGGTAAAACATGAGGCCAGAAAGAGGGGTGTGCTCACAGTGGCATTCCCAGGTCCATGACAAATGAGGAAAGAGTGGGTGTTTCCAGACTGGCTGCATTGGCACTAGCTAAATCATTTGCCCTCCAGGGCAGGAGAGCCTGGGCTTCAAAGCAATGCGAGATTAGTTAAACTGGGGACTAAAGCAAGGCTAAGTAAGCCCCAGGCAGACAACGCTGAAGTCTCATCACATCAGACTGGGCCTATCCACAAGAACCAAACCGGAGCCAAAACACAGGTGCCCGAGATCTGGTTCCAACGTTGGCCCGAATGTGGACCCAGGCCCTCCATCCAACCTCCGACTCCCGCAGGGCTGCACTCGAGGGGCCCGTTTTGGCCCGTCTCAGTTCTTCAGCATTTCCCCTCTCTACCGACCCTCTAAAGGCTAGCAGGAAAGCAGCCGGCAGCCGCGGGCAGGAGGGGCTGAAGAGCAAAGCCATGGGTCTGGGGAAGGACGCAGACAGCAACGCAGGGGCTGCTCGCACCAGGGCTGCATTCAGTGCCAGGCCCTGTTCCTCGTTGCCCCTCAGCATGAGAAGGACAGGACACACCAGCAACTTGTCGGGTGCACAAGGAGGCCGAGTCCCAGGCACACAGGCCATGGGGCTCTGGCTGTCCAAAGCCTGTCACAAATTCACTGGCAGGTTCCAGCACAGAACAAGGGAGAGAGAACCCTGTCCCTCCCCTCTACAGATACCATTTCTGCAAAGGCCTTGAGCATCTCATCGGTATGTCAACAAAGACCTGCCCGAGGAGGGGACAGAGGCTAGGCAGGCACTTCTCAGCCCCAGCTTCTGGGGTCACCCCGGGTGCTTCTGAAGCTGACAAAGGATCCTCTTGCTTCTGACCGCCCAGCTGCCAGAGCCAGGTGGGGGAAGGGACAAGAACGCAGCGTGCTGAGCACTCGGGCAGCAGGCAGAAGCCTGGTCCTCCACACACGGCAGGCTGATGGCATGGCCCAAAGAGAGGCCTTTCCCGGTAGCTCACTCTGTGTGGGATACAGTCTGGCTGGAGAGAAGGCGCATTGTCCTCACTCTTCAGTGTGCAGTCCCCTGCTCCTGTGCTCCTTCTCAGATGCAGCTGCATTTTTAGCGGTAGCTCCCTTGGCCCTGTGCTTTCATAGATTCATAGATGCTCGGGTCTGAAGGGACCTCAACAGATCGAGCCCGGCCCCTGCCTAGGCAGCAAAGAGCACTGGGGGCAGATGACCCCAGCCAGATGCCCATCCAGCCTTCTCTTAAAGACCCCCAAGGCAGAGGAGAGCACCAGCTCCCTTGGGAGCCCATTCCAAATTCCGGCCACCCTTGCCATGAGATAGAGCAGATTTAGGCTAGACAACAGGGCAAACTGTCAGTCTGCGACCATTGTCCCTTGTTACCCCAAGAGGCGCCCTGGTGAACAGCGCATCTCCGATCCCTTGCTGCATCCCCCTCGTGAATTTGTAGGTGGCCACAAGATCACATCTCAGCCTTCTCTTGCAGAAGCTGACAAGGTCCAGGTCGCTCAGTCTCTCCTCATAGGGCTTGCCCTGTAAGCCCCTGACCGTACAAGAGGCCTCCTCTGGACCCTCTTGAGTCTGTCAACGTCGTTCTTGAAGCGCGGCACCCAAATCTGGATGCAGTCCTCCAACGGTGTCTGACCCATGCCGCATAGAAGGGAAGTGTCACCTCCTCGGATCTATTTGCGATGCATCTGCTGATGCATTTTCTGTGGGGTTTGCCCAGAACAAAGGGCTCCGAGTTCCACATGGGTGAAAGGCTACATAAAGCATGAGTGCAATTCAGCCCAACACAGAAATCACCTCCTGGCATCACCAGTGCTTTTGTTCCTACTGCTGCATCCGGTGCGAATGCTTGGGGCAGAGGGGCATGCTGAGAGATCACAGCAGACTAGAGCAGTTGCCCTGAGACAAGTCTGGGCCAGCGTTGTATAGGAAATGAAAAAGCACCCAGTGCCATGCAGAGGAAGATTTGTGGATCACACAACTGACCCACTAAGGCAACAGGCTGTGCCCGATGATACTACACACGAGCGGAAGAGCTGTAGTGGGAAGGCAGTATCAGTAACTTTCCATTAGCTTACTGCCTGGGGCCGGTCCAAGCCTTGGGAAATCAGTTATTAGGCAACAGCACGGTTTGGCAGGACGTCCAGGGGTCAGCAGAGGGAGCCTGGGGAGGTCAGGCCCCTGGATGTTAGCTGAGGTAACGCTGCAGACTTCTTGGGTAGGAGGCACGTACTCCTGGCGATACATTTTCCCATGCAGTTTCCACATGAGGCGGGATCGTTAAGTGTTGACAGTGCATCTGTCAAGATTGCTTTCAAGAACACTTGGTTCCTACAGCCAAAAAGACAGAAACACAGTGTGCTTGCCCTGCCCCTCCCCACCAGCCAGCTCTCGGCGCCTTTTTGAAAGGGCACAAGCAGCAGCCCAGACCGTGTGCCAGAGGTCCGGTACTGGCTGCAGCTGAAGCGCTCTTCTCTTTGAGAGCTGCAGCACCGTAAGGAGCACAGAAGAGCTCCAGGTGCCCAAGCAGGGGCCGACTTGGCCTGAATCGATGGGCTGCTGGGAGAGAGAACGTCCCGCAGGCTTATTTGCACGGGTCCTGGAAGACACCCCGGACGGCTCTCCGCTCCTCCACGAGGAGACGAAACTCCTCCTGGTTTTTCAGCTTCCTCTCCTGTAATCTCTTCCACGGGCCCCGGTGCCGGTAGGCTGGGCTCTTAGCACAGGTCCTTAGAGACGTTCCATCTTCAGAGCACCGGGGATTCTCCTGTGACCTCAACCACAGGCCGGCAGACAGAGGAGGGAACCCTCTTCCAAGACTAGTAGAGTTTTTCTTCTTCAGAATAAGGGTGCCAAGGCACATACAACCTGTTTGCTCAATCCCCTTTAATTAGCAACCATCTGCTTCTGAGCAGTACTGTCAAACCAACGTAGAGTTTGGCAACAGTCCCTTGACTGCTGCAAAGACCTGGAGTTAGGAGAGCAGAAAAACTTCCTTTAAGTATCAAGATACCAAAAGGAAGAGAGAGAAAAGCAGCAATGCAGCACGGTGAATTAGAGCATGGGCAGAGGAGTCAGACACTAAGGGGTTCAGCTCCCAGGTCCAAGAGAACCGGGGTAAGCCACTTTTCAGACAGCCATGACAATAGGGCTTGGGCAGATCCAATTATGTCTAGCAGCACTTTGTTGGCTGAAAATCACCATCCCCTCACTGTGGGAGTGAATGCACAGGCAGATGGGTCTCAGGCAAGCACTGCGAGCTCTGAGCCAGGCCACCGCCCTACCCGGTGTCGATGGCATTGCAGGTGAAGGTTTCTTGAGCTCTGGCAAGTCCTTGAACAAGAGCAGCGCTGACATCCTTGCTCAGGTCTGAGCCTTCTCCCAGTGTTTTCTCTCAGTGCCGGCCCCCTTCCTGCAACCTCCCGTCAGCCCCTTCCCCACAAGACAGCAGGTTCTTGCTAGTGCTGGGACACTGAGGGAACTACTGCCTCAGTGGCAGTTTCCTCGGGAGCCGGCCAGCCACACTGCAAGCCCTGGAGCAAACAGGTTGGCGCCCTGCATGAAACGACGGGAAGATTTCTGCATAGCCTCTCCAGCGTGGGAGGGCTGGCTGGTGGCTCCGTCCTGCCACCCCCAGCCGCCCTGCTCTGCTGGCCAAAGGAACCTGTGCGCCAAGCGCAGCCCCCATCCCTACCCGTCAGGGGCTGGCCTCGCCCCCCCCACCAAACTCGATGTCCAGGGCTGGAGCGGTCACGGCCCTCAGCACCCTTCAGCTGTATTACCGTTCAGCACATGGCCCCAGCTGCTTTCTGACTCAGGGCCCTTCTGCACCAGCCACGTGCCCAGTTACAGCCCCATCCTTCCTCCACCCTCACCTCAGCCAGGCTTCCCGTGCACGCCCCGGACCAGCCTCTGAAACCCTGCTGCTGCTTCTCCCTCGCTTGCCTCCCCCATGTTGGCATTGCTCAGGCCCTCTCTCTCTCCCCTGCAGAAGTCTCCAACTCCCACAAAGTGCAAGCACACCAGCCAATTCCCTTCCTCCTCTGCTCAAGCTCCAGCGCTACGAGACGCAGGCTCAGCCATAGGAAGTCCAAGGTTTCAGTGGTTAACAGCAGCGTCATCACAGATCAGTCCCGCTGATGGCTGCAGAGCACCGTGAGCACGACTGGGTCCCTGTGAAACTGAGGCTGAGTTGAGGGGAATCAGAGCTGCCCGTGAGGGCCCCAAGGCTGGAAAGGCTGGGGGCAGCTATGTCCAGACTTGGATTTAGGACCATCAGCAGAGCTGGGGAGAAGAAACTCCCTTCTCTCATTGGCGCTCTTGACGTGACTCAGTTAAACGTAGCGAGCTCCCCTAAAAAGGCTCCAATCCAGCACCTTGATGTGCAAACAAAGGAAACCCCATCTCCCCACCCTCGTCCCTGCCTCTGCCCTTGGCAGACCTCACTATTACATGGGGCGCTAAGTCTGATCTAAACCTATTAGATCTTCCCTTCTGCCTGCTGGTGACATTTATCAGCCTGTCAGAGCAACAGGGCCCCTAATCTTGTTGTCTCCCGACCTCAGGGAATAACCTGAGTGTTAAATTTCTTATTAGAGGCAGCTGAAGCTGCCAGAGCCCTGACCCCGATTAGCAATTTCACACATTTCCCAAGAGAGAGATTAGCAGGACTGCAGGGGCCTGGGTCTGTTACTGCCACCACCTCACACTCACCTGCCTTTCAGGAGCCGAGGTCCTAGAAAGGCAAGGTCTTCCCCACTTGGCTGCAGTTGGTTTCACCCAGCTTTCTTTCTTTTACATACGGCTAAGTACCAGGGACTGTCCTGGAGAGTGCAACTAGCCATCCACAGAGCACAGAGCAGGGGCAGCGGCAGCACGGGCAACCTTCCTGCAGGTGGGGGAAGGAGGTAGCTCTCTGTCAACATCTGGAAGAAGGAGGACAACTCTGACTAGTCTTTTTGTGCTGTCAGGAAACTTGTTCAGTAGAAACTGGGCTCAGATGCAGCAAACTCGCTTCACGCACAGTCACTGACAGGGCCGAGCTACCTGGAGGCAAAGACTGGGCCACATTCCTGAACCCTTATTCTCTGGTGTAAATCTACCCTGCCTCCTCTTCTCCCCACACAGCCAGGAAGAAAGCAGAACCTTCCCAGTGCATTACACACTCTAGGACCCTCTGTACAGCGCCCCCGCCCAGCTCAGCAATGCCTCCATCTCTCATGCTCCCTTCCGTAGGCAGCTTCCTAATTTCTTAGCGTCATGCAAACTGCCTAATTGCCAACACCAATGCCACTCCAGCCAGAAATTCATCTATTCCCCGCCCCCCAGCTCTTAATTAACATGTGGGCTTTAATTACATTTCCTGTTTTCATGACAAAATATTTGCATCCCTCCCTTCTGCCTGCCCCCTCCCTGCAGTCACTCCCTAATCTCCAATACTAACAGCCTGAGCAACAGGAGAGCGAGGGAGGGGATACCTGATCTGTCTTCCCAGCCATTCACTCCTCAGAGGGCACCAAGGCCAGGAACTGCAGGGGGGCATGGACTGTTAACAGGCTGGCACACCATACCGCCTGGGGTGGCTGATGCCCGCAAGCTGGTCACAGCAGAACGAATTGGGCTCGGGATGGGTGAAAGAGCAAGGAGATGCTAGTGAAGATGCTAGGATCTGACGTCCCCTCCGGGGAAAGACTCTGAGTGCCCCGACTGGACTGTGCTGCTTTCCCCCCTGCCAAGCACTTCCAGTCTGAAATGCTGCAAACAGCTTTAGGGGGCTCTGTCTCGGTCTTGAGCTGTTGTGATCTTTATGCAGTGACACCAGCAGCTAGGCGACTCCAGACTCAGCCTCCAGCCCCCGCACTATCCAGCCACTCGGAAAGCAGGAATCTTTGCTACCCAAGGAGAACAGCTCTCTCAGAGTAATTCCTCAGCACCCTGCCAGCCAGAAGACAAGCATGCTCCTCCGACAATCCACTCGGTCATTCAGGAAAGCATGTGCTCCTAGAGGCCTTCGTTACTTTGTGCTTCAGAATCTCTGCTGTCCTTCAAGCCAAGTCTCGAGGCTTCACAGCTTCAAACATTTTAAACGTGAAAAATTGTAACCTGGTCAGATGTTTGCCTGAGTCTGCAGCAAGCGCCATCTCCACTGCAAAACTTCTTGCTGGCCTTCAAATCATCATTAACTATTTAATTGCTGGGACAGGCTCACCAGAGAAGACGGCAAAAAACAGTTTATGAAGGTCCACCCAAACTAGGATGAGCAGCATCTTGCATTTGGGAGAGCCTTGGTTTGCAGGTGGAACTCAGGAGTTTATTTGCCCTGCAGCAGGGCTTCGATGCACAGTGTAGCACCCGATCTTGTCTTGGACAGTGGGATGGAGCAGACAACCTCCCAAGGTCCCTTCTAGCCCCACTGTCTATGAATCCATGGTTCCAGCTACTGCCCATCCCTCCAGGTAGACTGAGAATTACCAGTGCCTCCAGTGGCAGACAGAACGTCGTAAGTAGCACGCAACAGTGACAGGAGGACAATGTCAGAGAGACCGTGACAGAGCAGGCCTCTCCGTGTCCTGAAAAGCTCAGCCTAAGGAATACTGTAGACAGTCTACAACTCAAGTCTATACCAGACAGATTTCCACGTGGATCTGAACAAGGCACATGCAACTCAAACAGGGACACCGAGGTTTCCTAATGGGGCTCCTAGTCTGGAAGCAGAAAAGGTGTCTGTGCCATTTGCTTATACCCATCTTTTTTGTGCTGCTGAGATGATGCAAGGTAACCAAGCAGTCACCTGAACAGAGGCCGATCAATGCATGCTGTGCAAGTCAGAGGATGTACCTTTAAATGTTACTAACATGTTCTCAATGGATCTGCCACGGTAGAAGAGTTAATTCCCCCCCTCCACTGCTCCCTCAAGCCCCTCTCAGCCACTGTGATGGGATAATTAGATGCGAGGGCTCAGCACAGATGATGCTCCAGTTGCTTAGCAACTAATGGTTTCCACGGAAATGGAAAGCACAGCCTTCAGAGCAGTAAGTGAGCAGTGCAGCAGGGCAGGGAAAGATGCCTTCAGCTCCCGCACTGATCCGCTCCTCCAGAAACACTCAGAGGCCTTGAGGTATTAGGGAATGGAAAGGGGGTGCCTTAAAGATACAAGGCCCTGTTTCAAGGCAGAATAAAAAGTAACGTGTTTTTACTGAACCCATTTGCCGTGATCCCACTGACTGCAGCCGAGCCCAGCCTCCCTCACCCTGACAGCTCCCAGGCCTGGCGCTTCGGCCCAGGCACATGGACCCTGCTGCACTCAGGGCCTGTGCACGAGACCCCTGGCACCAGTGCTGTGACCCAGAGGCTACAAAGTGAGTTTGCACCCTGAAGCACCGTCTTGGCTGTCGAATGTTGTCTCCTAAAGAGCCGCACGAGAGCCATCCAGCCAAAGGGGTGGCTTCCTCAAGAGTCTCTAACTCCCTAACAGAGCACAAAGTGCCAATAATGATGCCATACAACTGATCCTACTACCAAGAGCCAGAGCTCCGATCGATTAGCCATTGCCAAAGTCTGCCCTGGTGCTGCTACCACCACTACCTGCCTCTGCCACTGCCCAGCTCCCTGTCACTTTGCACCCTGCCACCCTAGAACTGCCCCCACCGTGCTACAGCCAGGATCTACAGCTCCCCACTGCAATGCTGCAGCAGTGGATGGTGCAACTGCATTGATTCAGGTTGTAATCTTGACACATGTCATAAGCTAGTAGGAGCCAGGCTTGGTCATTACTTAGCTCAGAGACGTCCTGGTCATTCCTGAGTGATCGTGTGGAAGAAGTCATGCAGAACAGATCCTAAAGGACCCCAGGCACCGTCTGTAA
The DNA here is from genome assembly GCF_001723895.1 of Crocodylus porosus. NCBI lineage: Eukaryota > Metazoa > Chordata > Crocodylia > Crocodylidae > Crocodylus > Crocodylus porosus. Next base: position 12,038,423 of record NW_017728936.1, on the reverse strand, counting down.
GATGCCGGGTCTTAGTCTAGTCTTCTGACCCCACCCTGACTCTACTGATTCCACTCTGCCTCCTTAAGTGCCCAGTGCATTTGCACGTGGATCTGACATTCTTCTTCTATCTCTGTCCTAAACTCTTGGTGAAGACGCTTCTTGAGGTCAAATGGCCAACATGTTACACCCCACAAGTGGCTGCAATTCAGTGACGAGTGACATCATTCCTGCCTGTAAAAGTTTTTAAAAACTCTCAAGCTCCCTAGGCCTGGAATGGTCTATATACCTTTATATGTATGGCCCCGGTGGCTGCCTATAAGAATAAGGGGTGTACATCAGGAGCCAGGGGAACGCCTGTTCACCAGAGCGCCCCAAGGGATGAAAAGGTCCAACGGTCACAAACGCCTCCAAGACCGTTTCAGGCTGGACATAAGGAAAAACTTCTTTGCTGTCCGAGCCCCCAGGGCCTGGAATAGATTCCCTCCGTAAGTGATGCAAGCACCTACTCTGGACTCTTTTCAGAAACATTTGGACATCTATCTTGCTGGGATCCTTTGACCCCAGCTGACTTCTTGCCCCTGGGGCAGGGGGCTGGACTTGATCATCTTCTGAGGTCCCTTCCAGCCCTAATGTCTATGAAATCTATGAAATTATGCAGTCCTGCCTGGCTCCCAACACCTCCCTCAGCTCCATCCACCCCTGGCCCTTGAGACAGGGAGCTGCCCATCCCAGGCGCACCAGACGGTAATATGCAACAAGCTGCTGCGTCTCTGGCACATTTTGCTGCACAGACTCACTATCTTTTCTCTTCCCCCCCTTGAGGAGATTGACAGCACGCACTCCAGCCTCTTATCTGCTATCTCCTCTTGGCAAAAGGGATCAAAGTGGAGGGCAATCTATTTCTGGATAGGGGCTGAGCTGGGAAGTCATGTATAGCTTTGGCAAGAGGCAGCAGGAGTGGAGCGGGTCCTGGAAAGCCCCTGTCTGCATCTCTTAGTCTTGCAATATTTGGGACTCTTACACATTCTGCTGTACATATGCCCTCGGCTTTTATCATAACTCAGTTCTTCTTACAATAAAGCTGCGGAACAAAGTGCAAGAGCTGCAAAGTTTGAAAAACAGGACAGTAATCACCATTCACCCTTCACCATTCCCTGCTCAAGGGCGTGAAAGCCCCGTCCGATGGAGGTTAGACCTCACAGACTCCTTTCTGTCTGGTCACGGTGGATGAGATTAGAGCCCCATGGGCTGTTCAAGAGGCTGTCTCACATCTGTATTCATGTCAGTGGACTCAGGCGTGGTCCTAGCACAGTGGGTGCCCATCCCACAAGGCCACTGGCACGCTGGTCCTTTGACTGGCAGCCTGTAAGCTGGGCCAAGGGCTGAACAGCAGGAGGAGGTGTATCGTTTACACAAGCCCCGGGCTCGGTGCATGGGAACCCGACTGCCCTCTTACCCCCGAAGGGTCCCTGCCGCCCGTGCCGGGGAAGCCTGCTGCATGGCTCTCCGTGCCAGTCCTGCTCTGAGGGTCGCCAGTCAAAGGGGCCAGCACTCAACTCACTGGAATCCTACTAACCAGACCAAGAGCTGTCACAGGACGCACTGCAGGTTTAAACACTCCCTTGTGCTGGCTGCCTGGACCTCTCCAGCCTTTCACATTGGCCAAACATATTTAATTAGTGCTTACTACAGCGCAGTGCTCCACACAGCTGAGGTCTAATTGGTCCAGCGTGGGACAGGGCAGCCATGGGCCCAACCTTCCCAGGGCTACTCCTCCGCAGACCGGGGCTCCCCTGCGGCAGCTGTCAGGGCCCCTGATATGCAGGCAGTGCCAGCTGTGCAGCATGCCTTTGTCTTCCCGGGCCACACCTGCTCCAGGCAGCAGTTCTGGACCCAGAGGAAGGGGAGATCGTGCCCAGTGGCATAGCTACGTCAGGGCAAATGGGACAACGGCTGCAGGTGCCAAGTTGGAGTGGGGGAGGGCAAAGAGAAGCACCGCAACCAGAAGTCAGTGCTGCCCCCATGCCCCAGCTGTGCCCTACATTACCGATTGCACCAGCCTTCAGATCTCACCCGGCTCAGGGGGATGCCGTAGCACATTCCAGTGCAAGCCAATTCTAATGCAGCGGAAGCAAAAGGAGTTAGCACAGCTACTGGGAGATAACTGGGGAAACAGGGATCTGTGGGTCTGGTAAGAAGGGTGCAGAGCTAGCAAAGATTCATTTTTCATAGATGCCCCAGCTAAGCCAGGGCAGAGGAAACACTCCTACTTTCCAGCACCTGCTTTGCTTCTGGGTTTTCGTTATTTCCTTAGTAAAATCCAATTTTCCTCCTCAGTGACACAGAAAACCCATTAGCAACAGCAAAGGGGTGGGAGTCGGGATGTGGGGTTTGCTGCAGCCATCCAAAGATGACACATGTGGCTTAAAGACAATCAGAACCATCAGAGCAAAGGCATTTAAATACAATGCCATGCCTAGCAGTCAGAGGAAGAGGCAGTTTTATGCCTTTTCTTTGGGACTTTAATTCTGCGGGTGCCAGGCACAGCCAAATACAGTGTGCACATATCCAAGTCTACAGATCCCACCCACTCCTGCTCCTCTTCTATGCAGCCTGAACTTCTGCTCTATTTCTGCACCCCACTTAGCCTCCACCTGCTAATGCCCCTCAAATCCTGACCAGCAGCCGGCCGGGGTCTCCCCTGCCAAAGCCTCTCATTCCAGGCTGCAGAGTTAGGCTCTGTTAAAGCACCCCAGTGCTGATCTGAAGACCTTTTTCTAGTCCCGCTAAGAGAAAGAAAAAAAGACCTGAAATATCAAGATAGCTGCTAGAAAGCTGTGCCCACCCGCCTATGACAGAGGCAAGAGCTAATTTCTCTGTGACCAAGGTCTCCTCCCTCTGGTCCCCATCCTGAGGTCTGCTTAACTTCGATCCGCCCTGGTTGGAGACTAGCGCTCTGGGAAGGCATCTGAGCACATTTCAAAAAAGAGAAGAAGTTGCAGAATATTTCAGATTTTCTCCCCTATTGCTTTCAAATACGGAATCAAAGGAAAATGCTGTCCTTTGTTCAGTGGGGGAGCAGCTCTAAAGGTGAGGCAAACCCAGAAGAACCAGTTGTTTGAATACTCGGCCAACTCCACTTTGAAGTGGTTTTAAAAATCTCGGAGGAGGGGCAGGGATCCGAGACTGGCTTTTTTGCTACAAGCTCACAGAGCGTAAGGACGTGGGGGTGTGAGCCAGATCCTCCTCCGCCAGAAAAATAAAGTTTCTCTGTGGAGAGAGACTCAATGTGAGGGCACGCAGCCGAGGAGTGCCGATCAATCCAGGAGCTCACGCAGCTGAGCAGTGCAGTGAAGCAGCCGCTGCCGGGCTCTCTTCAGCACATGCCACACGCGTCTCCCTCACCCATCCCTTATGCATTGCTTCACCTGCACCCACAGACCCCACTGGAGCTGTGACACTCACTCTTCTGTCCTCACCTTGCTCTGAAAGAATGCAACATTTCCATTGTATATGGGATCTTAAGCACTGGGACCGGCGGGTCCATTCCAGCTCTGGCACACACCTTGCTCCTGGGCCGGTCAGCTGGAAAGCAGGCCAGGCTCTGACACATATCAAGTTTTTCAAGTTTTCCACTGGGTCCTCAAGTCACGGGGAGCTGCAGCCAGTTGCAAGAGTCAGATCTGTCTATGCTGCACAAAGCAGCCATGCTTCAGCCACACCCTGGCAAAGGCCAGGGGAAGCAGGAGCCCCTCACACAAACACCAGTCACCATGACAGGACCACAGGATCTCTCCTGTTCCTGGGTTTCCCTTCTGCCTCACATCCTTTTTCCACCTACCTCTGCTCATCTGAACACTGCCTCTAGCTGTTTAGCAGGAAGGAGCGGACCACCGTGAGCAGCCCAGCTGGGGAGCTCTTCTCACGTGTCACAGACCATGGAATCACGCTCAGATCCTGGCAGCTGGCCCTGCCACCAGCCACCTGCTGCAGCCCAGACCTCTCTGTGCCAGGAAAGGCGGGAGGTGACCTTGGGCCCAGGCACAAGATCACTGTGCAGGATCAATCCCAGTCTGTGAGCTCCTCAGAAAGCCCCTGCAAGCCAGAATCGGGTTGGGAGAGAAGAGTGCTGGAGCCAGGGATCAGCTATGGCACAAGCGCAGCAGCCGCAGCCGGCTCAAACCACCAAGGGCAGCGGCAAATTCTGATACGGCAGAGAGCGAGTCTATTGTGAACCACCCTCTGGGTACGGAGCTGTCTACCGATGACACCTATGGGAGATCCCTTTTATCGCAGACGGCACAGGCCTGCGTTTTGGAGCCAGGTTCTGGTCGTGATTGCTCAGGTACACACATGCTAGTTACTGAAAGGACAAGTCTCTACCCACTCCCATGTCACTGTGGATCACACCCCAGACCTGCAGAAATCACAAACCTGGCAGCTCTTCCTGGGGGAGGGACAGGAAAGGGGAGGGTAAAGGGACAAGAGAGAAATAGCTCTTTCATCTGGATTAACCCAGGAACTCTGCTGCCCTGTGCATGATGCAAACAGAAGCTGCTGGAGCAGCTGGCACTGGGCCATGGTTCTCCCTACGGCACCTGCAAGCCCACGGGAGAATTTAAGACCCTTTACTGGGTCAGACCACAGCCTGTCTAGTCCCGTATGTGGTCTCTCACAGAGTGGATGGTGAGAAGCGCATTTCTGCAGAACTTATTTGGACAGACTTGTCCCCTGGCCCTCTTCACTTGCAGCTTCCAGTAGTTAGAGACCTGGAAAGTCTCCATTTGGAGTCTGTACCTGCATCGGTCATGTCTCTTACCCACTGATGCACCTGTCCTGCACAGCTTCGTCTAACCGTTGTCTCATCCTAGTGAAACTGTCAGCCTCTGCAACACCTTGTGGCAATAAGCTCCACAGTAAATTACCCCTGCTTCCAAGCAGCATGCACCAGGTGAGGCACTGAGCCCGTTGCCGTGAACTTCCTCTCTCCTGGCTCCTGGGACTGCGCAGATGCAAACTCCAGGCACAACTGGCACACGAGGTTAGCAGGAAAGAAAACCTGGGCTCCCCTTTCCCACCTAACAGGAGTGCCCAAATCCAGGGGAGGGTGGCAAAAAGCACACAGGGGGCCATGGCCAGCCCGGGAGCTTGTGCCAGGGGCAACCTGGTGCAGGGGACAACCTAACCAGCAGCCAGCACCTCACACGGTACCACCCAGATCCCACCTCCCTACACTACAAAGCAGCCTGCAAAACTTGCCACCTTGGGGCATCCTGATTCTGTGTAGTAATCCCTGTCCACTCTTGTCCTGTGACATCTGCTCACAAGACACCTGGAGAGGAGACAGAAATGCCCGGAAATGGCTCAGCTCCTTCCTCACAGACCAAATACCGAGGCCATCCTCGGGAACTGTTCCCCCATTCTCAAGGCATTGATATCGCTGAGAGTCCCACCAGTCTCTCCTGTCTGCGTGACGCTGCTGGGGAGCCGATCAAGCCCCACTTGGCCATGCTGGTCCACACGCTCACATCTTCCAGTGATGGCCTCTGCAACTTGTATCTAGGACTGAAACCACATTCCTGGAAAAAGCATAACTGGCATATGATGCAGCAATCCAACTGAGCTGCGATTGGGGAAATACTGCAATGATCCTTTGCCCTCTGAACTATGCCGCATGGAACAAAGCCCAGTTGGAGGTCTCCGTCCTGCAATTCATCACCCCCACCCTGCAATCAGCCCTAGCTACTTGACAGACACTTTTCCCCGCCGTCCCCTGCATAGCAGAAACCCCACACGGAAAATGACATGAGACTAACGTGGGAAACTTGAAACAGAACTTTGTCAGGAGCTGGATCTATTCTTAGCCAGAGAGGAGGAAACAGAGGGTCTCACTGCTGTCAGAAACAGGGCAAGACTCATGTCTTGCTCAGCTTCCCTAGCATAACTCGCTTAGTGTGGACACACATACAGACACGGGCATACAGAGGTGTGTGAGAATGCAAATACACGTACCATAGTTTCATAGTAGCTAGAGTCGGAAGGGACCTAGGTAGATCATCTAGTCCGACCCCCTGCCTTGGCAGGAAAGAGCACCGGGGT
>NW_017728936.1:12014016-12032024 GCF_001723895.1 Crocodylus porosus | reverse complement strand
TGGACCTGCTCGAGATGCATCTGTGGATGCATCTGTGGATGCACCATGGCATCCACACACATGCACCTGAAGTCCGACAGTCTCGGGCGACTGCTCCCACAAACAGTCATGTTTGGAATCCAAAATGCCTTTTGTGTCTCTTTTATTGCATTCCAGAAGCAACAGCAGGTAGGGAGTGGCAATGCACAGGGTCACAGGACTGAAACCTGACAGAGGAATAGGACCTCGCACCTGAGGCAGCCTGCGAGACACACCAGCTACTACACAAGTCTGCCCCAAAAGCCCCCACAGCCTTGCTGAGAGCACGGGCTCTCTGGGGCAGGGGCCGCACCTGAATCAATGCCTGGTGAGGTTAACTGCACCTGAGGTCAGGGCTCTAAGCTTGCCTTCTGGGGCTCTGGGACTGATAAGTGCAGCCAGAGGAGCTCCTGCACCACATTCAGCCCTGACAGTCACAGTCCCCTAAGTCCAGGGCCAGACCTCAGGAATCTGGCACACCTTTCCAACCAATGCAGGTGGGGGAGAGACAAGGAGAGAGAGGTGCTACACCTGACGTGCATCTGTGCACCCCAAGGCCCAGTACTCACGGTGCTCACTCTGGGTCTCAAGCACAGCTACTCTGCAGTTGCATGTTGTCCACCTCAGTGCTCCTAGGGAAAACACAACCTCCCTCCTCTTACAGCTGCATTACAACCCAGGCCAGATCCCATCATGTCCTCCTTTCTCTGCAACCTGTCAAAGCCCATCCTCCGTGACACAGTTGGGTTCAACCATTGCTCCTGCCTGCCCCTCCTACACATGCTGCAGGGAGCAGCTGTTCAAAAAGAAGAGGGCTGCCCTGTCAAAGCATCGAAATCGCAGCTCTGCTGAAAGCCCAGGTCCCTAAAGCCAGCACAGGACACGGCAGGGGAATGTGCACCTGCTGGAGGAGGAGCCCCAACTCCTGAGCCACAGGCTCGTAAAGCCTCTCTGGAATCCCTGGGGTGGGGACCCTGGGCGTGCATGGGGAAGGGGGGCTGTCTGGTCAGACTGGTTTTCAGCAGGGCTGCTCTCATTGGCCGGTTCCCAAGCAGGTGAAACTCACCTAGGAAGTGCCAGTTCAGACGCTCCCAGGCGGTCTGATCCAGGGCAGCATCCAGCCCGCCGCCGTCACCTCTGCACACTCTCCTCTGCCTTCGCAATGCCGGCGCTGGCTGTTCTGACCTTCTGCGCATTCTTCGGGGGGACACAGATGGCAGGTTCTCTCCCTTTCCCCTCTTTTCCCCAGACTGCTAGACCTGGAAGGTTGCCGCTGGATTCTGCAGGTTTCTGAAGCTAGGACCAAGGGGTGGCCAGGAGATGGGGAGGGGTGCTGCAGGGAGGAAATAGGAGTGACTAGCAGCGGGAGAAGCATTCCTGGGTTTCAGGCTTAGTTCTGCCACTGACTCATACCCCTCATTTGCCTTCTGACTGATACAGGCAAGGCCCTAGCCTGTTTAATGCAGGGGATGGCAACATACAGCCCGTAGCCTGGATCTGGCCCACAGCGCCCTAGACTTTGCCTATGCCTGCTCCTGTTCTGGGACTAAGTAGTGGGAAACTGCACCAGGGCCGGGCAGCTTCCAGATGCACCAGGGCCTGCTCCCCCTTCCCCACCTCCCAGCTGCAGCACAGCAGCAGCAGCAGCAGCAGTGTGGACACAGCTCCCAGCTGCCCAGGCCCAGAGCTGCTCCCCACGGTCGTGCCCCAGGTAAGGAGCAAGCGGGCAGGGGAAGTAGAAGCAGCATGGGTGCAGCTCCCAGCTGCCTGGCCCCAGCGCAGACAGAGCACCCCGCTCTCCCACTGCTGCTGCACTCGGGCCGGACGTGGGGTGTTTGAGGACGTGGCTCGGAAAGGTTGCCAGCCCGCCGCTGCTTTACCGGGGCTGGGGTCCTCAGACAGGTGGCGCTGCAAAGGCTGACTGTCACTAAGCTGAAGAGGAAGCACCCGAATGCTCTGGCCGGCTCGCTTGTAGACAGGGGTCTGGTGGGTGCCCTTGGAGCAGGGGCAGCCAACCTGTGGCATGGGCAGCCTCTGTGTGGGATCCAGCAGGTTGGGCAGGGGAGGGGATCAGAGTGGCACTTGGAGGGGGAGCCCAATTCATGGGCCTGCTACCAAAAAGGCTAGCCCCCCCACTGCCTTACTTGGCCCATCAGTCCCTGCCTGGACTTGAGGGCAGGAGCCAGCATTAGAGCTATCACTATTTTGAACGTATTCGTAAGTGCTTAGAGGGTTGTAGATGACAAGACGTCCCAAGGCTGGCTCAGACCTGTCACCTCTGCAAGGCAGAGCGGAGGATGAGAGCCAAGACTCCTGGGTCTGTTCCTCCTCCTGCTACAGCTCCACTACGGCGCTGGGGGCAGGACACAGGATCTCCTTCCCCAAGGGCACAATGGCGATATCACTATGCCCAGAAGTGCTGGGGACTAGCCGCATCTTTAACCAGCAGGCTGCCGAGTAAGAGGCGTTTTACAGGAGCTAATCACCCCCCCACAGACAAGGGGCATTCCTCTGCCCTGTGACATCAGCCCCACCCTGGCCCTGGTGCTCCATATTTATGGCTGCTTGACACCTAGTTACCAGCCTTGCAACTATTCACTTGCAGGACTTGGGCTTCAGATCCAGATCAGTGCTACAGCTATTAACTGTTTGTACTCCAGTCCTAACCTTTGCAGCCAACACGGCTCCCCGTGCCTCGCACAGCTTTGGGGCAGATCTCACACACCCGCAGTAACCTTTGGCTTGCAGTTCAAGGAAGCAGAGATAAAAGGACAGTGAAGGGCTAGTCACCGCAGGCATATATACAGTAATGGGACTTTTCCTGGGAACATCCATGCTGCCTCTATACAGTGCAGGGCTGAGGGGTCCTCACCCAGTGTCAATGCCAGGGGGTCCTGTTATAGGAAATCCCCCCCTAACCTGGGTCCTTCTTGGAAAACTGTAGGGCCAGAGGGAAGATAGCCTGCAACTCCCCCGCCCGCCCTTGCTTTCAGACACTCCCAGGTGCTCACGGTCAATTTGTTGGGGGGGAGGCATGCATCAGCTCTCCCAAGTTTCGTAGTAGCTAGGGTCAGGAGGGACCTGAACAGCTCCTCTAGCCTGGCCCGGGAATGAATGCTGGGTTCCCAACGTCCCAGAGGAGCCGCAGCCCTGCTCCAGCAGGCAGCTCACCCCGACAGCCCTTGGCTGTAGCACTAGCTCTGGGGCACAGCTGCTTGTCTAGCGCTCCTGGTCCACTCCCCAGCGGAGCTGCATGTGCATGTGCAGAGCTACCCATGGCCTGCAAGTCCCACAAGCCCCCTCTGCCTCGAACACAACCTGAACTGCTTCAGCCAACCCCGCCTCCACTCCCGCCCATTCAGGCTCAGCTATCCCGACTTCTTGAGCCTCCAGATGAGACTGCCAGTGGGAAGGGAACTGAATTCACCTGGGGGCATTTGGGAAACGGCCAACCCCTGGAAGAGGGGTCGAGAATTTCTTTTCCATGGGCCAGAGGTAAAATCCTGGCCCCTACCCCATCTGCACTAGACTAGACCCAAGGCAAAAAGCTCAGCACCCCATTACCAGCCTGTAATAGGAGTAGATGGCAGAAGAAGTCCTTTCATCCTGAGACATGCATTAGAAAGGGGAGAGTCCCAAATGTCCCAGACTTCTTGCGAAAAGCTGGGTTGCCAATGACTAGCACTAACCTCTGCGCACCTGCAAGCTCCAGGATCTCTGGCCAGCCTGAAACTCTCCCCTGCTTTAATGCCCTGCTCCAGCCATTGTTTCTGAGCTGCCCAGCCCTGACCTCGGAGGAACTAGCTGTCGTTGTGCCACACACACCCTCCTGCCACAGCCTAGCTCCTGCTCCTCTTTGAGGGCTGCCCAAGCACCTTCAGTTACTCCGCATTTGTGGTCAACACCCTTGTCAGGGACAACGCTAGAAATGTATTTGGGGGAACGGATGGGGCAATAACTGCTCAGAGCTGGGCCTGACTCAGGGAAAAGAGTCCAGACTAGGTCTCAAAGCTGGGAATTGCTATGGTGGGATGTTCAGTGGACACGAGTCTGGTGCTTTGCAAGAAACCCCAGCACCTGAAGTCTTTCCTATGGGTGGTGGGCATGCAGCAGGCAAGGAAGTTGGCGGAAGCCAGGCCGAGGAACCTGCACAGCAGCAGGCGGCCGGAGCCGTCTATCGTCTATCGTGAGGCACTGTAGGCTGACATCCATCCAGTTTCATTTGCTTTCAGATTTCAACATTTCCAGTCTCTCTGGTGTCCTCTCACCAGCATTTGCCGAGAGCCTCCTAATGGCAGTGCCCCCGTGCCAATTCACCAGGGCAAATGCCAGCATCCACATCATACATCCCAATGGAACCACAGGTCAGTGAGATGCCTTCTTCCAGCAAACAATACCTTGAGCCCTTCTCCCCAGACAGCCCCAGGGCGCTCCGTGCAGGGACTATTTGGAATGAAGTTTTAGCCGCTTGCATTAGTGGTCAAAGCAGGGAGCAGGGTCAGGGTTGCTGCGTTCTCGTGCAGCTCTAGGAGGGAAGAGGGCTCTGGAGGCAAGAGCAGTGGCGTCCTTAGCACAAGAAATCTCAGACCCCAGGAGCTGCGACTCCATGCCACCCTAAAACAGAACCAGGGACTGAAGGAAGATACGGCACAACCCAGCTAAGGCAGATGCCAGCTCATGCCTTTGCAATCCACAACACATGCCCAATCACAAGTGCAGCCCTTTTGCTCATGTGCCTGGAGATGACCTCTTCCCAGGCCTGCTATAGGAATTCCTGGGTTTTAAATACTCCGCCTCTCCCCATGTCAGATGTCAGGCACTTCACTGTGCCCCCGTGCCGTGGTAGGCGCAAGCTCGTCAGCGCGGTGGACAGCACTGGGGGCTTCACTGTGACCAGACTGGATGCTTACCAGATCACAAGACTGACTCCAGGACACACGTACACGTGAGTTGCCAGACCTGGCAGAGTTCAGTAACAGCAAGTGTGACAGGGGAGAAAGGAGGCCCCCCCCCCCCGGCGCAGTGCCACTTGTGTACGAGTGAGAACATGCAACTCAGCCCCCAAATGGGTCTCTGGCTGGCACAGCACTGCTGCCCACCTGCATGGCTCGGGTCTTGCTTACAGGCCTCCACCAGAGCTCAGAAAGTCTACTTATACAGAGCAGATACTGTGTGGAGTAGCTTCTTGCCAATTCAGAAAGTCCAAGGCTCAGAGAAACACTCCGGAAGCCAACTAGAGAGGTGTTGGTAGAAGCAGGTGACAGGGGGTTTCACTCCTGTTTCTTCTTCCACAGCATTTCTTACTCCGTCTTCAACAAAGACCGTTCTGTATCCAAAAGCAACAGCATTGCCATGGGCACTTTGCATAGTAAGTAATGCTGCTTCGCCTACTGTAATGAAACCCACTGACTTGGTCTGGCCAAACTACCGGGCAAGGGACAAGACAGCAGCTGGCTTGAACCACAGAGTTCTCCCATGTGCAGAGCACAGCCCCAGCCCCTCAAAGCATGGGGGCCGCACACCTCCTCCTACTCGGGGAATCCATGCACCTGGTAAGACGCTTGCATCCAAGTTAAGCCATGTAACAGCCTCAGGTTCTACCTCTCCATTTGTCCTGCAGCCTCATGCTCTGCAGGGCTGAAGATTGAAGATGAGGAGGGAGGGCAGTGTAATGGGTCTCAGCCGAGTTGAGGTGGCAGGCATGTCTGCTCCCTCTCCCCTTGCCTCATAGGTGCCCTGGGCTCTCTCCCCCTCAGGGATGGATTACAGAAGCATACCTGTGGACATGTCACGCAGCGGAGGAATGGTGGTGATCACAGTTCTCCTCTCCATCGCCATGTTTGTCTTGGTTGCTGGCCTCATTGCCATGCTGGCAATCACAAGATGCAAGTGAAGCAGGACTGCCTGGACACACCGAGGCAGCGGCTTCCCCTGCAGAGTCACGCTGGGGCTGGGGCTGTTGTAGGGTGACCTGCAAAGGAGCACGGTCTGGCCGCTACCTCCTCTTTTCTTTTTGTTTCTGTTTCTTGTGGGTAGAAACACCTGGATAACCTTCCTTTTAAAGTATTTTCCTCCTTGTCTGTTACCTTAGAAGCTCAGGCCTTGGCTGCCCTGTTTGCTCAGGAGGCCGGGGAAGGATTGGAGAATAAGCAGGATTTTAACATCTGGTCTGTGTGCACATTTTGGACTGTACTGAGGTTGGAGGGCAGGTTACCAAAATAATTACACCGGTATAGTCAGCATGGTAAGAGTGGGAACACTGCATTTAAGGTGCCTTATGATGGTCAAGATCAGTAGCTCTCAACCATTTTTGTACCAGGACCCACTTGTAAACATTGATGGCCAGTCCCGACCCAGTAAATAGTTTAAGTAGAAAACAGCTCCATGGGTCCTCATGCCCGACCTGCTGCCCCCCAGCCCCAGCCCTGCAGTGTGTGGGGCAAGGGAGGCCCCCAGGCAGCCCGTTGCTGGCTGGAACTCTGCCAGCCTGCAAGGGAAAACCCAGTCTCCCACATTTTTCTCCTCTGAAAGGAGAATCCACTTTTAAAGTTTATCCATAACCCATTCATGTATTCTTGCAACCCACTTTTGAGTCACGACCCACAGGTTGAGAAACAGTGGTCCCAATGATTCCCCCTCACATACGAGAACAAGCCACGCCACCCTGGTACAAATGCTGTTATAGTCTACCCAAGCTAGCAGCTGTGCGCAGTTAAGGTCAGAGCAGCGTGGCTTTAACTTACTAAGGCCTTGCCTGTGTGTAAAGTGTCAGGAGATTTCAATGGGGAGGGAGCAGGGAGTTGGAAGGAGATGGGAAGGATTTGGACCCTTTCAAACTGTCATTGTTAACCCCCGTTGATACCTTAAGACTCCTGAAGAGGAGGTGTATGTTAGAGGTTCAGCCCCTCCTCTCCTTTGATGAGGGCTGGACAGCGATGCTAGGTCAAACCTCCGCTTCTTCCAAAGAGTACCTCAGTCACAAACAGGACAAACCAGCTTGCCGTTCCTGAGATGCCCAACACAGAAGCCAAACAAAAATTAAGGCAAAGCCCTACAAAACTTTCAGCCCTACTCTGTGGATATTAAAAGTAGTAAACATAGGGTACAGATCCATTCCTCTGTGCTGCACATGACCTTTAACACTGTAACCTCTGTTTAAACAAAGTGCTTGGCCAGGCTGACACTGCAAAGCTTTCCCGGCACAGCTTCACTGGTTGGGAGTTTAGAAAAACATTGTGCAGCGTAAGCCTCAATCCCACTGGGCTTCTGCAGAGACATTAATTGTTGTAGCACCTGTGCTGGCTGCAGCGTCTGGGAAGAGCAAGGACACGCCGGACTGTTCCTCGTAAGGGATGGTGGGGAAACGCTCTTTAGAACAAGGGCTAAGTGTGTTGTCTGTGCTTTCACCTCCTCTCTTATTTCTTTGGTCTACATGCTTTCCCTTGAGCACTAATGCATCGTATGTGCACGAACTTTATCTTCTGCAAGGGGCTCCTCTTTCTTCTGCACCCAAGGACGGCATCCCAAAAGGCATTAAAACATAATCTTCCCTTAAAAAGGATGCCTAGCTGGTTTGCTTTTGTGCATGCTGGTAGTTGGTAAGACATAACCTGAACCTTCGCTACAAATGAAAACACAAAGGCGAGCCAAGTATTTGGCACCGATTTCATAAAAGTTTGGCCGGTGGCTCACTGTCAGTCACAACTTTCATTTCTTAAATCACCAAAAACAGTCAACTTAGTTTCATCACCGGGAATCCAGGTTTTGCATTTCCCACGGAAAACCCCTGCAGATTTTCCCTTTAAACCGAGAAAAACACCAATTTTTTTGTTTTAATGGAGAAACGCACTGATTTCCCACTTCTGCAAAGAGCTCTCTGCAGGTTGGCAGTTCCAGCCCGCAAGGGGCCGAGAGGAGGGCAGTCAGGCAGGGGTGCCCCGTGGCTGCCCAGCAGCCTGCAGGTGGGGGCAGGGGGAATTGAGGCCCCCACAGGTATGGAGGGAGCTGGGCAGGGCTGGGGCTGTTGTAGGGTGGCCATCATAGAGGACAGTCCTGCTGTCCTGTCCTCTATTGATACAAAACCAGATGCCTTTATGTCCTCTATTTTTCTCTTGAAGAGAAGGAGGTGAGAGGCTTAAGTTGGAACATGAAGAAAAGGGAGAGATGAAACTGCTTAGAAACAGAGGCAGAGATTTCCTGTCTCCGTCACCCCAAAACCCTTTGGGCCTGCAAAGTTCTACCCAAATGCACTTAGGGGTCACAGACCATACAGCCCACTGACTCGTGAGCCACCCTGCATTAGAAACAGTAGTCTCAGCCCAGGACAGGATAAAACAAGTGTGTGATATAAATTCCACTGCATTTAAATTCCAAGCAAAACCTGAGACTAAGTGTCAGTACAGCTTTAGGAGCCAGGTACTTACCAAGAATTCAGTCTATATGGGTAGACAACAAAGCCCAGGCAGTGACACCGCCTTTATTCTCAAGTAGACTACCTGCTCCCATTGACACTAATCCCAAAGCCCTTGGGGAGATCTTTAATAGGTATTCAGATGTGTGAACTAAGGCCCAGCTTCTCTCTCACCTGGCTCCAATGTTTCACTTTCTTTAATGAGCGACAGGCCCAAGGAGCAGAATTAGAGAGTTATTATAAATCAGTGGGGCCCAGCCTGCTCAGCCCTGCTAACCCTCTTCCAGGGTCATGGCAACAGTAGATTCTAATACAATGTTCCTGAGTTTAAAGAAAAACACATTTTGGGAAAGCCTGCATCTCAAGAGTGGCCTTGAAGACTGGGACATGGAAGAGGAGCTCAACCTGACCAACACCTGCGATCAGTTCCCCCAAGGTAAGAATTCTGAGAGTAAAGCTGCAAGTGGAAATCAGTCTCAGGGAACTGAGAAGGAATGAATACTTAACAACAAATGCTCTGAGACCTGGGAGTTCCCAAGGGGAGGTGGCAAGGCCAGCCCAACAAGACAAAAACCTCCAGCAAGAGCTCCAGAAGCAGTATTGGCAGACGCTGGAGCTAGCACCACTGACTGTGCTATAGGGCTCACATCTCCAGTACTGTGCTAATTAGAAGAGCTTGTTTTCCAAACTCCACTTCAATCCTGAAACTGCAATCACAGAGCTTGGAAATGGAGGGGCCCTTTTAGGGCCCCTCCAGTGCAGTGACAGTCCAGTCCTGCCTCAAGTTCTATTCCTATGATTTGCTGCTTTGGCCATTTTAATTTTAAATCTCTCTAGTGACATGAGAGCATTGGGCCAGCCTAAAGAAATTCTCAGGACTTTCAGGACTTTGGATCTTTCAATAAAAGAGCTGGAACTAGCATTCTCCCGAATGCTGCTGTGACTTCTCAAGAGCCCACACAATGGCTAAACATTCCTCCCCAACTTTGCATTGTTTTTTCCCCAGGGGAGCCGTTTTCTGCTTAGGTGCACAATGGGATCTCTCCCCCGCCCCCCCCAAGATCTCTCTGCATTAGCACTGCTCCCAGCCCAGGCTCCAACCAAGGCAAAGGGTTTGTCAAAGTGTGGATTTGCTAACCCTGGGTCTTAGCCTAAGGCATCTCTTAAGACACAGAAACTCTCTGGGAGTCTGCTGTCCAGATCACCTTATCTGGCTTACCTTTCTTGTACAGTTCTGTGGTGGGAGCTGCTAGGATACTGAAGTGCGGTACTAAAGTTGGCAATAATGCTCTGCCATCCCAATGAAAGATCAGGCTTGCTTTTTCACCTGAGGAGCAGGCCAGTCTTGGACAGCTTTGATTTTAGCAAGCTAAGATTTGATCTGATGCTTCCCACCTTGCGTCCCAGATTTGACACTTCTGCAATCCTTACTTCACCTTTCCTTTCACTGCCAGCCTGCCCTCCTTTAGACGATCCAGAACCCACTGCATGAGTTTTATGTTGCTGCCGAGTTTGGTTGAAAAGACATATGCTGTCACTGTATGCAAGAGCAAGCCCACCCATTCCCTTCACTAAGCCACCCACCAAATGCTGAAATGTGGCTGAGGCCCACATTGTCATCTTGAGCTTGGTCCCAGAGTATAGTCCTTAGGCCCACAGCACATCCCCACCGCAGGATGGGCGTTTTGTGGTGTATAACACAAGCCCTGGGGACCCAGCATGATGCAGAAAAAGGGTGTTCATTTCTCAATGCAAAACAGACCCAGGATCCATCTCCAAGCTCGGGGGGGGGGGGGGAATGGGTGTCAATGCCACCAGCTGACCACACTGTTTCTGAACCTCTGCTGTTCACCAGCTGCTGACAAGGAAGTGAACCACCACATGCTGAAATGGCAGTGTGACCAGCACGCATGCAGGCAATCACTCCCCAGGGAACGGTCTGATGCGCCTCCTGATGGTGAGCCAGGACCCCAGCATTATCCTGGGGGAGGGATGGAGGCAGGCAGTTTCACTTGGCCTGTTGTAGAGGTTTACCCGTCACAGAGCCCACATCCAGAGGAGAGCTGCTTTGAGGCTCGGGGGTGGCTGAGCCAATCCCATCCCCAGCACTGGGGTGAGATGCCACACGGATGGGGAGGGAAGATGGCACAAGCAACTCATCTTTGACGCTTCTGAGGAGGACTGGCTGGCAGAGCAGGCACGTGGCAGAAAGGAGCTGCCTGGATACTGCTGGAAAGCTATAGGCAGCGAATGGTACTGCCAGGAGAAGGGAAATTAGCCATCCCAGGCCAAGCAAAATGTTGGGGTCAGGGTCCCGGCCCTGCTCCTGGGAGGCAGGAGTCCTGTCTGCTCTTGAGGTCTTTGCTGGTGCTCCCAAGTTATTTCGCTTCTTTTTTCTCTGCAGAATCAAATGTGCAGCCTCATCTGTGGATGTGGGTGAACCCTAATGCGGCTTGCCCCACTGCAAGGCATCTGGGCATGGATGCAACCGAAGACAGGAGTCTCTCGTCCTCAACAGCTGCTGCCATAAGCCTTTCATCTCCAAGCCCTTCCTTGGATTACTCCAACCTTGACTGCTCGGAGGAGGATCTGCTGTCATCAGCCAGTGAGGCAGAGAAGGTATGTGGCAGAAGGGAGCTGCCCAGATACTGCTGAAAATCTACGTGCTCTATATTTGCTGGTATGTGTACGATGCATCCTGCAGCGGGACTGAGCTGGCTCTTGCTCCGCTGTGTGAGCATAGCTGTCCATGCCATCAGGGTGCAGAGAATGCACTCTGCCGGGATGAACAGGTTGAATTTATGAGTGCTGTCTGGTGCTGGAATGGAGACTGGCCTCCTCCCATGCCACACGGCAGGGGACAGCAAGTGGCGCTTCAGCCCTGACATGGGAGAAGGCTCATTTGCCCATTCTGTATTTAGCCTCTTGGCTGGAGCTGCCAATAAGGGGTCCCCCTTTGTGCTGTAAGTTCATCCACTGGGAACTGGACAAAGATGTGCCCAATTTGTTACATACAGACCATCAATGCGTGTCTCCCCTCACCCTCCTGACCCCACCCACCCAATGCCAATATCTCCTCATCATCCCTTCTGCTCTTCCTCTTCCCCAAGTTTACTGAGGATGAAGATGCTGCATCTGTAGACATCCAACTCTCTCAGAAGATGGTGGAAGCTCCCAAATCCAAGGCGAACCTGGCACCCTGGAAAGCAAAGGTCTCCAGATCTCAGAGCAGGAAGCTCAAGTCCACCCTGCAGGCGAAGGCCAAAACCAAGGAGATTTGGCCTCGCCCCCCCCTTAATTACTGCATCCTCATCACCCTGGCCCTGTACAACAGTGCAGAGGGCAGCCTGACTGTGCAGCAGATCTACCAATTCACACGGTACCTGCCGCCCTCCCAACTTCTCCAGTGCTGGGATGTGGGGGTGGGGTGTTCAGGGGCAGGGTTACAAAACTGTCCTGCCTGTTACTGGGGAAGGAGCAGGACCTCAAGGTCAGAACCTGAACGAGGTCAGGACTTCTGGGGTCTGTTCTCAGCTCTGCCCCGTGGCTCACTGTGTGACTTCCTCTCTGCTCCCATTAGAGAGCGAGGACGCAAGGACTTGTCAATTAAATGCCCAAGCTCAGCTATGTCCAGAGCTGGCATTTTGGTACTGCCCCCTGGAAAGAATGAATATTGCTTTTTCTCTGATCCAGCTGAACCTCCTGCTTCAGGGCACAGCCTAATTACACAGGGATCAGGCAAGAACCTCTCCCCCCCCTTTTTTTTTTTTTTTTTTATACCCACGTGACACCTGGCCATTTCTGCATTGTGGTGGAGGTAAGAATCCTCAACCTCCTACTAGAGCAGTCAGTTTAGCCAGCATTTGAGCTCAGCCCTGTGCCCTTCTCTTCTCCCTGCAGGCATCACTTCCCATTCTTCCAGACAGCCCCAGATGGCTGGAAAAACACTATTCGACACAACCTGTGCTTCAGCAGCAGCTTCGAGAAAACCACCCGCTTTGTGTGCACCGAGGGGAACCGCAAGGCACGCCTGTGGAAGCTGACCGCAGACGGGCGCAGGAAGTTTGAGGAAGAGATGCAGGCTCTACCCACGGAGGCCCTCGACTTGGTGCACCAAAGCATGAACGAACCAGGTACAGTCCAAAGGGAGCAATTCTTGTCCGAGCAGTCCAGGCAAGAGGAGCAGTCTCTGGAGACTGTTGTGAGGGAGCTGCAGCTGGGCCACATCTGCATATGGAGGGCCCTAGGGAAGGAGCAGAGAGCAGGCTAGGCTGAATGGCTGACAAAGACGAGCTTTAACTGAAGCCGGGAGAGGGGCTGCTGCGTGGAACCATCCTCCCTTTGAATAGATGAGCCACTCGTGCTCCCCCTTGTCTGAACGGTCTTCCTACCCCCAGCACTTGACAAGGCACCAGAAACCTCTTACACACCATTTCACTGTGCTCTTCTCCACCATTAAGAGCTTGGAGGCACGCTAGGGCCCCTCCGCTCCTTACATATATGCCACAATCAATGCGCTAATCACAGCGCACACAGCAAGGCTGTTACATATACACCCAATTTAAGGCACTATGAAATAGTAAGCCAGCTACAAAAACGTTACCTACAGAACACTTTTATGGCCGATTTGTGTGGCGCTAGAAATTGAACAAGCGGCACGTTTGCACACCGGGCTCCCTGGAGCTGATACCCAACAAGCTCATTGTAGGTACCGCCGCTAGGGCAGGCCTGGTTTTCCAACTCAGCCCAGAGATGCCTTGTGGGGAAGAGCGGGGGGAAATCATAGTTGCTAGGGTTGGAAGGGACCTGAACACATCATCATCATCAAGTCCGACCCTCTGCCCTGGGCAGGAACGAGCGCTGGGATCATAATACCCCAGCCAGATATCTATCCAACCTCCTCTTGAAGACCCCTGAGGTAGGGGAGAGAACCACCTCCCTCGGGATCCCATTCCAGAGCCTGGCAGCCCTAACTGTAAAGTAATGCCTCCTGATATCAAGCCTGAACCTACTCGCACTCAATTTGTGGCCATTATTCACTGTTATCCCAGGCCATGCGGGGGGGGGCGGGAACGGAGCCTCACTTATTTTCTACTGGTCCCCCCTGGTGAATTTATAAATGGCCACCAGATCCCCTCTCAGTCTTCTCCTGTGGAGGCTGAATAGATTCAGGCCCTTTAGTCTATCTAGGGTCAGAGAGCTTCCCTCACCTGGATATTAAATCCTGCAAGCAGCGGTTCTGGCAGGGCTGCAGGGTGTGCAGGATGAGAGGCTCCGGGCAGGGGGAGTTGAAGGACTTACACTGCTGGGGCTGACAAACTGCCAATTGTTAGCTTGAACAACCCCAGGTAAATCAAATCTGGGACTGTCGGGGATTGAGGCCAGTCAGCTGTCCCAGGGCAGTCCTGGGTCACACTGGGCTGCAGGCATCTGGCTTTGAATTAGGACCTGCCGGCTTCCCTTGCACCAGCAAGCAGAAAGGGTGCACTCAGGATCTGATCCCAGACTCACGCACGTGTGGCATAGCAGGAGGCACCACTGCTGGGATCGGGATTGGATCCCACAGCACTTGAACTGAACCTGTGCCAGGGCGCCACCAGAAGAGGATACGTTTGGCTGGGGCAGGGGTGAAAAAATTAATCTACATGAAAGTTAACCCAGGCTGCCTAAGAACCGTCCTCTTCTACACCGAGCGACAGAAAACTCCCACAGAGAAATGTAAGCAGCATTCAAATCGCTAGAACAAGCTTTTGCTGGTGGCAGAGTGATCTTGAGAGCAGGATCCTGATGGGCAGCAAGAGTAGAACAGTGAATTTTAATGATGCAGTCAGTGCCCAGGGCATTGGTTGTGGCCTTAGACTTTAGCCATCAACTTTCTCCCCATTCTCACTCTCTGCAGAGTTGATGAGATCTCTCTTGTGTCTATGATCCCTACTGGTCGGCTACCACTGAGACATGGAT
The DNA here is from genome assembly GCF_001723895.1 of Crocodylus porosus. Classification (NCBI taxonomy): domain Eukaryota; kingdom Metazoa; phylum Chordata; order Crocodylia; family Crocodylidae; genus Crocodylus; species Crocodylus porosus. The sequence continues at coordinate 12,017,635 of NW_017728936.1, read as the reverse complement.
CACGGATCTCACAGTTCTCAAGCAGGCCTCTCCCCCCAAGTGCTACTACAGTCAACTTCTAAGCAACTGTAGAAGGGTGGGCTAACTGTGAACGGAAAGTCTAGTGACTTCACCCCCCAACCTGCAAGGGAAGGATCTGGCTTTCCCCTACTTCCATAGTGGCCAAAGCCGGGCTCCGTAACTCCTCAACAGCTTGCCCTAAGCAAGTGATGCCCAGCTACAGAGACAAAGAGCCTGGATGCTTGTGACAATGTTTTCAATAGAAAGCCTGGGACGGCAGGAAAGCCAGCACCTGATTTCCATCCTTTTCCCCATCAGCAGATGGACATTATTCCAACCATCAATATTTGCCACTAGATGAGCAGTTTTTTCTTTGAGGGGAGAACAGTGCTAAGCTGCCGATCGTGTTGGAATCTCAGGGCATTCAACCCAACCGCCATTTCTCACCTTTTCTATACAACCCTCTCTCTCTGTGGGAAGGGGTCCTCTGTACAGGAATGGGGGATAATAGCAAGAATGTATTGCTTACATTTTTATTTCTGTTTTGTGCTTTGTGTTCTGTAACACACTTTCAAGGTAAAATGGCTAGGAGCTGAGCGCACTGAGCAAGAGGCGGTGTCTGGAGCAAAGTTCAGGAATTCACCTTCAGACACTTACAGTGCAAGACTCAGTAAGGATCTAGATGCCATGCGCCTAACGTCCTTGTGTTTTGGGCTTGCAGGCTGACTAATGTATGGTGCTACTCTCCCTTGCTGTCTCTTCTGCAGTAGAGCTAAGAGAGACTCCTAAAGGCAACCTAAGAAAATAAAGCTGAGTTACTGATTTTTTTTGCTTCTTCAGTGTATTAACACTGAAACAACTTGTATCACCCCACCTGCTTCCCTGCCAGGAACTGTAGATCTTGTTTCAGCTGGGGGTCCAGAAAAGCAATATTACACAAATCTGAGAACAGCAGGAATTAAGGAAGAAAGGACTTGACTTAACCGCCTTAAGATTGCTGTTCACGGCTAGGGCCTAATGAATACTTGGGAGAAATAAGGCAACAGCTCACAGTGCAGGTTTGAAAGGCACACTCGCACCTATAAAAGCAGTTTTTAATAAATCAGACAGCATCTATTCACAGAAACTGGTCACATTATATATTAGGGTCCCCTTTATAAAATTTGTTTCAATACATGGATAAGGTAGGTGAATAAGCCATTGAAACCATTTAACACCTACTGATGTGTTTATCAACATAGCATGCTATTCTCCTCTAACATTATCATCTGGAATGCACTATTAGCTCTGGAAGTGTGACGGAAGAAAACAATTAGTTGGGATGAAAGAAATGGTGCTGCAGAAAGAGGCTACTTTGCCTTTTATAAACAGATTTAAGTTAAAGAGGGAACCTGGTATTGGATATCCTTTGTCACCTAAGTCTCAGGAGATGTGGAACACATCAGCCATATCCCAAAGGAGAGCGTTCCTTTTGGCAGAGTCTGCAGCACCACGTGACAGGCAGCCCTTGCAGCATGCAGAGAGGCATTTTTCAGATGTACAGTAAGCCAAACTGCAGCAATCAGACACTTGTGAACTAAACCAGGGTGTCAACAATATGGTCTGGAGAGCCCCATCAAGCAGCGCGACAGACAGCATGCAGGGTGGGCTGGATGGCCCTGTGCAATGCATGCAGCGCCTCCTCTGGCTGCTCCAGGACCATGCTGCACGTGGTGCCTGCTCCAGCATGCATCTGCTCCACACTGGATTCAGAACAGGCAGAGAAGGGGTGACCGGGGTGGGCGCTGGCTGTGGCAAGGTCACAGACCACCCGCTTCACGGCACCCACTCCAGCACACACGCTAGATCCAGCAAGAGCCTGATGGTTATACCCAGACTGCAGTGAGGGAGAGAAGCTAGCAGCAGTGATCTGTGCACAAAGTGTCAGTACTGGCGTTTTGCCTATTGAAGGGGCAAATTCTTTTGCAACTGGCAGGAAATCATAAACACATAGCTATTTTCTCACCCTGCAGCAAAAAGGTGGAGAGAGACGTGGCTTTCCTGCGTCCCTTGAGTTACTGTTCTTCCCTTCCCTTCTGGGCTCAGCTTCGATATCATTTCAATCCATGCGGATCCCTAGAGAAGATAGTCGAGATCAGAGATATGGGCAGCTGCTTAGCTTGGATTAAAACACCACAATCTCCAGTCTCCTGGTCAGCCATCCTCTCCCTGCTGAATGCCAACCATATGGAGAGCCTATCCATCTTCTGGTCTTCCCACATTTTAACAACCACAGAAATCTCATCTGTATCCAACATTTTAGTACTATCTGGTACCCTTAAACTAGATGTAATCCATTCTTGTAATTGGCATGCAAAAATTCCCATAAAGTACAGAGAGATATTTTGCTAGTCCCCAAAACAGCCCAGCCCGGTTTCTTGAGGGAGAACAAGGGGAGGGTCAGAAACTCATCGAATGCTGCTACGAGCATCAAACTAAAGTCAGCACAGGATGAGTCTACCACAGCACGTCCTATGCCTAAATGAGGTGCTCGGCATAATTTCAGGCCTGCCCCCAGAAGCCCACGTACAAGGCTGGCTGGGGGTTTGGCTACAAGGTCTTGTGTTTAAACCTCATTGCCTCTTTACTTGTACTTTGGCACCACAGTAGAGAGCTCCTGTCCTCGTGCTCCAACATGTTTTGGAAACTCTGGTTACAAAGGACTAACTGGCCCCCCTTTACCCTCACGGGACAGCAACAGGACTTTCTGAGGTGAGGCCACGCATATAAGTGACTCTGGTCACACACACAAGATAAGAACCTCCACAGCCCTCCTCAGAGCGGCTAAGCAAGAGAATCTTATTGCAGGAGCTGCTACTACTACCGCTCCTCATGCCCTCCCACCTGCATAGTAATGTTACCAAGAACTCCCGCCAGCTGCAACAGCAGCACCTCATGCCCTAGTCCACAAAACACAGCCGGTTCGCAGACCTGGAAATTCACTGTGCGCACAAAACCCAGGTACTGTACCTTTGCTTTTCTGGAGCACCTTTGCAAGTCCCCCTCAGAAACACTCCGGTCTGGCTTCTGATAGGGGTCCGCACATGCACTAGCCTCCAGGAAAACTCTCTGTGCTGTTAGGGAAGTCTGCCTGATAGCGGGGACTGGGAGCACTGGCTTTGCTGGGTGTTCTTCATGACCAGCTTTGGATGCAGGAGATGCCCGCTTTGCTGCAGCGTTAGTCTTGGGGGCAACAGCTGCTACCACCGAGATCCCTGCCTTTCTAGGAGTATCCTGTGGGGAGGAAGCCTTCAGGGCCCAACCAAGACGGGAGTTCACCCACAACTGCAAGCGGGGCAAACGCACGCTGGCGCTACCGCGGGCGATTCCCCGAGCCGCCCGGCGGGCAGGGCTGCGCGCCTCGCGGCCCCAGGGACCCTTCCCCTCCAAGCAGGGCCGCACAGTCAGCACCTCCACTGCCTTCCCTCGACCTCGCGCCGTCACTCCCGTCCCGCGCAGCGCCCTGGCGCCGACCTGCCCCAAGGGCCCGGGGCTCTGCTAGGAAGCGCCGGGCCGGGCGCACCTGGGCTCCGCCCAGCTCGCGGGGGCCGGTCGCCCGGAGCCACGGAGGCCCTCAGCC
>NW_017728936.1:11989914-12013735 GCF_001723895.1 Crocodylus porosus | reverse complement strand
CCGGCCCGCCGCCCCGCGCTCACCACCCTCTCCCCGCAGCGCCGAGCACAGGAGGGCCGCACACCGCTTCTGGTGGGAGAACAAGGCGGAGCCCAAGCTGAAGCACCACTTCCTCGTCTCGCCCCAGGACTACGCACGGTACCGGTACCGGCCCCGGGGGGGTGGGGGGCTTCCTGCGGCCCCGGCCCCGCCCCCCGCGGCTGTGCACTAGGGAGCGCCACGCCCTGCATCGCCTCCCCCTACTCTGCCCAGCCAGTGCTCCCTGTGGCCTGCCTGTGCGGGGCTTTTGCTCCAGCCTCTGCCCTCTCAGGGCTCCTTGCCAGCCCCCCGTCCCCGGCTGCTGCCTGGCGCCCTGCACGCGGAAGCCCACCTGTCGCTGCTTGCACGGGGCAGAAGTCAGGCCCAGATGCCAACCCCTGAGCCAGACCCACCCTTGCGGAGCCCTGCAGGCACAGCTAGCTCCCAGGCCCAGTCCGACTATACAACACCTCGCCAGCAACCGACTTCAAGCACTTTTTCAGGTTCAAATCCTCCCTCCTCAAAGCCCTGGATGGTTACGAAGAAAAAGAGGACAAGACCATTAAAGAGGTGACCAGAGATGCTGTGTTGAGCTGTGCTCAACTCACCTGCCCACTTTGCCTTTAGTTCTTAGCCTGTTTCTCACCTTCTTCAATTCCAGATGGCGTCTCACATCCGAGAGGTCGAGGAGAGCAGGCGGCAGCTGGTGCAAGCTGTCTTAGAGGTTTGTTTCGCAGGACGCACCTGAACAGTATCCAGCACAGTGAGAGCATTTGCTGCCTTGAGCTCTGTGGGCTCCTTTAAGTGTGTCTCTCTGCTTTGACTTTTCTGCTGAAACCACGTATTGCTTTGAACAACTTCTCTCGCCTGCCTGCAGGGAGGCCAGGCCAGAATTTCCCCTCAAGTGACCCCTGGCAGGTCTGTCCTTCTTGCCTCCAAACGACCTGCTCAGCTCTGGTTGGGCAAGCGATCTGTGGGCAGTGCCTGGTTTGCATGGTGCTAGCTGGAGCCAGAATAGTGGCACCATGTTTGCAAGTTATTTTGGTCAGGGTTAAAAGCTGGTGACAGAGAAGGAACCACAAATAAAGTGTACTGGTGTTGCACTAGGCACCTGATCTCTTATACTGGTAGCTATCACTTTCCTGGATTAACAATTTGAAGAAGCATCCGGTACCAGATGCACCCACTTTCAGCAAGTCTAGTCTTCCACTTAAAGGGAATGGGATTACTGATCCATTAGGGGCTTTGGCTAGGCTTCGTACCGGCTCCTCAGGGGTAAGTACTGGCCCTTACTCACTTCTTCAGTGGGGTTGTTGAGTTTGTGGGCAGTGGGCGCACTCCCCTGTCAGCAGTTGGGATTCTGTAATTGGAGCCAAGCTCATTTGTCTGTCTGTGATACATAAGCCACAGGCTCTGTAGGATAAATAAGCTTCAGGGTCAGCACTGAACATTACCCCTTCCCCGTAACCCAGACGTGAATGGCCTACCTCACTTTGAGGTGTCTAACAAAACAGAAGGGGTCTGTTGTTAAATACCAGAAAATTGTTTATTTTTCCTGAATCAAACCCAGCCTGAGAAAGAGACAGAACCTTGTGACGGACCCTCGGTCTTCAATGCACCCGGTGTCTCTGAAAGGTAAGAAACTTGCCTCTACCTGGCTCCTTTCTGGGAACTTTTAACTCTGAGCAGTAATTACCTAGAGCCTTATCATCACTTTCTCCAGCTAGAGTAGCTAAAACCTTGAGGACCTGACCCCAGCTGTTTTATCTTGCAGACCTGTATCAAGGAGTTAGTGCAACTTTGGCACAAGAGCTAGATATGGTCAGATGCAGTCTGTATTTCCCCATCTTCTCTCTCTCATTACCACTAAAAATTCTCGGGGCTTAAAAAAAATAAAGAAATAAAGTGCCATTGCCTTGCCCCCACTACCAAGACTTGCATTTAACAAGTGGGTGCTGTACTTTGAGATAATTATGGCTTCGTGCCAAGCTGCAAGTAAAGTTCCTTACCTGCTTGGCTGTTTCTGTTCTAGTGACATCACCTGCTGCACTCAGGAGCAGCCTGGTCCAAGTAGGATGCAACCATTGTCTGATTTAAATTGGATGGAAAAAGGGCATGCTCTGACTTTTATTGGCCACCAGGTAAGGCCGGGGAGGGATTTATTGACTTACTGTTTCCCTTGCTAAGGGGTACTGGTAATTCAGATCTCAGTGAATGCAGTTGGTCCTGTTAGCACTTGATGAGGATCAAAATTATGGTTTGCAGATGCATCGTGACTGTTGCATGGCTGCTGAAAAAAAAGCAAACCTTGATTTGTAGCAACAGGTCCGCTGTAAAGACATTAAGTCTTTTTTCCCCCCCGCTGAGTGTGTCCTAAAAGAAATGCACTGAAACATAAATGTCCCTGGTACAGGACCACTCTTTTGCAAGGAGGAAAAGAAAGTCTCTTTGCTTATCCTTCAGAAAAGGGAATTTAAAATGGAATTTGTATTCTCATAATTGAAGGTAAGTAGCTTTGAGGAATTCTGTTATATATGCTTGACGTGATATGACTCTCTGCTGCTGTCCTTTTAGCACCTGTCAGCCGTTATAGGCAAAAGTTGCAGTGGAGTCACCTTAACAGAGAACATTCCTAACTGGGATATTCTTTTTTCCCCTTCCCTTTTGTTTTAAACAAACCAAACCAAACAGGAAACTGATGGGAAGGGGAACATTCACACAGGTAAGCCTTTGCTATTATTTCACTTTTGCCACCTCTCTGTAAAGCTACAGGCTTTGGCTTTCTCACCTGCATTCAACGTAACTTTAGAACACAGCTTGGGGAAGACCAGAACTGTTAGGTACCTTGCTCGTGTTCTGAACTGACCTGAGGATGGGCAAAAAAGCCTCCCTTGTAAATGTAATAAAGGAGTGGGTGTTGCTGCTCCATCATGTGTACTCCACTAAATATCAATCGTTGTGATCCTGAGCTGAAGTACCTCTTCTTGTATAGTCTCCAAAACATTAAAGCAAAAAATCCTTCCATGGGGAAAAGCTGTTTCATCCCTTGTCAAGGAAGCACTCTGGACTCACAGGCTATTCTCCCATTCCTTCTGTCATATTCAGGATAATTTCAGTAGATTAAGCCCCTTATTACTCCCTAGGAGCCAAGCCTCCCTGGCTGGTGCAGGATGAAGAGGAGGCTGGAAACAAACAGCAGATTGGACCTTCGTATGAAGAGTTTCTCAAAGAAAGTGAGTTTGGACACTACTGCTTGGACTGGTTGAGGAAGAGTTCTAGTTTTTAAACTCTTCGCTTCCTTTAAAAATAAAGCATTGTAAATTGAGTAAAAGTTTTACCCAGGAGCCAGATTATCATGTGCATGACTTACTCTTATTCTCAAGGTAGATAAGGTTTACAGAATGCTGCCTTATAGACTGGGGTGTGGGCTCCCTGCCCCTCGGCTAATTCTGGGACAGAGCTTTAGCTAGAGATTCAATTAACTCTGAGGCAAAAACTGCACTCAGAAAAGTAACGCAACCAACAGAAGTGTAATTAGTTCTGTTCCACTGGTAGAGGAGAAGCAGAAGCTGAAAAAGCTTCCAGCAGAGCGTGTTGGTGCCAACTTTGACCACACATCTCAGACTGGGGAAGGCTGGCTTCCCTCCTTTGGGCGGGTCTGGAATCATGGCAGGAGATGGCAGTCAAGGTAAGTGTCCCGAGCCCTGCGGCCTGACACCCAGTTCACGTGCAAGTCCCTTTTCACTTGTACCCTGCTGCATTTGGCTAGCACTTATCCTCAAGCCTGCAGGCTCCTACTCCATGAGTACCAGTCCCCAATGTATTCTGTGCAAATTGGTGGAAGCAAAGAAAAACCTTGTATTAGACTGAACTGCTAGCAGGTACCCAACCACACTCACTCCCACCCCAGAAGTCTATTTGTGAGTGGGGCAGCCCGTCATTATTAGTTTTCTGCATTGCTGCACACCTCACACTTCCTCCTTAAAGCAGCTATTCACCTTGTTCCTTCCTTTAAAACTACCTTGTCTTTTTTCAGACATCAGTTCAAAGCTGAAGCAGGGAAAAAACCAGACACACAGACGAGGAACACAAGACCAAAACCTGAGGTTCTTTAAAGCAGTGCTGGCAAAGTGTATAGTATAATGTATCAGTCACATTTTGTCTTTGTTTCCATTGCATAAACTGTATTAAACTTGCACTTAAATACATCATGTCTCACCCCTGATTTAAAAAGCTACATCATGGAACTTGTTGGTAGCTTGTCCTCTAGCCTAGGAACAATGGCCCAAGCTTCCAGCAGAAGGCTCAGGCCAGCTGTTTGAGAAGGGTACACATACAACCTGCCCGTATCACAGAAATTCAGCTTTGTTGTAGTATGTTTCTCCTAGGCATGTAGCCTATTGCACTGTGCTGGTGCCAAGTCCGGGACCTCAGTTTAGTAGGGAAAAGAAAGCCAACTTCTCTAGGCTACATGCAATGCCTTTACAGCAGAGAAGCTTGCTCAGCCTCATGATCCTGGGAGAAAATAGCCAGACTTATAGTGGTTTTGATGGAGCCTAGAACACCTTGCCTTGAAGAAGAGCCTGTGCAACTCTCTGGAGGCAGGAAGGACTGTTCAGCTGTGCAGTTCCTCCCCTCCACTACCACTTCCAATATCTGTCTCCCCCTCCCAATATCTGTTTGAGCAATTTCCTCATAAACAGCAGCTGTATCTGTTCTTGTAGGAGCCCTTCCTAAACATCCCCTTTCTTCACAGACAGGGAGCATCTCTCAACTTTGTGGTAGGACTCCCCCCTTTTAGTTTTCATACAAGCTGTCCCAGCTCACTGTTCAAGCTTCTGCACTATTTCCTGGGGAAAAAAAATCAGTTGTCATTCCTGCCAAGAGCAGGGCAGCAGGACCGAGCAGCCTATTAAGCGGCTGTGGGGAAAAAGCAATGCAGCTGATGGGCAGAAACAATCCTACCCCCCAAGTATGAAACCCCCAGATCTTCCTAAATGGCCCAGCACCCTTTTCTCCATGCTAGAATCATCTGGTCATAGTTTTCGTTTCTTTTTTCTTTAAGCACAACCCAGACCACTTGAGTGTGCGACGATGCCAGATAGCTTTGGTTTGGAGACCACCACCCATGTAAGCAACACCACAATAAAACAGAGAGGACAGCTGGAGGCATTTAAGCATAGTTCATTCAGATTCTAGAGATTTTTTAAAAATCCTTTATTGAGCTGGACAGCTCTATTGATTTTCCTGCACCTATACCATCTTGCAAAGATGCAGTATAGTACGTCTCCTCTCTAGTTATACCATTAGCCTTTCTAGGGCTGTTCGAATTAATTTGTAGCAGTACTCTTTGAACCAAGTTTACACTCTCTTCTATGTAACAGCAATCAGAACAAGGCTTCTAAGCCCACCACATTTCCCAAGCTTTGAATCACAAAACCCACAGCCTCTGCACACGCCAGAGTAAGTCTAAGACTGAAGCTTTGTTTATGAATATATACAGCCGTTTAAAAAGCAAGTTATCAGTAGCAGATATAACAACTTACTGCTATACAAAGTTTTCTTTTCTGTTTTTAGAATAGGTGAAACTTTGTGGATACCTGTCAGAATTTACAACTGCATGCAAACAGAAGTAGATGAAACAAAATGAGATGTGTCTAACAATATGACAACCAAGGTAAAAACAGACATTTCCAAAGTCATTAGGCATATGAATAATTACCGTCCTGCGTAAAACATAAGAACTGCCATTTACCAGGTCAGAACAAAGTAGCCCAACTATGAAGATCCTGCAAAATGAGTAGGGCTTCGACATGGCCCCAGAATACATGGCCGGGTTCCTCACACCCAGGAGCCCATCTTCCTGCGTTGCCAAATAAGTTACAGGTCAAAGTAGGCTAGCAGAGCCAAAAGCCTACAGTTATCAGTAAAATCACCCCCATAGAAGTCATGTCAGGAGAGCAAACACTTCTGCAGAGTAGTTCCCTGGCACCCACTGCTGCTGCACCATGCCACCCACAGCTCACCCCAGGAAGCAAGGAGAAACAGGCCAACTGAATCCATTAAGTTTTATTGCATACATTTTACATGAGACAGATCCTTGCAGAGGTCATTGAAGAAGCCTGCAAAGCAAGAAGGACCAGGTCAGAAAAATCAGATGCACACAACTGATGGCCTGTTAAAGCATGTCTTCAAAAAACTATGCTTCAGTAGAAGAGCCCTCTGCAGTCTCTAAATAATGCAGTTTGGATGGCAGCTGGTGTTTCACCACTTCTTGAAGGCCAGAGAAGCCTTTACACAAAGGAAGAGGGAGACAAGCCCAGAAGCCGTTTTCCTGCCCCTCATGCCAAATATCCACTGCTGTTCAGTACCTTCAACTGGATTTAAAAATTGCAGGCTCTATGCAGGGTAGGGAATTAGGTTTTAATCCACTGCCTTGCCTGTATGCTTGCAGTCTCTTTTCAAGCAGTACAAATAGCAAGCATCTTTATCTAAAGGATGAGGGGTACAGCCAACCTAAGGGGGGTGGGGGGTGTTAACTAGGAGGGATTTGCTTTGGGGATCTGAGGAATCTATGGCATGGAGCGATAGTTACATCACCTTTATGCATCTTCTCCTCCAGCAGGTGCGTCTCCTCCCTTTGTGTTTCTGGTGTAAATCACTTGTGCTCGATGCTTGGAGACAAGTTTGATCAAACCTGCCGAGAAGACAGAAATACAGTGAAGGGGATCAGGGAGGCCGTTGCAGGGCACAGAGCTCACCTGTGGCATACCTGCCAAAGCGTCTGACCCCACTGGAGCAGCGCACATCCATGAGCAACACTAACTACAATGCCAGTGCCCCGCCACACCAGCCATCGTGCTGGCAGACTGCTCTGCCTCCCAACCCTTCTGTCCTAACCATGTCCTAGGAAGCATTTTCCACACATGACTCACTATAGCAATTAGACTGGATATAGACACCTTCCCTAGGTCTTTTATTGTGTGTTTTCTGGAGTGTAATGATTGTTTATGAATCGCTTGAGTTTTTATATGCTCTACATTGAGAAAGATACCAGGTGAAACCCCTTAGATTATCAGCAAGGAAAGAAAGAAGTTTAGAGCTGTTTAAGCTCAAAAAGCTCTTTACTGAACTCCTGTGTACATGTAAGTTACCTCCAATTAGATGGGCATGAAATAATTCCCCAAATACCAAGAGCAAGAAAAGAACATGAGTGGCTTAAACATCTCTGAAGTCTCCCCTTGCAGAGTTCAGTGCATTGGTACCTTTACTGAGCAGCTCCTGGAGGGCTGCTCTAGCCAGAGAGCCTCGAATCTTCAGCCTCTCCGAGACAACGGCAGGCGTGATGAGCTTATAGTTGGGCACTTCTTTGCAGAGTTTATCGTAAGTGGCTTTGTCAAACAAGACCAGATTGTTCAACTTGTCTCTGACTTTCCCCTTAGACCACTTCTACTTGGAAACAAAGAGAAATTAATTAGTCATTCACCCAAAGAGGAACACATCTACCCCTCATTATACCACTGCCATATGCAGCAATTCTTGTCTCTCTAGGTGGGACGCTGGTTGCTCCCAACTGTAACAAGGCAGCTGTTACTAGCCTGACCTGCCGTCTGACCCACTAGCACCAGAGGCTCGCATACCTCTGCCACGGCTGCAGATCGTACCAAGTCTGGAGTACGAGAGAAGAACCGGTGACGCTCTCCCTTGGGGGCTACAAGTTTCAAGCTGGGACACCCCAAAAATAAGGAGCATCAGGACATCACACCTACCCAAGCACTGACACGCACAAGACTTTTCTTGCGCACCTGTGGGCTACGCGTCCCAGGGCCGGGCCGAGCGCAGCGGCAGCTCTCCCCACGAGCCAGAAGCAAAGGAAGGCCAACAGCGAGAGAAGGACCCGTGCTTAGCTGACGTGCGATCACCCGGATGCCCCGACACGAATGGCTCTTGTGTAACAGGGGCCCTGGAAACACCCCCCGGCTGCCCCTCTCCAGGCTACTCGGCGCCCAGGCTCGTCCCGGCCCCTCCCCACGCCGAGAAGCACTGCGGCCACCGGCCGCCCCAACAGCTCACGAGCCCAGGCCGGGCGGGTGGGGCCCATCACAGCTCCGAGAGCGAGACGTGCAGGCTGGGCCGGGGGCCCGGTGCACGCACCTTCTTCTTGGCCTTGCCGCCGGACTTGTTGACCGGATCCTTGTCCTTCTTGGCGGACTTGCCCGCGTCCTTCTTCTTCTTGTCATCCTTGGGCGGCTACGGGGAGAGGCACGAGACCGCGTGAGTGGGAAGGGGCGCGAGACCAGCCAGCCCGTACCAGGACCCACGCCCGCACCCCGCTCCTTACCATGGTGCTGCTTCTCCGCGGCGCGAGGCGAGAAAGGAAGCAGCTCCTCGGCGCAGGCCGGGAAACCCCGTGCTCCGCAGCGCTTCCGGGGCGGCCGCTGGAGCGCTTCCAGGTCCCGGCGCGCGACTACAATTCCCGCCATGCCGCGCGGCCCGACCGGAAGCCGCACCCACGCCGTGACGAAAGCCGGCTCTCTTCCAGCGTGCTCCGCGCGCGGCGGCCGACATGGCCATCTTCAGCGTGTACGTAGTGAACAAGGCGGGTGGCCTGGTCTACCAGCTGGACCACTACGCGCCGCGCGCTGAGGCCGAGAAGACGTTCGGGTTCCCGCTCGACCTGGCGCTCAAAGTGCACGACGAGCGCGTGGTCGTGGCCTTCGGGCAGCGCGACGGCATCCGCGGTGCGAGCGGGGCGGGGCCGGGCCGGGCCGGGCCGGGGATGGACCGGGGATCGGGCCCTCGCTGACCACCCTGTCCCCCCCTGCAGTGGGCCACGCGGTGCTCGCCATCAACGGCGCGGACGTGAGCGGGCGCTTCACGGCGGACGGGCGGGACGTGCTGGAGCTGTTGAGCAACCCCGCGCACTACCCGGTCTCCATCCGCTTCGGCCGCCCGCGCCTCTCGTCCAACGAGAAGCTCATGCTGGCCTCCATGTTCCACTCGTGAGTGTGGGGCGGGGGCGCCAGGCCGGGCCGAGCCGTGGGGGCCGGCGCTCACCCTGTTCTTCCTCCCCCCGCAGTCTCTTCGCCATCGGGTCGCAGCTGTCCCCGGAGCCAGGCAGCTCTGGCATCGAAATGCTGGAGACCGACACGTTCAAGCTGCACTGCTTCCAGACCCTCACAGGTAGGCTGGGCGGCTGCCGCGCCCCGCCACTCCTGCCCGTACAGCAGGGCCGGAGGTGCCTCCCTTGAAGGCATTTAAAGATATTTGGAGGCTGCAGAGCGTAAAGCCAGACAGACCCAGCTGCTCTTCGCCAGGCAGGGCCTTGTGGCTGACCTTGCCCCCGCGTAGAGCACCCGGCGCCACCTATTTGTTTCTTCGTGTAAGGCGCGCGGCACGGCTCGTCCGCACCAGTGCTCCCGCACTTCCTCCAAAAGAGGCTTTTTAATCGCGTGGTAAAACGTGTCTCCTTGCAGTCTTAATGGTCGTTTTGTCACGGCTCCAGGAATCAAGTTTGTGGTGCTTGCTGATCCCCGGCAGGCGGGGATAGACTCCCTGCTGCGCAAGATCTATGAGATTTATTCGGACTTTGCTCTGAAAAATCCTTTCTACTCACTGGAGATGCCGATCAGGTAGGAAGAAAGTGAAACTTGCGTCCTAAAGGAGGTTGCATTTGCTCAGCTCTTCCTTTTGAGAGCATGACACAAACACCAAGGCCAGGACACACAAAAGCTAGGACTAACTTTATCTGGGTGGGGAGGAGGGAACCCCTGAGATCTCTTTGAACACTAGTCAGGGTCAGTACTGTCCCCCTGTCCTATGCCTGGTGCAAGGAGTTGATGAGACAACCACCCTGCTTGCTCCTCAGGCCAGGAGTGGTTGTGTGCACCCAGGCCCAAGCCTAACACAAGTTAGTGCAATGCATGTCCCATAAGCATTGGGTTCAGTGCTGCCAACTTCTTAAGAAGAAGCCCTCCTGGCTTCCCCCTTGTTCTCCCAAGGTTGCTTGTCTGGGGGAGGTTAGGACCTTCTTGCAGTGCTGCTCCATTAGTGATGGCGGCTTCCCTGCATGTAAAGCCCCTCCAAGGGGGCAGTCGGACCTTGACTATCTGAGCCACGCTCGCCTCAGAGTTGCTTGCAGGGTGTAGAAGATAAGCCTGTGTTCTTGTGCGTAGCTGTTGTTTTGATAAGTGTGTGTGTTTCTAGGTTGTAAATGGGGGTGTGAGCCTATTCTGATTCCTGTGAACATTTTAGGTGTGAACTGTTTGATCAAAACTTGAAGCTTGCCTTGGAGGTAGCAGAAAAAGCTGGACCATTTGGACCTGGACCATAGCATATTTCCTTTGTCAGTCACCTGCGGAACCCCCCTTCACTGAATCACCGTGGGTTTACCTTCACCAGAAAAACCGTTCCTGGATCTTGCATCTGGCTGCAACAGCAAGGAAGCATATTGAGCGAGTTCAAGTAATGCTGTGTCATTTTCAGGGATGCTACTTTATTCCATGCGTGTGGGATTAACTTGGCTTTAAAGCACGGTCTGTTGTTATCAGATGTGTCTCTTCTGTGACCACAGTCCTGACATCATTGTAGGGATAGGGGAAGGTGGCCTACAACTTGGCAACACTACCCCAGCTGCATGCTTCCTGTTACCCCAGATGTGTACATACTGGTCTTTCTGTACAGTTCTAATTTAATAATAAACTTTCCTTACCCAGATCTGAATGGATGCTGAGCTCTTAGTCTAGCCCTTCTCTTCAGCAACTGTACTAGCATCTGCCATTGCTTTAGTAGGAGAGAGGGCTTCCTAAATTCCTTTGAAGGGAACACATGGAACAGTACTGTGCTTCTGCACCATAGTTAGCAAAGGGTGAGAAAGACCAGATCCCAAAGTGATAAGTAGGGAAAGGTGCCAAGAAGGGGTTCTTGATATAAATGGTTGCCCACGTGCTCCTCTTCGGAGCACTTCCTGTATCGGAACAGGCAAGGTCTCCATCTGGCACTGCCTCTGGCTCATCTTGCTTTTCCCTTGAACTCGTTGCAGAGGAAACCTAAGACTTATGGCACTGCTTCATTTTTATTTCAGTTGGTGAACAGTATTGCATTCATTGTTAAGTATCAAATCTAGCCTACTTTTACACAGTTTTCTTTAGGAAAAAAAATCTGACTTGGCAGTTAATCTATCACATTGTAGTTCTGCAGCAGTGGTTTCAGAGGTTGCCTGTGGCCTGATACCACTAAAACCTTGCGGGGAAACAAATACTCAAACCAAACTCTCCCTGAGAAGTTTCTTAACACGTAAGATGCGTCTACTGCCAAAACATAGTGCACATACACAACAGTTTAGCAGCCTTAGCACAATGCTAAATCATATGCTGTGTCCAGGGCACCCTCCTGGGACTGTTAGAAAAAAGTACCTTTAGAAACATCTTTGTTAAATCATCCTCTACAAATTACTAAGGGAGGCTTGATAAGGGAATGAGAATTCAAAAGGGCTCACTGTTGGCTAGCTGTACATATTTCCCTAAACCCTAAGACTGAATTACAGCAGGCACCCCAGCTGCAAGAGAGAAGCTAGCTAGGTATATAGCACCAGATACCCGTCATCTAGAGCACTTCAAGCTTAGGAGCCAAAACGGTCTAGTTCAGAGGTATGGCCACCAAGTGAAAGTGTAAACAAACTGAATAGTCAAATTTTGTAGACAAAAAAAAAAAAAAAAAGCCAAACCAAACCCACCAACCAAAAACCAGTGGAGCCTGTTGTGCCTTCAAATACAGGAACATGAACAAATGAAAGTGAGGCATATTCAGATCTATTTCATCTGTATAGAGGTTGCACCGATGGGCAACAGTCCCAGGCCAGGTGGTGACGAGCTGCCCTCGTGCTCTGCACAAGCAGCATGCCTGGTGGCCGAGTCAGCCTTGCAGCTTCAGTCAGCCTTTTTGGTTATTCGACCCATCTTGGTGCGGATGTTCCGTAGCAAGAAGAAGGCGACGGTGCTGACGGTACATGTTATCTCAGCCACCCAGAAGGCTGTGGCCCAGCTATAGTGCTTAGCAATAGTGCTGAAGGGCAGCCCAGCCAGGAATCCACCCACTGCAAGAAAGGAGGAGAAGAGTTAGGGAACTCTGGCTGCTGTTAATGCTTTTCTGCTGGCTCTAGTCCATGCACTTATTAAAACTCCCCCGACACACCTATGAAGGGTTTCTAAGTACCAACACGGGCATAGCTAGGATCATCCATACTCCTCCTAAGAGAACAGAGCTGGTTACCTACTAGGTCCCAGCTCCGTTTCTTTGTCAGATGTCCACAGCCATCCTTTCCTCCTGAACTTCAGGTTTTCATTACGAGAGACCCCTTAGGACAGCACAATTGGAAACACTAAAAAAGGCCCTCAGAGCACCTAGTCCAGTCCCCTGCTGGAGGTAGGCTCATCCCCATCTAAGCTGTCTGCTCTTAAACACTCCCATGGATGGGAATTCCATAGCCTTCCTAGGTCCTCTGTTGCCAGGCTCGACTGGTTCTTGATCCATGCCCAGTCTCACTTGGCTAACAGAAAACAAGCCATAACCCTAAGCAGCTGCACAGTCCTCCTTATGCACAAATAAGATATTACGCAAATGGCAGGTGGTGTTCTGCAAGGTATTAGCACTCAGACCAGTCACCCAACCGTGTCCTCTATGCCCGTTGACAGGGCTTCCAAGTTTTTCCATGGGGTAATTTGGAAGACAGTTACTGCAGCCTTCTCATTCAAGAGGCCACAGGGCTGGAACTCTTCATGAAGGCAGTGTGCTGGTGACAGCCCATTTCTTGTCGAGAGAGAATGCACGCAACCCCTAGGCCTGGCACATCTCAGGAAACAAACAACTGAGCAGTACCACAGCAAGGACGCTTGGCGGCCGGGGCAAGCCTGTAGCGGCAGGCGGCCCTCGCCCTGCACACACATCCTGGGGGCACGTGCCTTCCCATGCTTGCCCAGGAGTGCAGCCAGTGGCCGGAGCCACCCTCCCCGTGCCCCGCAAACAAGCTGCTCATGGCTCTGGCCCCGGCTGAGCAGCGCCCATAAGCGCTCCTTCGCTTTGGCACCTGGGCTGGGCACCCCACTCGCTACAGTACTGGGTTTGATTGTGGCCAGAGCAAAGGAGCTATCAAACTTTAGGCCGTGGGGGACAACGTCTCATGTTGTGGAGCCAGAGAGTATTTCAACCTGTACTTAGATAGAAGGTCAGTTAAACGCATCTGAGCTTTGAACCCAAACACTTCTTCACAACAGGGTCATTTCTACTATGATCCAGCCCCATCCAGTTCTGAGAATCCTGGAAATGACTTGCATTTGTGTGCGTTTGAAGGGTGTTTTCCTGACAGGTCAACCTTCTGTGTACTGACTTCTCATAGGTCACCCCTCACTGGACCAGTAAAGGTACAAATCAGCAAATCAACTGGGGGCTCTAACACTAAGGGATTAAGAGCCTCCCAAGCCCCTTCTGCACTTAACACCTTGTCTGCCTGACTCAGTGCTAAAGCCAGCCTGTTAAGAATGTGGCTTTCCGGTCTCTAAAGGTTTACTGCAGAATGCAGGTCTGCACAAATGCCCCAGAGCCCTTCCTGATGGGCTGCAGAACAGAACAGTAGGCGTCAGCCATGGAATCAGAAAGTCAGATCTGCAGAGATCCGCCATCCTTATGGGGTAGGCACAGACAACTTCAGAGCCATTCCTTTCCAGTTCTCATCAGCTGCACAACTCGACACAGGCTGCTGCAGTGAGCAGTGACTGACTGTAACCAACAAATCCACTTCAGTCGCACAATCTACAAGTCGGTGCCAATTTGGAATTTTATTCTGCCAAACTAAGACCAGCAAAAACAGATGTTTGTTTCAGCTGCAGAATCAGAGTTCCAAGTTTCTTTTCTTTTTTGGGGGGCGGGGAAGTGAGCAGGATGTCACTCACCGTTTGCCATTAGTGCAACAATAGCATGGGACGTGCCACACAGGTTGGAAGGCGCACTCTCGTTGGCTATCACTCCAAACAGTGCAATAGGTCCGTAAGAGGAGAACCCAAAGATCGCTCCTAGTGTCAGTATCCACAGCTGTGAAAACAAATCGGAGAAGGATCAGAAACAGCAGCCCTTACAGTCTGACTGCTACTGGTCAGCCACAGCCACTAGGCAGCTTTCTGAAATGTGCTGCAGACAGAATCTCACACTGCCTTGGTGTTTTTTTTTCTGGCTGACACTGTATTCAGGTCCAGAGAACACAGAAGCTGACCAGGAGACAGACCTACTCTACAGCATATATCTGTAAGATGGCTTCGAGTCCAATGAAAGACTGACTAGACTGGCCGATACATTATTAACTCGACAGAAAGAGCTCTGCTTCTGCCTGCAATTCTCAACACATCTGAATGGAGACATACCATGACCTAACATGCAGCCCTGGGAAAAAAATAAAGGCATGCTCTCAAAGTTCTATTTAATGAGCTTTCAACCACAGCGGAGCACGTTTGCTTTCCAGAACCAATCCCTTAAAAAACTATAATAATACTAATTCCGGAGAGTGTTGTTTTAGACACACATACCTGATCAAGGTATTAGTATTGATGTAACAAACCCAGCTCTCTATTATGTTGTTAAATTATAAAGCAGTCGGTCAGTTTGGGCATCGGCCTCAAGGCTAGAATATACCCTAACAGAACCTGTCAAGTGTTTCAGCAGTGATGCCCATCTGAAACAGCATTTCCAGTACTTTGTTCATCTCTACAAATTTCAGATGGAAAATGATAAAGGGCTTTATAGATCCAACAAATGCAAGCGTCAAAACCTCGAAGGGGTAGGAAATAAAAGCATCTTTTTACGAACAAGGATACTGGCAAAGTGATGGGAAATGATTTGACAAATCGGAGGAAGTCAAGTGACCCCACTAAACGCTGAAACAAGGTCTCTGTGCTCAACATGTATGACTGCTATTAGCTGCCCAGACTAGATTACCTCGTCTGGAAAACAAACATCCTCAGAACTGGCCAGTGTTCTGTATCCACTTTATTAAAATGCAGTTAGTTTAGTAACATTGATTTATGAGAAAGTTCCTTTTAGAAGAGACTTACAGTGCTCTTAAGCCCCTGGTTATACATCCTGTAGAATTAACCAACCTTTCAGAGCAGGAAAGGGAGATCAGTAAAAGCAGAAGCAGGTAGAGGGGGGAAAGAAAAATGCAAGGCAGAAACCTCATGTTCTTTTAAGCCTGTCAGGACAGCAAGAGGATGCAAGGCTACAATCCAGAAGTCATTTTCCTGGGGGAAACACAAGGGCAGAAGTGAAATTCCATTTATTTAGCAAGTCTCCAGACAAGTTAGCTTCGCCTACGCTGCAGTGCAGTGTTCCAGAGGTAGTTCTAGCTGTGCTAGCTCTAGTAATGGAAGCACTACAGCTGTGGCAGCGCACAGCCGGTCACAGACAAAACTGATCTCGCGCGCTTCCCGGCGGCGTGCATGAACCCAGAGAAAGCGCACACGCGTGCGTCTGGGAACGGGGCTGGCAGAGGGCGTGGACAAACTGGCCACAGTCCTTGCTATCCAAAGATGCCCCGACACTTCTGCCACTCGCGGACAATTAGTCTGAGGTCCAAACTTGCCGCACCCCTGAAATTTACCTTTGTTAGAGGCTGAAACGCGCTCCCTCCCAGCAGAATCCTCAGTTTAAGCTTTTCGCCCAGCTGCTTACTCACAGGTTCCTTCCCTGCCTCAAACCTGTTTTCTCTGGACAGCTAGCGCCTGCATCAAGTCTGACTTCTGTTTGAGCTACACTGTCTTTTCTATCAAGGCACCACCCAGTTTTGGAGTAAGAACAGCATGGGACAAATCAGCACTGCATCCACTGGTTAAGCGTTCATGCTTTTAAGTTTTCCATTTACTTCTACTCTGAATTTGTTTGGCTTCAACTTCCAGTCCCTGGATGTTGTTACACTGCTGACAAACAGGCTGATCCAGCAAGGGCCTGGCATACCTTTATAAAGTCAGATCCTACCACCTCATACTACTGGAACTACTGCCAACACCGCTTACTGTGGACAGCAATTGAAAGAGCCAGGGAACAAAAATCTATTTACTTTGTACATCTGGCTCTACGTATACAGCTGGTTTCACTGCAGAATCCTTCAGTCTCCCTTGTTTGCAACAATCTTCCACATAGCAAAAATGGAAGGAAGAACCAGCACAAATGACAGTCAAATTAGCAGAATCAGAGGACTTGGAGATGGAGCGTAGGACCCAAAGTGACTACAACTGTCTTTACGGAACTGATTTGCCTTTGAGTCAAGAATGCTGCTTTGGTTTGTACATGTTCAGTGACCTTAAACCCAGCCCAGATGAGGAAGGGCTCAGGCAAGGCTCCCGAAGGCTGCACAAGTTGCATTGAAGTTTTGTTTTTTGTTTGTTTGTTTGTTTTTTAATATAGATGGCTTCAAATGGGATGCCCAATATTGCCAGGCAGCATCGGGCCAGGCTCA
Organism: Crocodylus porosus; assembly: GCF_001723895.1. NCBI lineage: Eukaryota > Metazoa > Chordata > Crocodylia > Crocodylidae > Crocodylus > Crocodylus porosus. The sequence goes on along the minus strand of NW_017728936.1, from coordinate 11,997,219 downwards.
ACTAGCCAAATTTGGCCAGCAGAATTCTAGTGCATCCACAAGGCAAGTCACAGCATTTCAACCACCGCTGCCATTCAGAGTGTGCTATACACTCCTGTACCTTCTCTTCGCTGCCACGGTCTGTTCAGCATCGGGTGCCTTCCCGAGTTGTAATGAATGCACTGGCACCACAGCTGCTGAGTGGAGCCACCAGCAATACAGATGCATACACACACACGGGCAGCAGCATATTGAAGTTCTCAGAGCAGGAGTCACAGAATTCAGCAAGGACACCCTGAACTCAGTACTGGTATTTGTGCATTCTTCCCTAACAGCTGGACTGAGCTCTCTGAAGTGGGCACGATCCCTCCCGTACAGCAAGTAGGACTGTGCACACTGCTGGAAATCTAAGCGACCCCTCCCTCAAAGCCCCCACCTGCCCCACACTTCTACCGTTTCCACACAGAACGTCCACTACCCCAAACAGGACTCTCCCCTGTAACCTGCGGTAGCCAGTGCTTTGGCGAATGCAAGGATGGTCACTGCTGACCCAGCACACGCTGCTTGTGCATGGCCGTTACCTTAGGAGACTCGCTTGTGACCGTGACCCGGAAAAGATACATGGAAGCAGACATCCCAGCCATCATGGAAAGAAGGAGCACGTGCCGAGGGTTCCCATAGCTCGACAGGCCTACCTGAAACGCATATAGGAACAGCTGGGGAGCACATGGACAGAACATGGGAGGCAGTAATACAAACTTAGATTCATCAGAACAAACTCTGAAAGGGACCACTGATCATCTATGGACTGACAGTCTGTGTGTCCCAGCCAGAACCACACCCAACAATTTCTGCACTGAGCCCATACCTTCTGCTCGAGTGGTACTGGCTTCTAGTTCTGTTTATGAAAGGGCAAATGATGAATCCACATCCCTAGGCAAGTTGTTTCAATGGTTAACTATTGCTGCAGGCTGGCACCTCATTTTCAGTCTGAAGTCGCCTGCTTCGGCTTCCAGCTGCTGGACTTTAGCATTGTTTTTCCTGGTAGATTAAGAGTCTTCTAGTATCAGAAGTCTCTTCCCCCTGGGGAATTGTGCAGATCATCACTGCACCACCTCTTATCTCCCGATGAACTACACTGGATTTCCTTAATATGCTTTTTTCACACCAAGAATGGCCACCTCAACTGCAGAGTGGTCAGTCACTCCCAACCTCGACACAGAGCTCGCTGGATTTTCAAGAGCCCAAAGGAATTAGACAACTAAGTCCCACTCAAGCAGGAAATGCGTGTTGTTTGCTTCGGGTACTTCTGAAAATCCCCAGGGTTAGAAAAGAGATGCTGGGGTCTTAACAAGCAGTAAACAAGCCAGAATTGGAAAGCACCAACAGATCTGCATCAGCAGTACTTAGCTACCCAGAGGCTGTGCTGCACGTGGCTAGAAGGACCTCCTCTCCGCCTTGAATATCCAGAGCCAGTTGCCACGTACGTTTAAGGAAAGAACACAGTCGCTGCAGGGTTTGCACCGAGACCCGTCGCCTTTGTAGAAGGGATAAGGGATAAGGTTCCAGGCTACTTACTCGTGCCACTGCTCTATCAGAAAGGTACCCAGCAGCAATGCTTCCTACCAGGCCACCAATCTCCAAGGCACTCATATATGAACTGCCTAGAACACAGGTTAAGGAGGACAGACATTCATATGCAAGCAAAAAAAACCAAACCCAAAACCTCACGCAGTTTCTTTTTAGTGGCTTGCAGTTGCGGACAGGGACTGGCATAGAACAAAGGCAGCAACAAGGAGAATGAAGCAGCCACTGAGCTCCTTATGCGTTGCCTTGTTTCTCAGTCTCCCTGGTTCTCTCAAAGCTGGATGCTCACAGTGGTTTGTCTTGTTTTAAATGTTTTGTTTGGTCCCAAGTGCAACCCTGACAGCCCACAAAACACGTGTGACACCACAAAGCGGGCAGACCCCAGCAGTGCTACCCTGTTCACAAGGGGCAATGGCACTTGCTCCAAGGACAGCTTCAAGGAGCAAGGGGGGTGGGGAGCCAGTCTCCAGGACTTAGGGAGCCTCTGGTCTGTCATGCCCGTTTTTTCTCTCTAGAGCTGGCTGTTTGTTGGACATGGATGCCAGGTCAATAAAGCTGAGCAGAGTACCACGATCCTATTTCATACCCGCCTCAAGCAGGCCAACAGGTTGGCTGCTACCAGCCAGAGCTCAGTTTTAACCTGCAACCCAGGGTGGAAGCACATGCGTCCCTCCACCCTTCCTCTGCCCTGTTCAGTGTCCCCCATCATTTGGGCTGGGATCCACAGGCCCCTAAATGCTATTAAAGTTGGAGGTCAGCACTCAGATCCGTGAAGCACATTTCACCCACAGCAACAATAAGTGTTGAAATGAAGCAACTGTATCCTACCCACAAGTGCAGACTGTCCTCTCTCCTGGATCAGGAAGAGCTGACCCCAGTCTGTACAGCAAGTTTTCACTCCAAAAACCACCAGGTAGCCGGTTGAGAGGACCCAGAGGTATGGCGAGAGCAGCAGCTCTGTCAGGGTGCTATCGTCCCTGGAGGGGCCTGGAAGGAAACAAACCAAACAAATCAGTAGAAATGCCATTACTGTTTGAACAGACCTACATGACTGCCAGCAGGGAAACCTGTGATCTGCACAGTGCCTCTGTACAGCAGGAAGAGCTTTGTAACAGCCGAGCATCTTATCTGAAGATAAGAGCCGTTCACAGCAATGCTGAACTGCTGCTCCACCCGCTTCCCTCCACACCTGGCCCTGCAGCACAGTGTCAGCATGAACCTGCACAGGGCACGTGCATCTTCTCTAAAGAGCTCACAGGAATAAGCTGCGTATCCCCCATAATAATAGTTCTCCATTATGAACTCTTTCCACCAGATGCTTTGACTGCTTGTCCAAGGTTTTTTTCTAACCTAAAAACTATGGGATGCCCAAGGCAACAGCCCAAGCCTTGTGTGGCAATACAGAAGTCAGTACATACATTTTTCAGCAGCCTCTAAAATCCAGCAGCAGCCCCTTATGCTGCAATAGACTTCAACCCCTTTTGCTTTCAAGAGGAAGTGTCATGGTCAATGAATCGAACCAACAATCATTAACTAGCTGTCCTAGCTGAGGATACAGACCATTGAACCCTGGTTTGTAGTGGACTCTGCTCAGCAAAATAAGAGGCACGACCCTTTGTCCACGGGGGAGGTGGAGCTGTGCCAGAAGAGGCACTTCCCTCTGCCGGCCCCCTGTGCCTTCCAGAAAACCTTGGCCACCACATTAGTGAGCCAGCCCCTGCGAGAAACAGGGAAGTGTTAACGGAGGGGCTGCTGACAGATGGAGAGACCACGGCATACGCAACAGATGCCCGCTGCTGATGGCAGTGGCCGACTGGCAGTGGCAAATGGGCCCAGCGGTGAGTCAGGACCTCCCCTCAGCCCGCTGCATTCTGCTACGTGGATGCCCTCCCAACCCAGACACGGGAACTTCATGCTGCAATACACAAACAAACAGACTCCCTACAAGCGCTGGCTTTGCAGGTCACCAGAACCAAGGGCCACCCTCAGGTCTGAAACAGGATGCTGCTGCGGGCAGGAATGGCTGCTGGCCCAAGGCAGGAGGCACATTCATGCAACAGGGTGAGGAAGACACCCCACCTCCTCCTACTGCTGCTGCCTCTGCTTGCTTGGAAGATGAAGTCCAACACTCACCCTTTTTCCCCTTGCTGGCTCCTGCTTCGATGCTGGGGAGCCCAACATCAGACGGCTCGTTCTTAATCAGGGCAAGGCAAACAAAGGAGGCGCCCACACAGATGAAGCCAGAGATGGACAGAGTCGTGCGCCAGTCGTAGCTCAGAGCCATCAGGGCAGCAACAATGGGGCCCAGCCCCCCAGCCAGATTCATGCTGGTGGAGAGGATTGCCCACCAGGTCCCAAACTGGGAAGGCTCAAACCACTATGCAACAGGAAGAGAAAGCAAGCAAAGAAACATGAGCAACCTGCTACGAACCAAAAGGGGCACCGTGCTCAGCAGCAGCAAATCCAAAAAAGGGGCCTGCAAGGATGGTCCCTAGCAATGCTGATGGGACTAAATCGATGCTTTACTGCATCCCGTGCCAAACAGGGAACTCTGCGCCTTCTCCAAGGGCTACACGAGCCTCGCAAGGCCTCACGTAAGGTGACCTGGAATCGCTTCCATCTGGAAACCAGGACAGCAAGGCATGAAAAATGTAGGGATGCAAATAACCAGATCCACTCTCCGTCAAGAGAGCCCGTCACCCTGAATATGTTTGCCTGTATTGGACTTAAGAATAAATAACCACACCGGGATCTCAGTTGCCATGGCAGAGGCCCGTTCTGTGAGACAGTCCACTCAGCTCCCCAGATGTGGGGTTTCCCCGAGAGCTCCGTGCACATTCAAACACTGTTGACAGGGAAGTGACGGTAGGGCTCGAGCCTGCTTCTACCACAGCCAGTGGCAGGACTGTTGCTCGCTGCAAAGGGAGCAGGATGAGGCCCTGGCACTCAGATGCCAGAAAGGAGCATTATTCAATATTCTGTCCTCGTGATTGAGAGCGTCTCCCTGCATGCCCTGCTCTACAGGACTCCTCCTTCAGATCAACCTACTACCCACGACACAGCAGGGGAAGTGCTTCAGGCTTTGCAAGGAGAGAAGCCTCACAAAGGCAACCGGTTATTTCCCCCCAGGCATGCACAATCCTCCTCTTCACGCCCCCGACAGCCAGTCCGGCATGCAGACAAAAATAGGGCTGTCAGATTATGAAGAGCGTGAACTTCCGAAGCCACGCCTGCCTTCGGCCTGCCACTGCAAGAGCTGCTTCCACAAGTACTGGCCCCCCGTTGCCTCGAGTTGCTCACTTCCGCCTTCCCCAGCCCTGCTGCACGGACGTGTCCCATTCTGGGTTTTTGCTGCAGTCTATGCAGGCAGTTCACATAATATTCTGTCTGTCACTTGATATTCTGCCTAGTCAGACCAGATTTTTATCTGCTGGGAACAGGAAGGTTAACATTTGACCAAAAATATCTCAAAATGAAATGTGATATGGCCTGTGCCGTGTAGCTCAGGTCCCCTCTGTCAATCCAAACCAAACGCGTCTCTCACTCACTCGCTCTTAGTCGGGGACAGTTATGACGGCAAAGTGAGAGGTCTTGGTCGTTGGACATGTGGGACCGGATTCGAGTGACCAGGACTGCCCGTGCCTATAGGGTCCCATTACTAGGGAGCTTCAGTTGTCCAACTATGATCAGAAACAAAAGCTTCCAGCTCAAGACAAAACTAACGGAATGACTGACTTCTCAGCCTTTGCATTTGTAGCCTGTAGAAGCATCACAGGTGCTTGGGGTCCAAAGCCAAGGACAGAAGGGACTAGAGGCCCTGGAAGTTTGCTCACTGACAGCACTCCCGGAGCAGTTTCTCTGTGCAGTACCTACTGCTGGGGAGAGTCAGAGCAGGAGCTGCTATGAGCCTCACAAGACAATCCCCATCTTCAGGAATCAGCCTTTTCTCAGGGCCTCCTAAAGGCTAGGTCCAGGGCTCCCCCCTCTCCCTCCCCACAAAAAGAGGTTATGAGACGGTCTTACTTTTCGCAGCACCTTCCCACAGGGAGGCCATCCCAGTCCCTGGGCCAGTCCGTTCAGGAACCACAGCCCAGAGAAGACCGCAACCGTAGAGCTCCAAGAGAAGGCCACGTTGACTAGGCCCACCATCAGCAGGCCAGATGAGAAGAGCCAGCGGGCGCTCATCTGATCCGAGAGAACACCGCTGATGAACTTGCTGATCGCGTAGGCTGCAGACTGGCTGCTGGTGATGAGGCCTGCAGCGAGGGAGAGTCCAGGAGACAGAAGCATCAGCAACATTTTCAGAAACAGCAAAGCCACCTGGCAGGCGCTCCTGGGGTCGCTCCAGGAGACGTCGTCCAGGTGAAAGGGAACTGCGCTACAGACCAGAACGACGGCTGGCTTCTAGATGATTTGCTACAGAGCAAGTCAGGGTTCAAAGCAGGAGACAGCCTTTACTATTAACACCTGGACAGAGATACCGCAATATGCTTCCCTTTCTTATTGCACTCATCTCTGCTTAGCCATCTGTCTAGCTATCAACAAAACAGGCAAAATGCACTAAGGCAACCAGAGAGAGAAATCATTTTGGGGGAATCCTTCAGTTCAGGACCGCCTGCCAACACAGGGGATTGGACCCGTGTCCCAGGAAGCCGCCTCCAGCCCAACAACCCGGCGGGCTCCTTAACGCTTCTCTGCATTTGCTTCTTCCGTGAAGTCCAACTGACGTTGCAGGTCCTCTCATCACTCAGGTGTTGGGAAGAAGTCTGTGTGCAGCTTAGCACATCACAGATTGCTTTGAACTGCGTGCGTTGGACAGGTGTCAGACTTCCTGACAAGGTGCAAGCTCCCAGGTCGGGAGCAACACCGCACCCCCAGAGATGCGGGTAAAATGACTTGCTGGGATTTCCCCCTCTCAGTTTTGTGACACTTGCAGATTCAGGCTCCCAACAACTACAGGGGATACATGGTAATTAAGCGCAATGGGCAGCTGGTGGGGGTGGGCAGGGTAATCACAGCCACTGAAGCCAAACTACAAAGCTGTCCTTGTGTATTGAGGAATTTGGTGGCAATCTCCCGTGGAGGCTGGCTGCCCGAGGCACAGCACACACGCGGTACACCTCCCTTTCGGACCACGCCTGGCGCGGTCAGTGCAGTTTGCCCGATTCCCTTCCCACTCCCACACAAATGAAGGGCCACAGAGATGCTAGAGGAGGGAGACAGGAGCTTTCTGGCCCTGGATGTTTAATGATAATTTGATAGGAAACCGTCTCAAAGTCCTTGAAGTAAGTTCCCAGTCTACTTGCTGAGAGGGGAGTACACGCGTTACCGGGAAGCGACCCAGCGACAACGTACCGGGCGCACGCAAAACACAAGTCCTTGCGGAGAAGATCCTCCTTACCCAAATCATCCTTGTCCAGCTGTATCTCCTCCATGACCGAGGGCATCACGAACGAGAACGTTTTTCTGTTGAAGTAGTACAGCGTGTAGCCCGCAAACATGGCAGCGAAGATCACCGCCCGGTAGTAGCCGTAGCCCGTGTCCGCCATGGTGCCGGAGTCACCTCCCCGCGACAAGGGCGCGCTGCCGGGCCGCTCCTTCCTCGAGCCGAGGCCTGCGAAGAGCCGCGCAGACAGGGACACGGCAGCTGGAGGCGCGCGGGGCCGCCCGCGGCGATCAGGTTTCCCCGGGCTCCGGCCGGGCCGGCGCTGCCGCCTGCAGCCGCTCTGCCGGCAATCA